>NC_092752.1:84913046-85216439 GCF_047496795.1 Chiloscyllium punctatum | reverse complement strand
TGTTCCTGCTTCACTTCTGACTCTGGAACAATTGGCAACGGTTTTAATCACTTATCCTTCTGTTGCTGCCTGCTGGATAAACTGAAGGGTTTTTAAATCTCTCTTTCCTACAACACAGTTTACAGCTTCACCTGGCTAATCCCAGACTGTTCCTTTACCTTCCCCCACTTTGACAGTGATCCTGGATTTATTTTTAAGTAACGAAGCAGGGCTGACCTCTCAGTGAGGAAGCATTTTGCAGGCGGTAATCATAACTCAAGATTAACATGGAAAAAGACAAGGATGAGGGGGAAATCAATGTTCTAAACTGAGGGAATAATATCGGGTGTGATTGGAACCAAGAGCAGAAACTTTGAAGTAAATCCATGTCAGAGCAGTGGGATGTATTGAAGATGGAAACAGGGAAATTACAGGGTCACAATGTTCCATGAAAGTTAAAAGGTGGTACTCGGAAATGCTGTGAACTCTGCATAAGAGGGGATTTCCTGGATAAGTTCACTGGCAATGCAAAAATTGTTGGAAATTGGAATTCAATCCATGAATGTGAGCTGATGCACTTGGCGGGACACAAAACCCAAGGGGTACATTATGAATGGTAGAAACCTGGGAAACACTGAATCAGGGGGATCTTGGTGCACATGAAGGTCTCAAGCTAGTATGACAGGTCGATGAAATGGTTGAGAAGGAATTGGGATTTTTTGGCTTTTAAATGCGAGACATAGAGTTTAGGAGCAGGGACAATATGTTGACACTGTATAAAATATTGGCTCGGCTACAGCTAGAATGTTGGAGTACTTTGATTGTCTGAAAGAAGGTGGAGAACTTTCCAGGAAGACTCCAAGGTAGTAATGTTTTGGGTATGAAGGGAGATTGGATGGACTGGGATTGTTTTCCTTGGAGCAGGGGAGATTGATAGGGGACATAATTTAAAAGTATATTGTTATAAGGGGAATAGACAGCATAGAAGGAAATGTGTTTTCCCCTTTGTGGTCAGGTCAATGACCAGGGGCATAGATACAGAGAGGCAGGCGTTTGAGTTTTCCACCGGAAGTGTTGGGACAATGTGGAACTTACTTCCTGTAAGGGGAGCAGAAGCAGATCCCGATAGCATAGAAATCTTTAAATGTGCAATTGTAATGCCCGGGTTATGGACTTAATTCTGGAAATCTGGATGAGAATTCTGAGGCAATTGTTTCATGGATTCTATAGGACAAAGTGCATTTTTATTTTCTGTGCTGTAAGTCTCTATGTCTCCAAACCTTCTCCAACTCCCAGCTGGACCATTGTATTTTTGACCAATACTTCCCCCAGAGCCATTGCCTCCAACAATGATCCTGACTGCCATTGTCCCAAACTCTGTGACTGTTCAGGGTATGTTTCATTGTTGCAGCATCTCTGGCAGTTCAGCAACTTTCCCGGTGATGCAGCATTCCATGTCAGTCCCTTTGAAATTGTAGCAACACCCCCCCCTCCCAACATTGAGTAAGCCATCCCCAGGCATTTCACACTGTTCAGCTATAGACACTATGCAATGTGTCTTGCCTCACAAGGTATTCCACAGGCTCTGCTGATAAACAGGGTTACTCTTCCATCATCTCTGTTGTTTGCCTTTTTTTCTCAACCCTGAGTTGATTTGATCTAATTTATTATTATATTGTCACGTTTACGTCTGTATTGTAGGAAAAAAAACTTGTTCTGTTTGCAGTGCAGTGAATATTCCACGGAAAGGCACAAAGGCCATCGGGTGATTGAACAGAGTGAGGGATACAGAGTTACAGCTGCAAGGAAGGTGCACAAGAAGCAAGATCAACATGACGTTTAAAATTTGAGCGGTCCCATCCGAATTCAAATAACAGTGGGGAAGAAGCTAGTCTTGAACATGTTGTTCTGTGTGTTTATGGCTTTGTATCTCCTGACTGACGGAAGAGGTTGGAGGAGAGTTTAACCGGGGTGGGAGGGTCTTTAATGGTGTTGGCTGGCTTTCTGCGGCAACAAGAAATGTACATTCAGTCAATGGATGGAAGGTTGGTTTGTGTATGATCTGGTCTGTGTTCACAACTCTCTGTAGTTTCTTACATTCCTGGGCAGAGCAGTAGCAGAGCACTTGCTACATTTCCATTTGATCACGAGTTTCATTCCCTCTTACTTCCTTTCATCTACTCTTATAGGACTACACAAACATATGTAGGTGGGACTGAAATTAATGTTCACTTCTTTCAATGTAGGTACCTGTCCACAAGAAATCTTCTGTAACACTGAAGTTACAGTGTATGCCTGGACAGTTTATTTTGCTGAAGGTGCCCTGGGGATCTGCCCGAGCATCTCCACAACACCCAGTTTACCACGACTTTCTGCCTTTGTAAACGGCTCCTACATCTTTACATTTTAAATGGAATGATGAACAGCATATTGTTAATTTTCAAAAACCTGCAGGAATCCAATTGAAAGTAAAGAATCCGGTGTCAATTCGCTGCAAATATCTTCTTGGATGTTATGTGTTGATAACTGAGGAGCATTAATAAAGCTTTGCTGGGGTTGGCAATTTTCTTTTACTGTCACCTCCACGTCCGTGCAGCCACAATGTTGATTCAACCAACAGGATCTGCCCCTCATTCTCCACTATATTTACAGATGATTGGGATTTGCGCTTGACCAGATTTATAACGATCCCACCTCCCTCATCTTTCATTGTGCTTCGAGAGTAAGCATTTGCCTCCGCCTGGAAATCACATTTTAACACCATGTGTTATTACTGCCTCGGATTATTATCCCTTTGACGTTGAACTGTATCTACCCTCAAACCGATCATTTAAAATAAAACCTTTCTCTACCTTTCTGAAAACGTTTTTTCTCTTTCATAACAATCGATTTATATATGCCTTTTTTAAATATTTAACAGCTGTGATGTTTTTTATTCCTCCTCATAAATTAATGCTAGGATTCACTGTAGAGATTTACTTCGCTTTTCAGAAGTTAGGGAATGGTCTCAGACACACACACACACACACACAGTCCCAGAGAGAGGGAGACACCCACACACACTCACACACACATACAGACTCGCATGCACACAGACACACTCACACACACACACACACACACACACACACACAGTCCAAGAGAGAGGGAGACACACACACACACAGAGTCTCAGAGAGAGGGACACACCCACACACACTCACACACACACACACACACACACACACACACAGAGTCTCAGAGAGAGGGGCACACACACACACACACAGACACATGCACACAGACACACACACACACACACACACACACAGACACACATGCACACAGACACACTTGCATGCACACACAGAGTCTCAGAGAGAGGGACACACCCACACACACATAGGGAATACAAAATGAAAAGAAGAGTGGTTAAACATTTAGTATTTCCCTATCGTGTGGAGTTATCTAATTCTCTCACCATATTATCCAGCTATATTGATACTTCTTGGGGGAATCATGGCTACATGTGGTGTAAATTGATCCTGATAAATGTTACATGTTTTGGTGGGTACCTTTATGACCGGTACCCTAGATTCCAACTGCTGTTCACCAGCAGCCTGTTTCTATTCAAGCTAGAAATTGGCAAGTTACACATTTACAGTTTACATCACAATTCTTTTAATACTGGGTGATTGCATATCCCTGTCATAGCAAGTATACTGATTGACTTTAAATTTATGCAGAAAAGAGTGTTCATTAATATTAAGTCATTTTTCCATTCTCCTTCTGACAGTGAATTTCGTGGCTATTATGATCCTCTCCCAGGGAAAGTGTGGCCTCACTATCTGCACAACACGCTATCTGGTGGCCATGGCAGCAGCAGATCTACTGGTCATTATCAGTGAGGTCATACTGGGTCAAATAAATGTTTAGTATTTCCCGGTATGTTTCCTGGACATCACTCCTGTGTGCAGTGTTATCAACGTACTGATGCGTGCATCCATAGACTGTTCTGTCTGGTTCACCATCGAATTCACCTTTGATCGGTTTGTCAGCTTTTGTTGCCACAAACTGAAAACTAAATATTGCACTGGGAAAAACGCATCTGCAATTCTCTCAATAACCGGAATTCTGCTTTGTTTAAAAAATGTCCCTCGGTACTTTAGATTTGAGCCCATAAAGATAATCGGGAACATACCATTTTTCTGCAGGAATAAGCGAAGCTACTTCACTGACTCTCGCTGGATTAGATACCACTCATTTGCTGTGGCACTAACCCCATTGGTGCCATTCTTTATCATTGTGTTCCTCAATATTCTGACAATCGCACGTATTTTATTTAAATCAATACAAGTCCGTAAGGGACCAAGGGGTCAGAGTAAGGAAGGAAAGCAGGTTGACTCTGAGATGAAGAGTAGAATTAAGGCAGTCATTTTACTCTTCACCATATCCGGAAACTTCATCCTTCTCTGGCTGCTATATGCTTTATATATCCTCGATGTCCCAGATCATTTAAATGATTATGACTATGAAATCTTTGAAGAAGTTGGATACATGCTGCGCAATGTAAGCTGCTGCACAAACACCCTTATTTATATGGCAGCTCTGCCCAAGTTCAGAGCTCAGTTCAATAGAGCGGTGAAACATCCAGTTTCCAGAATTATTGAACTAATCACTGCATAAATCTGACAAAAGCTCAAAATCCCATGGCTGATTGGCAAGAAATGACCATGGAGGATCAAAGGAAACCCTTCTAGAGATGCAAATCTGTCAGAGAGATCAGAGAAGATGAACTATTTAGCAGACATCAAGAGAACCTAAAGAAGATGAAGGGAAGGACACAGGTTTCCCATTCAGGGAGCAGAGGTAACATTTCGGCCCTGAAAGAGGGTCACTGGACCTGAAACATTCACTCTGAGTTCTCTCCCACAGATGCTGCCAAACCTGTGGAGTCTTTGCCACAATTACTGTTTTGTTTTGTTTACATTTTGGGGACCGTGTAAATGAGCCAGAGACACTGCACAGACCAAAGGTCAGTGGAGCAAGGGAAAGAGCCATGATTTGTCCAAGATAACCAGGAGGGAAGTAGAAAGAGGAGGGTCTCTGCTTCCTCCTGTATCAGAGGAAGTGATCCAGCGTGTCAACTCCAACTCTGTTCCTTCGCTTTTCAACTCTTCCTTTCCGAGAAAACAAACAACATTTCTGTTTTCAATATTAACATCCATGTAGATGCTGGACTGTTTCTTATGCTTCAATAAAACCATCCCAATTATTCATGTCATTCTGATTCTCCCACCAGTAGCTGCTCCTGGGGGTATTCTGTTCTCCAACTGCCTAGTGAGAGTGCTCAGGTGATTGGGAGGTGGGGGACATAGGGGGTGGAGTGGGGGTAATGTAGACAGATTATATCCATAAACATGATGATTAAGAACATTCAGTATCTCAGTCCAAGGAGCCTGTCTAAAAGATTGGGAGAAAAGCTGGAGACAGTTCCAGGAACTGAGTCTGCGTTCATCACAGGGGTCAATGTCATCACTTGACAGCAGATCACACACTCCACACCTTCCCGGGAATTGTCTCAGAAAGTTCCCAATCTCAGTTTTAAATCCAAGCTTTTGGATAACTTCGAAACAAGTCTCAGCATCAAGTGTGTTTGTTTGTGTTTAATTACTGCATCAATCCACATGCTGTTTAAATCTTCCTATACCCTGTTCTTACACCATTATTGGAAATTTCAGACTCAGACTTGACATGTTAACCATGGTTTTATTGTCAGTCGGCTTCAAGTCATTGAAGTGTCTGCTATCCATTAGGGAACTCCATGTGGTTTCCATCTGAACTGCGCTGTCTCCAGTAAGATCTGTGTTTCATATTGGTCTTGCCTTCAAATCTGTATTTTAAAGTTTTCTTACTATCAGATATGTCAATGATTTCACCCAGCCTGAAGCATCCATGAGTGTGCAGGGCCTCTATCTCTGTAAGTACGTCCAACCCGGAAACGTTCCCTGTTTCAGGAATCCTTCCCAATGAGCAGCATTGGTCTGTACAGCCACCTAGTGACTCACTCAGAGAGTCATCCTCAATGTGAGAGACCCCAGTGATGCTGTGTGTAGAATGTTTTACAGAGCGATTGTGTAACGGAGGATCCAAAGGGATATTAATATCTTCAATGAAAGGGAAAGTCTGACCGAGAGAGTTTCACAGCAGACTACCTCCCTGTCCTTATCCGGTCTGCTGGAAATAACTGACAGTGTCTCATGTGTCCTCCTCCTCATTGACTCCACTATCAGTTACATTTCTGAGACCATAAATCCCTCTGGATAATGATATGAAATAACTTCTCACTATTTTCAACCGAATCATTCTGTTTGTTATTTCTGTTCCTCCTACAAACGTGAAACATATGTTGTCATTGTACCATCCTCCACCACTTCCTCTGACAGCTCATGAGCTTCACAAGGCAAGTCCCGGGGATGACAGGACTGTCCCATGAGAGGTTGGTTTATCTGGGCATGTATTCAGGACAATGAGAGGGGGAGCTGATGGAAATGTTTCCAATTCTAACAGTTGGACAGACTAGATACAGGGGGTGGGCTGTATCCCCTGGGCCGGGTATTCTCAGAACAAGCATCACAGTCTCAGGACATGGGCTCACCCATTTCTAGTAGAGAGGGAGAGAATTATCTTCACACAGAGTGATCAACCTGAGGAATTCTCTCCCACAGAAGGCTGTGGAGCACAGGTTACTGACTATATTCAGGAAAGACATTGATAATGTTTTTTATTACCAGTTAATGACATCACGGGGTTTGGAGTGAAATTGGGAATATAGCAGCGAGATAGTGAGTCAGACATGACCACACTTAATGGGAGAGCAGGCTGGAAGGGCTGAATAGCCTCTTCCTGCTCCTGGTTTCTGTGTTTCTGTCAGTTTAGTGTCGCCCTGAAAATCTCACCCTGAAAAGTATCAGTGATTACATTGGGGAAGCACATCAGGAGCTGTTTTCGTTCACATTCCTGCATCTTGAAAATGTGATTTTCTTTGCAGAGACGATGAACAGTCAGTGTGAGGATCAAAGTGGGCCACAGGATTCCTGATGCTGTCTCAGTGAAACAGTCACAGGAAGGCTTCCTTACTGTCGATGACCAATCGCCTGCAATAAAGACCGACACTTCATGGACCTTCTGGATTGTTCACGGTCCCTGGGTGGGAATGTTCGGTGTGATTTACGGACAATGTAAATGTAGCAGAAATACACTGAATATCCTCATTTAAACGGAGGGAGTGGGCAGTTATAAAGCACTTTCTGTTTTATATCTTGAGGGTATCCCAAAATGTTTTACAGGGAATCGAACTGTTTTGGAATTTATCCGGTATTGTAGGGAATGGAGGGAATTTTAGAAAAAGGGAGACTTACAGACACAAATAGAGAGCCAGAGCCCCAGGAACAGATACAGGATAAGATTGTCCTGGAGATGTTTCAGAGCTCAATCTGTGACCCACACAAGACTGGGACACCAGTGGGTGGAAGACAAACAGTTATTGGTCATATGGAGAAAGTGTTTTGTTGTCTCTGTGATTGTTATCGATCTAGACTACCAAAAGGCCTTTGATAGGGTGTCTCATGGGAGGCTGCTGAGTAAGGGGAAGGCCCATACTGTTCGAGGTGAGCTCCTGGCATGGATTCAGGTTTGGCTGAAGGCAGAGAGGTGGGATAAAAGGTTCTTCTTCAGAATGGCACAAGTGGTGTCCCACAGGGTTCAGTTTTAGGACTGCAACTGTTCACTTTATATATTAATGATCTGGATGAAGGGACTGGGGGAATTCTGGCGAAGTTTGCTGAAAAGATGAAGTTAGGTGGACAGACAGGTAGTACTGAGGAGGTGGGGAGGCTGCAGAAAGATTAAGGCAGTTCAGGAGAGTAGTCCAGGAAATGGTGAATGAAATTCAATGTGAACAAATGCGAGGTCTTGCACTTTGAAAAACAGAATACAGGCATGGACTATTTTTTAAACGGTGAGAAAAATCCTAAAGCCAAAGTACAAAGGGATCTGGGAGTACGAGCCCAGGATTCTCGAAAGGTTGAATTGTAGGTTGAATCTGTGGTTAAGAAAGCAAATGTAATGTTATTTATCTCAAGAGGGTTGGAATGTAAAAGCAGCAATGTGCTTCTGAGACTTTATAAAGCTTGTGTTAGGCCCCATTTGGAGTACTGTGTCCAGGTTTGGGCCCCACACCTCAGGAAGGACATACTAACACTGGAGAATGTCCAGCGGAGATTCACACGGATGATCCCTGGAATGGTAGGCCTAACATACAAATGGCTGAGGATCCTGGGATTGTATTCGTTAGAGATTAGAAGGTTGAGGGGAGAGCGAATAGAAACTTACAAGATAATACATGGCTTAGAAAGGGTGGATGCTGGGAAGTTGTTTCTGTTCGGCGGGGAGACTAGGACCCATGGGCACAGCTTTAAAATTAGAGGGAGTCAATTTGGAATGGAAATGGGAAGACGTGGAAGTGATCTCGCAGGGAATTAAGGGCGACAGGGAGAGTGTGGGTAAGTGGAATTGAAACACCCATCAGCCATGATTCAATGGTGGAATGGACTCAATGGGCTGAATGGCCTTGCTTCCACACTGATGTCTTATCATCTTATGGTCTTATGGTCCCTATCCTGGGAGGGTTTCATTGGGGCGATGTAAAGGGAGTTTTGCTCCTCATCTAACTCCATACTGTACCTGTCTTGGGATTGGTTGATGGGGACAGTGTAGAGGGAGCTTTACTCTGTACCTAATCCCATGTGGACCCATTTTCTGCGAGAGTTTGATGGGGACAGTATCGCGTGATTTAAACAAAACCTAACCTCACGCTGAACATGGCCTGAGTTTCCAAAGTGTTCCAGTCGATTGTTAAGTTACGAGACAATGAGCCTCCAGAAGCCACTAAAATATTTTCTCTCTATCTAACCCAGCAGTTCCTGTCATAAATCTCAAACTTATATCATTTTAGATCTTTCTAAATCCCAGTGACACCATCCTGGGCTTGTGTCATTTCCCTGACCATTGAACCCGTGCTGTCCAGCTATAGTTCTGTGAATCGACGCTGCATTCACTTGCACATGGACTCCCAAGTCCCCACTCGTTCTTGCCTTTCCCTGTTTATAAAGTCACTGTCTGTGCTGTGCTAACATGAAATGGCTGCTTTGAATAAACCGAAAATGGCTAACTGACTGACACTTCTGAAAACATTTGTCCTGCTTTGCAGATTAAAACACACCTTACACTTTGTACATTATCACCTCTCGGCCTCCTGCAGATGAAATAAAGCGAGATGTGAACTGATCTATTTTGGATGTTAGAGGAGGGACAATCTAAACTAAATGGTACAATGTTAATCTGGGTGCAGGGACAGAGCAGGCTTCAGTTTGAGTCTGGAGTTCAGTCAGCACAGGAGAGGGGCAAATCAATGAAAAGTGTTTTCCATTCATGTATTCCTGCATTGTGGAAATGTTAATTTACAAATTAAACTGAAAAAGCAAGATATGGAGAACTATGTTACAAAGTTTCAATTGATTAAGATGTGGATTCAAGAATCTGTTTAAGGTCAGTGCCCTGAGATAATTAAAAATGTCAGCCATCTGTCTGACTTTCCAAACTTCAACCATTAAAAAGATAGGAATACACAATAGGTAAGATGACAGGTCTGCTACTGAATTGTAGGTGTGTGGCCTTGTTCAGAATCTGTCAGAGTTTTGGTGTGGAATCAGGTGCATTTTATTCAGAAAACAGGCATTTAGCAAGTGTCACACTGACGCACTTTGTGTATTTGAATCTTCATTGACTGCCAGGGCCATTCGTTAACATGTCTCCCTCTGTGCTGTAAGGAACAAACAAACACAAGAAAAAGGAGCAGGAGTCAGGAATTCGGCCCCTCGAGTCTGCTCCGATATTTAATACACTCATGGCTGAACCCATCTATGAAGTGCTTTGAGAGGTTAGGAACGGCACACATTAACTCCAGCCTCCCAGAATGCCTTGGTCCACTATAATTCACCTCCCATCGAAATAGATCCATGAAGACGCCATCTTCCTCTCCTTCACTCATCCCAGGAACGTCTGGATAACAAGGACACCTACGTCAGACCCCTATATATTGACTTTAGCTCTGCCTTTATCACCATAATGCCAACAAGACTCATCGACACAGTCTGAGCCCTGGGACTCTTTCCTCACTTCTCCAACTGGATCCTCAACTTTCTGACCTGCAGATCAGAATCAATAAGGATGGTTGAGAACACCATTTACAGATTAGCTGATGATACCACCATAGTGGGTAGGATCTCAAACAACGGTGAGACAGAGTACAGGAAAGAGAGCTTAGTGGTATGGTGTAAAGACAACAATCTCTCCCTCAATGTCAGCAAGACAAAGGAACTGGTCATTGACTTCAGGAAGTGGACTGACGGACAGACCCTGGTCTCTGTCATTGGTGCTGAGGTGGAGGTGATTGAGAGCTTCAAGTTCTGAGGAATTAATATTACCAACAATCAGTCCATCCATGTCAGCTCTACAGCCAAGAAAGCTCATCAATGCCTCTACTACCTCAGAAGGTGAAGGAAATTTAGCATTTCAGCAATGACACTGACCAATTTTTATATTGCATTGTAGAAAGTACCCTATCCAGGTGTATCACACCTTGGTATGGTACCTTCTCTGCCCGTACTGCAAGAAATTACAGAGAGGCATGAACCCAACCCAGTCCATAACACAAATCACATTTCCTTCCATCTGGACTTCCCACTGCTTCAGGAACACTGCCATAATAATCAAAGGTCCCTCCCACCCCTGCAATACTCTCTTCCACCCTTCTTCCATTGGACAGAAGATACAAACGTTTGTAAACATGTACCAATGGGTTCAGGAGCAGTTTCCTCCCTGCTGTTATCAGACGTGTGACTGGGCCTGTCATATAGTAGAGTTCATCCTTCTCTGCCCCTGTTCTATGGCCACAACACTATATTGAACCGATGTCTTTTATATAAGGCATGATTTGTACTGGATATCACGCAGAACAATATTTTTCACTTTTGACTCGGTATATGTGACAATCATAAATCATATCAAATCAAATCAAATCAAAGCTCATCACCATATGTTTGGGTCTGGTCTGGTCCATAACACCTTAACTGGCTCCATGTCATAACCTTCCCATTCATCTGTTTCCCCAGCCCCTCCATTTCTTCGTTGTCATGTCTTTGGAATGTACTTCCTTTAGAGCCTTGGTAAATTTGTGCACTGCATCTTGCAGGCTCTCATTGATTTACAAGAGGCAGAAGGACTGGTTAATACTTATAGACTGTCCCTAATACACTTATTCAAAGGCAGAGCTCATAGGAACAGCGGAATCAAAAATAAACCAGATTTCTTCAGGATTAAACTGCCTTTTACTGCAGAGAACAGAGAGAGCTCCTGAGCAGCTGAAGACTTCGCTGTATCTTGTTTAGGGTCCCGAGCTGTTTAGCTGTCTGAGAACCAATCACATCACTGTTGGCAGGCAAACAGCCTTTGTCATTGGTGAACTAGTGGCCAATTATCAATCAGCTCCTTGTTTCAAACCAAAGTTCCATCTGTGAATAACTCCGTTCATCTCCAACCAGACTTCAATCATTGGGTCACTCTCAGGTGAATCGCTGTCAAACCGTGCAGCAATCTGCCACTCATCGGCTGTTTGTAGGGTCGCTCTTTTCACATTTTAGTCCACAATTAAACTCAAGATTTTTAAAAAATGGTTTTGGATTGCAGTCGCCCTGAGAAAACTAAAATGTCATTTCAAAAACGCGTTTACTTGCAAAATACAAGATGCACAAAATTTACAAAAAACTGCAATCTATTTATTCTTTCTCCCTTCTTACAATGTTATGCAATCATAACATTCCTTAAATCTTTTCCATATTCCAGCATCTGCCTCTTGGGACAATCTATCTGAATTCCCATTAAGTTATCCAGTAATGCGTATGAGGTTTACATGAAATGGTGACAACAAAAGATTCGATGGGAACAGTCTTGCATTGTTTATTTGATCCTTTGTAAAGAAGGGCAGTGGATTACAATCAGTGTCATTTAGTATTTCATTGTTCTTTGCTGGATAGACTTCAAAGTGCTGAAGAGCCAACAGTAATCCCAAAGCCCCCTTTCCTATGGGAGAGGATTTTTCCCAATGCCTGGTATTGTTTCTAATAGCACCATCCTCCAGGTTTCACAATTCCTAACTCATCATCCTGGAACAAGACAGCACTTCGCCCCAATTCACCAACATCAGCGGCCATTTTGATAAGACTGGAAAACTCAGGGATGGCCAAAAGTGATTAATTGATTCAAACTGCTTTCACCTTTCAAAGGTAACCTCGCTCTATGATAACTAAGCCACTTTTTCTTATTTCCATCGCAAATTTGTTGAAGGCCCAGCCATCCCACTAAAATAATGGACAACTTTCGAGTAAAGTCAAATATTCCTAAAAAAATCTATTAAATTATCATTTAGGTTTAGGAACAAGGAATTCTGTCAGTGTCTTCACTTTTGCTGTCTCCATCAATATCTGTCTGTGTGTTTCTGTGTGTATGCTTTTGTGATTGTATTTGTCTCTCTATGTGCTGCTGTATGTTTCTCTGCACATCTGTGTGTGTGTCTCTGAGTATCTGAATGTATTGACATCTATCTGTCTCTCTCTCTCCCACACACACAAACACGCATCAACATGACCAAAAGCATTGTGTTACTTTAAACGTAAGAGAAATAGACAGAGATACAGATAGAGGCGGGATTAAGCCCCACTTTAATACATACAATTCCCAAAACAACAGGGAGCCGGCTGCACAGAGATACAGACAGAGAGATACATAAAAATGGAGACACTCACTAATACACACAATGAGACACACACATACTCACACAGACACAGATAGTCAAACAGAGATAGATGGGTAGACACAGACACAAACACAGAGACAGAAACACACACGATAATGCGCACACACATTCAGAGACAAGTGCAAAAAGACAGACAGACACAGTGTGCAGTGAGTGAGAGTCCCCCTGAGTGTAACCATATGCAACACAGTCTGTGTCCCATCAGCTCATTCCCAGCTTTTACAGATGGAATGTCCAGGAGAAAGTGTCACAGTCACGGGATGTCCCTCAGACCATTGTCAGGGAAGAGGGGAATCTGGTTACAATCTCATGGTCATTTGTACAATTAACAGATCCGTGTAATCACTGGGTGTCCGTCTGTGAAATGGATTGATGATGATGGAGAGGAGTTGTGTTCTCCAGAATTAGGTGGAATAAACTTGCAGTGCTACAAACATCCCCTGTCTCCACCACCGACACTCAGTAGCAGCAGTGTGTACCAGAGACAAGATGGACTGGAGAAATTCCCCAAGGTTCCTTCCAGAGCAGCTTCCAGACCCACGGCACTATCATGTGGAATGTTGAACACAGCAGATACACGGCAATACCACCAGGTGACAATTCCACATCAAGACACTCCCCACCCTGGCTTGGAAAAACATCTCAGTCCCACAAGTGCCATTGGTTGGAAATCCTGGAACTCCCTCCCTTACATCATTGTGGGTTTATCTGCACCAAATAAATGGCAGCAGTTCAAGGCAATAACTCACCGTCACCTTCACCAGAGCAATTATATCTGAGCAATCCGTGGGGACCCAGCGGCAATGAGCCAAACACATGAATGAATCACAAGATAAAGCTCAGTATTTGGGACCCGTGTGCTCCAGGGCTGAGGATCTGAATAAATTGGGTCTATATTCTAAAAAATTAAAAGGTGGTTTCATTGGAATGTCTCAGATTGTGAAGAGGCTTGAGAGGGGAGATACTGAGAAATTAATCCTGTGAGTCTGGGAATCTGAAACATGATGACACAGTCTCAGGAGTTGCTGGAAACGCTCAGCAGGTCAGGCAGCATCTCTGCAAAGAAATCAGCGTTAATGTTACAGCATCCGCAGGTCATTGGGGTTTGATTGACACCCTCTCAGGGTAAGGGGCAGGTTATTTGGGACTGAGATGAGGAGACAGCGCTTCACCCTAAGGCCTCTGAGTCTTTAATATTCTCTCTCCCTGAGGATTGTGGATGCTCCCTCACTGAGTACATTTCAGATTGGAATAGACAGTTTGCAGGGGTCTCAGGGAGTCATGGAATATGGGGAGTGGATAGGAAATCGGATTTGAAATCTGAAACCAGCTCTGATTGGATTGACTGCCAGAACAGACTGAAGAGTTTAAACAGGCTGTTTAGTCTCCTCCTGCTCACATTTCCTGAGCTCTTAAATGTTTAGTTAACCAAATTCCCGATCCCTTTGGATTTGGTTCAGAACTGATGGCTTCTGATTAGATTAGATGAGATTGCCTACAGTGTGGAACCAGGCCCTTTAGCCCAACCAGTCCACCCCGACCCTCTGAAGATTAACCCCCCCCCCCCTCCCTCCCCAGACCCATTTCCCTCTGACTATGCACTATGGACAATTTACCAAGGCCAATTCACCTAACCTGCACATTTTTGGCCTCTGGAAAGAAGCCGGAGCACCCGGAAGACACCCACACAAACATGGGGAGAATGTGCAAACTCCACACAGACAGTCGCCCGAGGCTGGAATTGAACCTGGGACCCTGGTGCTAACCACTGAGCCACCTTGCCACCCAAATTCTGGTGCTGCCAGACCTGCTGAGCTTCCCCAGCCATTTCTTGTTTGGATTTCAGCCCCAATCCAGTTGGTGATGATCCACGGCCTTGTTAAGTGTGTTTGGAAACGGGGAGGGAGCTGGGTGCAGGGGGATGGTGGGATAGTGGTGAATGTAGCTGCCTTCCAAGCAGTTGACCTGGTTTCGATTCCCGCCCATCGCAGTGTTGTGGTTTGGAAGCAGTCCTTTAAAGGAAAGGCACCGGAATTATACCGGATCTGTCCGATTGCTCCTTGCTTTTCCTGGCGATGGCACCGGGATAAAACCGGATCTGTCAGATTGCTCCTTGCTTTTCCTGGCGATGGTTCCGGTGAATTGCAGTGTGGAACCGGGCAGCATTGCTCGGCATCTCGGAAGCTTTCCCCTCTGCACCTTCCCATTTCTTATTGAAATATTGGGTGCAGCACAAGGATGGGTTTGTTTTGTTCGAAAAGTGAGAGACTGTTCCCATCAGGAACCTGAAATAATTACAGAAGCCGCTGGAAACACTGAACAGTTCCAACAGCTTCTGTAGTGGTGGGGAGGGAGGGTTAATGGGTCAAATCTACACAAGGATAAAATAAACTCCAGCCACAAAACACTCAGTGTTCCTAAGTTTTACAAACATCTGTATTACAATATTCTGAACCATCAATTCACCTTAAAGTCTTCTAATGTGGAACAGCATCTTTCTGATTCTCACTTTGAGAGATGTCCCTCACTGAGCTCCTCCACCATTCTTTCCATTTCACTGGGGACCCACTATCCACAGTCTCCAATCAAATGACCTGAACTCAGACACACAGAGATCTTAAAGAGTGACACAATGCAGATAGGAAGTTGATTTCATTTCTGTTTCTGAGTCCAATCTTCACTCAGTGAGACAGAGTCAGGTATTCAAGGCTCCAACAAGAGCTGGATTCTGCTTCTGGTGATTGTCTTCATTCAGTGAGAAGGAGGGCCGTGGGCCGGAAGGAGCTCATCATTGTGTTTCGGGTTGTCTGCTCAGTCTGCAGCATTGCAGGCCGTGGGAGCAGGGCAGTGGGAAAGGTACCTCGTGTGGACTGCAAGAGGACTTTCAACACATTGTTCCAGGCCAGTTACAGTGCTCCAGGAATTCTGAATGAGGATCGGAAAAATGCATTGATTGAAGGAGGAGAATCAGGAAAACAGGATAAAGCTGATGAAATCAGCAGGATTTTTCGGTCTAACTCTGTGCCATACTTTATTTTCTGCTTCATAAATCTACAATCCGGAGCTCAACCCACTCAGAGCAATATAAGCTCAGAAACAAATCATTCAGTCCAACACATCCATGCTGAACTGATATCCGATGTCAATCTCATCCTATTTGTCAGAATTTGGCCCATGTTCCTCTGAACCCTTTTTAATTCCTACCCCCACCCAGATACCTTTTAAATGTTGTAATTGTACCAGCCTCCACTACTTCCTCTGGCAGCTCATGCACACAGTGCCCTCTGCGTGAAAAAATGTTCCCCTTCGGTCCCTTTTATGTTTCCCCTCTCAACTTTAACATATGCCATCTGCTTCTGGACTCACCACCACAGAGAAATCACCTTGCCTTTTTACCCTATTGAGGACCTTCATGATTTTGTGAACCTCTTTGAGGTTACCCCTCAACCACTGACGCTCCAGGGATAATAGCCTCAACCTATACAGTCTTACCCTCCAGCACAAACCCTCCAACCTTGGCAACATCCTTGTAAATCTTTTCTGAACCCTTTAAAGTTTCACAACACCCTTCTAATAGGAGGGAGTCCAGAATTGCACATTATATACCAAAAGTGACCGAACCAATACTGCAACATGACCTCCCAACCCCTTTACACAATTAACTGAGCAATAAAGACAAAAATGCCAAACGCCTTCTTCAATATTCTATCGAAATGTTAATCCACTTTTAACGATCTATGAAGCTGCACTCCAGGTCTATTTGATTTGCAACAATCCGAGTACCTTGTCCATTCAGTGTGTAAGTCCTGTTCTCTTTTGCTTCTCCAAAATGCAGCACCTCAGACTTATCTAAATTAATCTCCATCTTCCACTCCTCAGCTCATTGGCCCATCTGATCAAGATCCTGTTGTAATCTGAGAAAATCATCTTCACTGTCCTCGACACCTCCAATTTTACTGTCATCTGCAAACTTACTAACCATTCGTCCTCTGGTCACATCCAAATCATTTATATAAATGACAAAACAACAGTGGTCCCAGCACTGATCCTTGTGCCACACCGCTGGTCACAAGCCTCCCGTCTGAAAAGCAAACCTTCACTTCCACCCTCTGTATTCTACCTTCAATAAAAGGAAGTGTTGCAAGCATCAGTTAACTGGAGATTCAGATCAGTGCATCACTAAATGAAAAACAAATGCAGGGTATTATTAACTGGAGAATTCATGCAGGTGCCATTTAAATTCGAAGTGGGAGAACGGGGGCAGGATAACACTCAGTGGAAGAATTGGTGCAGTTCCAGGACATGCGCAGGATAGGGAAATGGAGGAAATAGCCATAAATAGAGTCATACAATCATAGAGATTTACAACACACAAACAGATCCTTCGGTCCAACTTGTCCAAGCCTCAATTAAAGAATTCTGGGGTTGCTCCACTAAATTGGAGAATCACTGCAAGGAACTGCTTACTGGGAGAATTGGGGAAGGGCTTATCGAAATGTGAGAATTGTAACAGGGCATCAGTTAATGGGAGAATTGGTGCAGTGTAACACTAAATGGGAGAATACGGGCAGGACAATACTTGATGGGAGATTTAGAGTTGGACACTCCTAAATTGTTCGAGGACATCAGTCAGCATGAGGAGTGGTGTAAGGCAACACTGTGAGGAGAACTGGTTCAGGACTTCAGGAATTGGGGAAAGTGGTGCTCAGCAACACTGAATTGGAGAATTGGTGTGGGGTATCACTAAAAGAAAGACCTGGTGCAGGGTGCCGAAAACTTCGAGAATTGGAGCAAATGGGAGGACACTGGCAGTGAATCAGTAAATAGGACAAACGTTGCAAAGGATTAGTGGTAGAGATTCAATACAGTGTACCACGACATGGGAGCATTGGTGCAGATCACCACTAAAGGGAGCATATATGTAGGATCGATAATTTGTAGATATGATGCAGGGATCGCAAAGATTAGAGAATTCTGGCAGCAGACTAGTAACTTGGAGAAGTGTTGGAGAGGAATAAAAAAATGGAAGACCTGGTGCACAGTGGAGCTAAAATACAAAATGGGTGCATGGCACCAGTAAATGGGAGAATTAGTGTAGCGCACCTGTAAATGGTAAACCGGGCAAGGGCATCTGTAAATGAAAGAGTTAGTACAGGGCGATGAGTAAATGGGTAATGTGTGAGAATCAATAAATGGGAGATTCGGTGTATAGTGCCATTACTTTGGAAAACTGATGGGAGTGTTAATATATTAGAAAATTGGAGCACAGCTTGTCTAAATTGGGGAATAGGGGCAGGGAATCAATAAAAAAGTGTTGCAAGTACCGGTAAATTGGAGATTCAGATCAGTGCATCACTAAGTGAAAACAATTCAGCAGGGCACTCGTACGTGGAAGAAGTGTTCCAAGGAACAATGAAATGGAAGGAATTGATGCATGGCCAATTCACCTGACCTGCACATCTTTGGAGTGTGGGAGGAAACCGGAGCACCCGGAGGAAACCCACACAGACACGGGGAGAACGTGCAAACTCCACACAGTCAGTCGCCTGAGGCGGGAATTGAACCCGGGTCTTTGGCGCTGTGAGGCAGCAGTGCTAACTACTGTGCCACCCAATTGTTCAGGATAATACTCAAAGGGAGAGTTGGTGCAGATTCAGGATTTGTGCAGGATTGGTAAATGGGAGAAATGGTGTAGAGCAGCGGAGTCATAAACAGAGTCATACAATCATAGAGATGTACAACATGGAAACAGACACTTCAGTCCAACTTGTCTATGGGTCAATTGTAGAATACTGGCAGCGCTCCACGAAATTGGAGAATCATTCTCAGGAACTACTAAACGGAAGGATTGGGAAAGGGCTTATCGAAATAAGAGAATTTGGAACGGGGAATCTGATAATGGCAAATTGGTGCAGTTAGCACCAAATGGAAGAGTTTCAGTTGAGCAGTAAATGGGAGAATTGGGGCAGGACATTACCTCTTGGAAATTTAGAGTAGCGCACCCCTAAATTGGGCGAGGACATCAGTCAGTATGAGGATTGGTGTAAGGCCAAACTGAATGGAGAACTTGTTCAGGGCGTCAGTAATTGGGGGTAATGGTGCTAAACAACACGGAGTTGGAGAATAGGTGCGGGCCATCAGTAAATGAGAGACCTGGTGCACAGTGGAGCTAAATTAGAGAATTGGTACATGTCGACAGTAAATGGGAGAATTAGAGTAGCGCACCCTTAAATGGTAGAATCGGGCTCGGGCATCAGTAAATGGAAGGATTGGTACAGGGATATGAGTAAATGGGAGATTTGGTGGGAAACAATAAATGGGAGATCTGCTGCACAGTGCCGTTACATTAGAAAATTGATGGGAGTACCAATATATTGGAAAATTGGAGCAGAGCATGTCTAAATTGGGGAATAGGGGCCAGGGAGTGAATCAATAAAAAGAAGAAATGTTGCAAGCTTCGGGAAATTGGAGAGTCAGGTCAGTGCATGACTAAATGAAAAAAAAATTAGCAGGGCACCCGTACGTGGATGATGTGTATCAGGGAACAACTAAATGGAAGGAATTGATGCATAACAACAATAATTTGAGAATTCATGCAGGTGCCATTAACTTCTCAGTGGGAGACCTGGGGCAGGATAACACTCAATGGGAGAGTTGATGCAGTTCCCGGATTTGTGTGGGATTGGTAAATGGGAGAGTTGGTGCAGGGAAGCAGACCCCTAAATAGAGCCTTAGAGATGTACAACAGCTATATCTCCCACAACAGTGACTACACCTCACAAGGATTTCCGTTGCTATGAATGTGTGAAAATACATTTATAAATACAAATCAAGCCTTTACAATGAATTAAAGACCCAAGACCAGGGCAGGAAATGGATCTCTATCGGTCTCATCTCACCGGAGAGAAATCAGGAGGTAAAAACTGTGTTTTTGATGTGATTGATACCTGAACAATTAAACACCAGTTCAATTAAAGAGGTAATTCACATCCAGTGAAGTAAACTATTGCTAACAGAATAAATACAGTTCAGTTCTGGTTGCAATAACAGCATAATACTATCACATGTGACCTCACTGGAATGTTCACTTGCACATGGACTCCCAAGTCCCCACTCGACCGTGCCTTTCCCTGTTTATAAAGTCACTGTCAGTGCTGAGCTAACATGAAATGGCTGCTGTGAACAAACCTAAAATGGCTAACTGACTGACACTTCTGAAAACATTTGTCCTGCTTTGCAGATTAAAACACACCTTACACTTTGTACATGATCACCTCTCGGCCTCCTGCAAATGAAATAAAGCAAGATGTGAACCGATGTATTTTGGATGTTAGAGGAGGGACAATCTAAACAAAATGGTACAATGTTAATCTGGGTGTAGGGACAGAGAAGGCTTCAGTTTGAGTCTGGAGTTCAGTCAGCACAGGAGAGGGGCAAATGAACGAAAAGCCTTTCCATTCATGTATTCCTGCATTGTGGAAATGTTAATTTACAAATTAAACTGCAAATGCAGTGTATGGAGAACTATGTTACAAAGTTTCAATTGATTAAGATGGGATTCAAGAATATGTTTAAAGTAAGTGCCCTGAGATAATTAAAAATGTCAGCGGTCTGTCTGACTTTCCAAATTTCAACCATTAAAAACGATAGGAATACACAAAAGGTAACATGACAGGTCTGCTACTGAATTGTAGGTGTGTGGCCTTGTTCAGAATCTGTCAGAGTTTTGGCGTGGAATTTGGTGCATCTTAACCAGAAAACGGGCAATTACCAAGTGTCACACTGACGCACTAGGTGTATTTGAATCTTCATTGACTGCCAGGGCCATTCGGTAACATGTCTCCCTCTGTGCTGTAAGGAACAAACAAACACAAGAAAAAGGAGCTGGAGTCAGGAATTCGGTCACTCGAGCCTGCTCCGATATTTAATACAGTCATGGCTGAACCCGTCTATGAAGTGCTTTGAGAGGTTAGGAACGGCACACATTAACTCCAGCCTCCCAGAATGCCTTGGTCCACTATAATTCAACTCCCATCGAAATAGATCCATGAAGATGCCATCTTCCTCTCCTTCACTCATCCCAGGAACGTCTGGATAACAAGACTCCTATATATTGACTTTAGCTCTGCCTTGATCACCATAATGCCAACAAGACTCATCGACACAGTCTGAGCCCTGGGACTCTTTCCTCACTTCTCCAACTGGATCCTCAACTTTCTGACCTGCAGATCAGAATCAATAAGGATGGTTGAGAACACCTCCTCTATGATAATCCGCAATACTGGTGCCCTGCCAGGCTGTGTACTCCGACCCCTTCTATATTTCTTACCCTCTCATGTCTGTATGGCTAAATTCAGCTCCAACTCCATTTACAGATTAGCTAATGACATCACCATAGTGGGTAGGATCTCAAACAACAGTGAGACAGAGTACAGGAAAGAGAGCTTAGTGGTATGGTGTAAAGACAACAATCTCTCCCTCAATGTTAGCAAGACAAAGGAACTGGTCATTGACTTCAGGAAGTGGACTGAAGGACAGACCCTGGTCTCTGTCATTGGTGCTGAGGTGGAGGTGACTGAGAGCTTCAAGTTTTGAGTAATTAATATTACCAACAATCAGTCCATCCATGTCTGCTCTACAGCTAAGAAAGCTCATCAATGCCTCTATCTCCTCAGAAGGTGAAGGAAATTTAGCATTTCAGCAATGACTCTGACCAATTTCTTTATTGCACTGTAGAAAGCATCCTATCCAGGTGCATCACACCTTGGTATGGTACCTGCTCTGCCCATACTGCATGAAATTACAGAGAGGCATGAACCCAACTCAGTCCATCACCCAAATCATATTTCCTTCCATCTGACTCGGTCTCGACTTCCCACTGCTTCAGGAAAGCAGCCGTCAAAATCAAAGGTCCCTCCCACTCCTGCAATACTCTCTCCCACCTTCTTCCATTGGACAGAAGAAACAAACGTTTGTAAACATGTACCAATAAGTTCAGGAGCAGTTTCCCCCCTGCTGTTATCAGACGTATGACTGGGCCTGTCATATATTAGAGTTCATCCTTCTTTACACTTGTTCTAGGGCCACATCACTATATTAACCCGATGTCCTTACATAAGGTACAATTTATACCGGATATCACGCAAAACAGTATTTTTCACTGTGTCTCGGTATATGTGACAATCATAAATCATATCAATTCAAATCAAATCAAAGCTCCTCACCATATGTTAGGGTCTGGTCTGGTCCATAACACCTTAACTGGCTCCATGTCATAACCTTCCCATTCATCTGTTTGAGGCCATTCATGATTTTGTGTACCTCTATAACCACTGACGCTCCAGGGAATCATAGCCCCAACCTATACAGTCTTAACCTCCAGCACAAACCCTCCAACTTTGGCAACATCCCTGTAAATCTTTTCTGAAACCTTTAAAGTTTCACAACACCCTTCTTATAGGAGGGAGTCCAGAATTGCACTATATACCAAAAGTGGCCGAACCAATACTGCAACATGACCTCCCAACTCCTTTACATAATTAACTGAGCAATAAAGACAAAAATGACAAACGCCTTCTTCACTATCCTGTCAAAACGTTAACCCATCTTCAACGATCTATGAAGCTGCACTCCAGGTCTATTTGTTTAGCAACATCCCTAGTACCTTGTCCATTCAGTGTATAAGTCCTGATCTCTTTTGCTTTTCCAAAATGGAGCACCTCACATTTATCTAAATTAATCTCCATCTGCCACTCCTCGGCCCATTGGCCCATCTGATCAAGATCCCGTTGTCCTCTGGGATAACCATCTTCACTGTCCTCGACACCTCCAATTTTACTATCATCTGTAAACTTACTATCCATTCGTCCTATGGTCACATCCAAATCATTTATATAAATGACAAAACAACAGTGGACCCAGCACCGATCCTTGTGGCACACCGCTGGTCACAGGCCTCCAGTCTGAAAAGCAACCCTCCCCCATCACCCTCTGTCTTCTACCTTCGAGCCAGTTTTCTACCCAAAGGGTAATTCTACTGCCCCAACATACAAATTTGACAATATGACACCAGTCTCAAAAGTCCAACAAGAATCTATTCCTGATGACAACAGGCGGGTCAGTTTGCCGCCAATCCTGTTTACACTTGGAATATACCTGGAGCAGAACAACACAAACCCAACTGGAGAAGGTGGCTCTGTATAAGGAGAGTCAGTGTGGAGTTAAAATTCAACAAATGTGATGAAATAAAATCAAAGATGAATGAAGGTAAGGCCCTCCAATCTGTTTCACAATTTATTACATAAGAGGCTGGATAAAAACTGAAGTTATTGTGATAAATGGCTCAAGCTCACCATGGAGAATTAATGTGCAAGGACAGCAAAATGCTGAGTGAGCATAACTTACTGCAACTTGCAAACGGCAGAATTAAAATCCAATTTGCTTTTTTACTGTAAGGATGAATATTTTAATCATGTTGTTCTCTATATACGAATGATACAGATGGTCATTTATTATCGAGAAAGAAAAGACAATCAAATGTTCTTTGACATCTAACTTGGATTTGGAGAAGATACTGAGGATGATACTGGCCAACAGGATTGTTTGCACAGACAGGCGAATAATAATGTCACCAGGAAATAGCAGAAGGTTGTGGAGGGAAATGAACAGACTGAAGCCCGCTGTGATGGAGTTTGGTATAAAAGGCTAAAGAGAGACAAACTGGACCGAACTACAGAGTGTGAAATGTGAACTTGGATAGAGTTACCTTGGTGTTCATGTGCACAGGTCTTTTACTGTAACAACATCTGCTGAAGGGGGAAATAGAAAACATGTGGGATCTTAAGCATCACAAATGACCCATTGAGTAAGGAGAAAGAAAATACATAAAGGGAAACCCCTGCTGTTGCTGGGGATCTGAAATCTAACCTCAGCAGGTCAGGCAGCATCTGTGAGAAGGGAACCAGAACCCATTTCTCCCACAGCAGTCTGCAAGGCCCCAAGGGAGCTCCCTGATCTGATTGGCTCTGTGCTAATTAACACTGCACACAGATATTAATCCAGTGGGTCAGCTTCTTAGTTAAACAGTGAGTTCCTGAGAGTGACGAGGCAGACCCTTGTATGTTGTTCACACCTACACGGTCAGTAAAATGGTATCCTGCCCGTCCCATTGCAAACTCAGCTTCAGCTCTGACCATATTGCCTGAAACCCAGCATGGGGAGGAAACACTGCCTCCTGGTCTTAGGTTCTTTGCTGTAGGAAAAGGGGTCACTTCCTGTGATCTCCCTCTGACAACTCCATTGCTTTTAGTTTCTCTCACTTGATTGGCTTTCTGTTCCTTCTGGTGTCATGGTCTAGTCACACTTACCAAAACTGAGGTTCCTCCTAAATGGTAGAATCGGGCTCGGGCATCAGTCAATGAAAGAATTAGTACAGGGGTATGAGTAAATGGGGGATTTGGTGGGAATCAATAAATGGGAGATTCAGTGCACAGTGCCATTACATTAGAAAATTGTTGGGAATGCCAATATATGAGAGAATTGGAGCAGAGCATGTCTTAATAGGAGAATCGGGGCCAGGGAGTCAATGAAAAGAAGAAACGTTGCATGCATCAGTTAATTGGAGATTCAGTTCAGTGCATCACTACATGAAAAAAATGCAGGTCGTCAATAATTGGAGAATTCATGCAAGTGCCATTAAATTCGAAGTGGGAGAACGGGGGCAGGATAACACTCAATGGGAGAGTTGGTGCAGTTCCAGGATTTGTGCAGGATTGGAAAATGGGAGAAATACCCATAAATGGAGTCATACAATCATAGAGATTGATAACACAGAAACAGGTCCTTCGTTCTAACTTGTCCATGCCTCAAAGAATTCTGGCAGCGCTCCACTAAATTGGAGAACCATTGCAAGGAACTACTTACTGGGAGAATTGGGGAAGGGCTTGTCGAAATGTGGGAAATGTAACACTGCATCAGATAATGGGAGAATTGGTGCAGTGTAACACTAAATGGGAGAATCGGGGCAGGAAAACACTTGAGAGATTTAGAGTAGGGCACTGCTAAATTGTTTGAGGACATCAGTCAATATGAGGATCGGTGTAAGGCAACACTGTGAGGAGAACTGGTTCAGGACATCAGTAATTGGGGGAAATAGTGCTGAGCAACACTGAATTGGAGAATTGGTGTGGGGCATCTGTAAATGAAAGACCGGGTGCAGGGTGCTGATAACTTCGAGAATTGGAGCAAATGGGAGAACACGGGCAGTGAATCAGTAAATAGGACAAATGTTGGAAAGGATTAGTGTTCCAGATTCAATACAGTGCACCACAAAATGGGGGAGTTGGTGCAGTTCACCACAAAATGGAGAATATGTGTAGCACCGGGAATTTAGAGATTTGATGCAGTGATCACCAAGATGAATAAATGGGAGAAATACTGAATGGAAGAACTGGTGCACAGCGGGGCTAAATTCGAGAGTACGTCCATGGCACCAGGAAATGGGAGAATTAGAGTAGCGCCCCCTTTAATGGTAGAATCGGGTTCGGGCATCAGTAAATGGGAGAATTAATACAAGGATATGAGTAAATGGGAGATTTAGTGGATTCAATAAATGGGACATCTGGTGCACAGTGCCATTACACTAGGAAATTGGTGGGAGTGTCACTATATTGGAAAATTGGAGCAGAACATGTCTAAATTGGGGAATAGGGTCCAGGGAATCAATGAAAAGAAATGTTGAAAGCATTGGTAAATTGGAGAGTCAGTTCAGTATATCACCAAATGAAAAAAAATTCAGTAGGGCACCCGTACGTGAAAGACGTGCATCAGGGAATGACTGGAAGGAATTGATGCAGGGCAACAATAATTGGAGAATTCATGCAGGGGTGCCATTAAATTCTAAGTGGAAGGACTGGGGCAGGATAACCTCAATGGGTGAGTTGGTGAAATTCCCGAATTAGTGCAGGAATGGTAAATGGGATATTTCGTGCAGGGAAGCGGAACACTAATTAGAGCCTTCGAGATGCACAGCACGGAAACAGACCCTTCATGTACAACTTGTCCACGCCTAAATTTAAGAATGCTGGCAGCTCTCCACTGAATTGGAGAATCATTGCAAGAACTTACTAAATGGAAAACTTGGGAAAGGGCTTATCGAAATGTGAGAATTTGCATCAGGGCATCAGATAATTGGTGAATTAATGCAGTTCAGCACGAAGTGGGTGAGTTATGCTGCGTTGCACTAAATGGGAGAATTGGGGCAGGACAATACCTTGTGAGTGATTTCGATTATAGCACCCCTAAATTGGGTGAGGGCATCAGTCAGTATGAGGATTGGTGTGAGGCACCACTAAGTGGAGAACTTGTTCAGGACATCAGGAATTGGGGGAAAAGGTGCAGGGTACTGATAACTTTGAGAATTGGAGCAAATGGGAGAACACGGGCAGTGAAACACTAAATAGGACAAATGTTGCAAAGGATTAGTGGTCCAGATTCAATACAGTGTAACATGAAATGGGGGAGTTGGTGCTGTTCACCACTAAAGGGAAGAAATGTGTAGAATCTGTAATTTGGAGATATGATGCAGGGATCGCAAGATGAGAGAGGTCTGGCAGCGGAATACTGAATGGGAGAATTGTTACAGGGAAATACTGAACAGAAGAACTGGTGCACAGTGGAGCTAAATTAGAGATTGTGCGCATGGCACCAGTAAATGGGACAATTAGAGTAGGGCTCCACTTCCCTGCACCAATTCTCCCATTTACCAATCCGGCACTAATTCGGGAATTTCACCAACTCACCCATTGAGGTTACCCTGCCCCAATCCTGCACTGTAATAGCACTGTGCACCAGATCTCCCATTTACTGCTTTCACCAAATCTCCCATTTACTCATATCCCTGTAATAATTCTCCCATTTACTGATGCCTGAGCCCTGTTCTACCAGTTAAGGGTGTGCTACTCTAATTCTCCCATTTACTGTTACCATGCACCAATTCTCTAATTTAGCTCCACTGTGGTCCAGGTCTCTCATTGACTGATGTCCCGCATCAATTCTCCAATTCAGTGTTGCTGAGCACCAATTCCCCAAATTCAGGACTTCCTGAACAAGTCCTCCATTCAGTTTTGCTTCACACCAATCTTCATAGTGACTGATGCCCTCACCCAATTTAGTGGTGCCCTACTCCCACTGCTGAATTCTTCCATTTAGTACTTCCTTGGAATGATTCTCCAATTTTGTGGAGCGCTGCCAGAATTCTAAAATTGAGTTATAGACAAGTTGGACTGAAGTGTCTGTTTCCATGTTGTACATCTCTATGATTGTATGACTCTGTTTATGACTCCGCTGCTCTGCACCATTTCTCCCATTTACCAATCCTGCACAAATCCTGAAACTGCACCAACTCTCCCATTGAGTATTGTCCTGCACAATTTATTGGTACCTGCATGAATTCTCCAATTATTGTTGCCCTGAATCAATTCCTTCCATTTAATTGTTTCCCTGCAACAATTCTCCCATTTCATTGTCCGCTGCCAGAATTCTCTAATCTTGCGATCCCTGCATCATATCTCCAAATTACCGATCCTACACATATCTTCCCTTTCGTGGTGAACTGCACCAATTCCCCCATTTCGTGGTACACTGTATTGAATCTCTACCACTAATTCCTTGCAACATTTGTCCTATTTACTGATTCACTGCCCGTGTTCTCCCATTTGCTCCAATTCTCGAAGTTATCAGCACCCTGCACCAGGTCTTTCATTTACTGATACCTCATACCAATTCTCAAATTCAGTGTTGTGAAGCAACCTTCACCCCAATTACTGATGCCCTGAACAAGTTCTCCACTCAGTGTTGCCTTACACCAATCCTCATACTTACTGGTGCCCTCTCCCAATTTAGGGGTGCTCGAACTCTCAATCTCCTAAAATTTATCGTCCTGCCCCAATTCCTCCATTTAGTGCAACACAGCATAACTCCCCCATTTAGTGCTGAACTGCACTAATTCACCCATTATCTGATGCCGTGTTGCAAACTCTCACATTTCGAGAAGCAGTTTCCCAATTTTTCCATTTAGTAGTTCCTTGCAAAGATTCTCCAATTTCGTGGAGAGCTGCCAGAATTCTTAAATTTAGGCACGGATAGGTTGGACTGAAGGGTCTGTTTCCGTGCTGTACATCTCGAAGTCTGTAATTATAGTGCTCCGCTTCCCTGCACCAATTCTCCCATTTCCCAATCCTGCACTAATTCGGGAATTTCACCAACTCACCCATTGAGGTTATCCTGCCCCAGTCCTCTCACTTAGAATTTAATGGCACCTGCATGAACTCTCCAATTATTGTTGCCCTGCATCAATTCCTTACATTTATTTGTTCCCCAATACACATCATCCACGTACGGATGCCTTGCTGATTTTTTTTCCCTTTTAGTGATGCACTGAACTGAATCTCCAATTTCCCAATTCTGGCAGCATTTCATCTTTTTTATTGATTCCCTGGCCCCTGCTCCCCAATTTAGACATGGTCTGCTCCAAATTTCCAATATATTGGCACTCCCACCAAAATTCTAATGTAACGGCAATGTGCACCATATCTCCCATTTTTTGTTTCCACCAAATCTCCCATTTACTCATATCCCTGTCCTAATCCTTCCATTTACTGATGCCCTAGCTGATTCTACCATTTAAGGGTGCGCCACTCTAATTCTCCCATTTACTGTTGCAATGCACCAACTCTTTCATATAGCTCCATTGTGCACCAGGTCTCTCATTTACAGATGGCCCGCACCAATTCTCCAAATCAGCATTGCTTAGCACCATTCCCCCCAATTGCTGATGTTCTGAATAAGTTCTCCACTCAGTGTTGCCTCACTCCAATCCTCATACTGACTGATACCCTCACCCAATTTAGGGGTGCGCTACTCTAAATCTTCCAAAATGCATTGTCCGGCCCCAATTCTCCCATTTCGTGCAACTTAGCATAATTCACCCATTTAGTGCTGAACTGCACTAATTCACCCATTATTTGATGCTCTGATGCAAATTCTCACATTTCGATAAGCCCTTTCCCAAATTTTTCCATTTAGTGGTTCCTTGTAATGATTCTCCAATTTAGTGGCGAGCTGCCAGGATTCTTAAATTGAGCCGTGGACAAGTTGGATCGAAGGGTCTGTTTCCGTGCTGTACATCTCTAAGGCTGTAATTACTGCTCCGCTTCCCTGCACCAATTCTCCCATTAACCAATCCTGCACTAATTCGGGAATTTCACCAACTCACCCATTGAGGTTATCCTGCCCCAGTCCTTCCACTTAGAATTTAATGGCACCTGCATGAATTCTCCAATTATTGTTGCCCTGCATCAATTAGCTGTTCCCTCACACACATCTTCCACCTACGGATGCCCTGCTGATAATTTGTTTTCATTCAGTAATGCACTGAACTGAATCTCCAATTTACCGATGCTTGCAACATTTCTTCTTTTTATTGATTCCCTGGCCCCTATTCCCCAATTTAGACATGCTCTGCTACACTTTTCTCATATATTGGCACTCACCCCAGTTTTCCAATTTCGAACTTACTGATGCCCGACCCCGATTCGACCATTTAAGGGTGCGCTACTCTAATTCTCCCGTTTACTGTCGCCGTACACCCATTCTCTAATTGAGCTCCACTGTGCACCAGTTCTCCAATTAAGTATTTCCCTGCAACAATTCTCCTATTTAGTCGACTGCTGACAGAATTCTGTAATCTTGCCAATCCCTGCATCAAATCTCCAAATTACCGATCCTACACATATCTCCCATTTAGTGGTGAACGGCACCAACTCCCCCATTTCGTGGTGCACTGTATTGAATCTCGAACACTAATCCTTTGCAACTTTTTTCCTATTTACTAATTCGCTGCCCGTGTTCTCCCATTTGCTCCAATTCTCGAAGTTATCAGCACCCTGCACCAGGTCTCTCATTTACTGATACCCCACACCAATTCTCCAATTCAGTGTTGCTTAGCACCATTTCCACCAATTACTGATGCCCTGAACAGGTTTTCCACTCAGTTTTGCCTTACACCAATCCTCATACTGACTGATGCTCTCGCCCAATTTAGGGGTGCGCTACTCTAAATCTCCCTGCCCCAATTCTCCCATTTAGCATAACTCACCCATTTCGTGCTGAACTGCATTAATTCTCCCATTATCTGATGCCCTGTTGCAAATTCTCACTTTTCAATCAGCCTTTTCCCAATTTTTCATTTAGTAGTTTCTTGCAATGATTCTCCAATTTGGTGGAGAGCTGGCAGAATTCTTAAATTTGGGCGTGGACAGGTTGGACTGAGGGATCTGTTTCTGTGCTGTACATCTCTAAGGCCGTAATTCGTGCTCCGCTTCCCTGCACCAATTCTCCCATTTACCAATTCTGAACTAATTCGTGAATTTCACCAACTCCCCCATTGAGGTTATCCTGCCCCAGTCCTTCCACTTAGAATTTAATGGCACCTGCATAAATTCTCCAATTATTGTTGCCCTGCATCAATTCCTTACATTTATTTGTTCCCTGTTACACATCTTCCATGTACGGATGTCTTGCTGATTTTTTTCCCTTTTAGTGATGCACTGAACTGAATCTCCAATTTCCCAATTCTGGCAACATTTCTTCTTTTCGTTGATTCCCTGGCCCCTGCTCCCCAATTTAGACATGGTCTGCTCCAATTTTCCAACATATTGGCACTCACACCAATATTCTAATGTAAAGGCACTGTGCAGCAGATTTCCCACTTTTTTGTTTCCACCAAATCTCCCATTTACTCATATCCCTGTACTAATTCTTCCATTTATGATGCCTTATCCCGATTCTACTATTAAGGGTGTGCTATGCTAATTCTCCCATTTCCTGTTGTCCTGCAACATTTCTCTAATTTAGCTCCACTATGCACCAGGTCTTTCATTAACTGATACTCCACACCAATTCTCCAATTCAGTGTTGCTTAGCACCATTTCCCCCCAATTACTGACGTCCTGAACAAGTTCTCCATTTAGTTTTGTCTTACACCAATCCTTAAATTGAGTGATGCCCTTGCCCAATTTACTGGTTCCCTACTCTAAGTCTCCCAAAAGGTATTGTCCTGCCTCAATTCTCCCATTTACTGCAACACAGCATAACCCACCCATTTAGTGCTGAACTGCACTAATTCTCCCATTATCTGATGCCCTGTTGCAAACTTTTACATTTCGATAAGCTCTTTCCCAATTGTTTCCACTTCGTAGTTCCTTCCAATAATTATCCAATTTCGTGGAGAGCTGCCAGAATTCTTAAATTTACGCGTGGGCAAGTTGGACTGAAGGGTCTATTTTCGTGCTGTACATCTCGAAGGCTATAATTACTGCTCCGCTTCCCTGCACCAATTCTTCCATTTTCCAATCCTGCTCTAATTCGGGAATTTCACCAACTCACCCATTGAGGTTATCCTGCACCAGTCCTCCCACTTAGAATTTAATGGCACCTGCATGAATTCTCCAATTATTGTTGCCCTGCATCAATTCCTTCCATTTAAATGTGCCCTGAAACACTTCTTCCACGTACGGGTGCCCTGCTAAATTGTTTTCATTTAGTGAAGCACTGAACTGAATCTCCAATTTACCGAACCTTGCAACATTTCTTCTTTTTATTGATTCCCAAACCCTATTCCCCAATTTAGACATGCTCTGCTCAAATTTTCCATACATTGGACTCCTATCAATTTTCTAATGTAATGGCAATGTTCACCAGATCTCCCATTTATTGTTTCATACCAAATCTCCCATTTACTCACATCCCTGTACCAATCCTTCCATTGACTGATGCCCAAGCTGATTCTACCGTTTAAGGGTGCGCTACTCTAATTCTCCCATTTACTGTGCCATGCACCAATTCTCTAATTTAACTCCACTGATGGCCCGCATTAATTCTCCAATTCAGTGTTGCTTAGCACCTTTTCCCCAATTACTGACGTCCTGAACAAGTCCTCCATTCAGTTGTGCCTTACACCAATCGTTATGTTGACTCTTGCCCTCGCCCAATTTAGGGGAGCCCTACTCTCATTCCCGCATCAAGTCTTGTCCTGCGCCAAGTTTCCCATTTGGTGCTAACTGCATCAATTCTCCAGTTATCGCATGCCCTTTTCCAAATTCTCTAAATTCGATAAGCCATTTCCCAATTCTTCCATTTAGTAGTTCCTTGGAATGATTCTCCAATCTCGTGGAGCGCTGCCAGAATTCTAAAATTGAGTTATAGACAAGTTGGACTGAAGTGTCTGTTTCCATGTTGTACATCTCTATGATGGTATGACTCTATTTATGGCTCCTCTGCTCTGCACCATTTCTCCCATTTACCAATCCTGCACAAATCCTGAAACTGCACCAACTCTCCCATTGAGTATTATCCTGCCCAATTTAAAGGCACCTACATGAATACTCCAATTATTGTTGCCCTGCGTCAATTCCTTCCATTTAATTGTTCCCTGAAACACTTCGTCCATGTATGGGTGCCCTGCTGAATTCTTTTCATTTAGTGATGCACTGAACTGAATCTCCAACTTACCAATACTTGCAATATTTTTCTTTTTATTGATTCCCTGGCCCAATTCCCAATTTCGGTGCACAGTGCCATTCGGTGCACATTGGAAAACTGGTGTGAGTGTCAAGATATTAGAAAATTCAAGCAAAGCATTTCGAATGTCCCATTTATTGATTTCCACCAAATCTCCCATTTACACATATCCCTGAACTAATTCTTCCATTTACTGATGCCCGAGCCTGATTCTACCATTTAAGGGTGCGCTACTCTAATTCTCCCATTTCCTGGTGCCATGCATCCACTCTTTAATTGAGCTCCACTGTGCACCAGGTCTTCCATTTAATATTTCTCTGCAACAATTCTCTCATTTAGAAACCAGCTGCCAGAATTCTCTAATCTTGGCGATTCCTGCATCAAATCTCCAAACTACAGATCCTACACATATCTTGCCTTTATTGGTGAACAGCACCAACTCCCCCATTTCCTGGTACACTGTATTGAATCTCGACCACTAATCCTTTGCAGCATTTGTCCTATTTCCTGATTCAATGCCCGTGTTCTCCCATTTGCTCCAATTCTCGAAGTTATCAGCACTCAGCACCCTACAACAGGTCTTTCATTTGCTGATACCCCACACCAATTCTTCTATTCAGTGTTGCTGAGCACCAGTTTCCCCAATTAGTGAATTCCTGAACCAGCTCTCGTCACAGTGTTGCCTTACACCAATCTTCATATTGACTGAGGCCCTTGAACCCTTTTTGGGTGCCCTACTCTAAATCTCCCATCAAGTATTGTCCTGCCCGTATTCTCCCATTTCGTGTTACACTGCCCCAATTATCCCATTATCTGATGCCCTGTTACATTCCTCACAGTTCGATAAACCCTTGCCCAATTCTCCCATTAAGTAGTTCCAAGATTCTTCAATTTACTGGAGCGCTGCCAGAATTCTTAAAATGAGGAATGGACAAGTTGGACCGAAGGATCTGTTTCTGTGTTGTAAATCTCTATGATTGTATGACTCCATTTATGGCTATTTCCCCCATTTTCCAAACATGCACAAATGCTGGAACTGCACCAACTCTCCCATTGAGTGTTAACCCCCCACCCACCACCCCCTCCCCTCCCCGCCGTTCTCCTACTTCAGATTTAATGGCACCTGAATGAATTCTCCAATTATTGGCGACCTGCAATTTTTTTTCATTTGACGGTGCACTGAACTGAATCTCCAATTAACTGATGCTTGCAACAACAATTCTTATTGATTTCCTGCCCCTATTTCCCAATTTAGACATGCTCTGCTCCAATTCTCTCATATATTGACACTCACAGCAGATTTCCAATGTAATGGCGCTGTGCACTGAACTCCCATTTATTGATTCCCACCAAATCTCCCATTTACTCATACCCCTGTACTAATTCTTCCATTGACTGATGCCCGAGCTCGATTCTACCATTTAGTACGAGCCTCAGCTTTGGTAAGTGTGACTAGGCCATGAAACCAGAAGCAACAGAAAGCCAAACAAGTGATAGAAACTAAAAGCAATGTAGTTATCAGAGGGAGACCACAGGAAGCGACCCTTTTTCTAAAGCAAGAACCTAAGACCAGGAGGCAGTGTTTCCTCCCCATGCTGGGTTTCAGGAAATATGGTCAGAGCTGAAGCTGAGTTTGCAATGGGACAGGCAGGATACCATTTTACTGACCGTGTAGGTGTGAACAACATACAAGGGTCAGCCTCGTCACTCTCAGGAAATCACTGTTTAACTAAGAAGCTCACCTACTGGATTAATATCTGGATTAATATCAGATCAAGGAGATCCCTTGGTGCCTTGCAGACTGCTGTGGGAGAAATGGGTTCTGGTTCCCTTCTCACAGATGCTGCCTGACCTGCTGAGGTTAGATTTCAGATCCCCAGGAACAGCAGGGTTTTCCCTTTATGTATTTTCTTTCTCCTTACGCAATGGGTCATTTGTGATGCTTAAGATCCCTCATGTTTTCTATTTCCCCCTTCAGCAGATCTTGTCACAGTAAAAGACCTGTGCACATGAACACCAAGGTAACTCTATCCATGTTCACATTTCAGACTCTGTAGTTCTGTCGAGTTTGTCTCTCTTTAGCCTTTTATGCCAAACTCCATCACAGCGGGCTTCAGTCTGTTCATTTCCCTCCACAACCTTCTGCTATTTCCTGGAGACATTATTATTCACCTGTCGGTGCAAACAATCATGATAATGTGTTACTGGAAAAGCGGAGCAGGTCAGGCAGCATCCATGGAGCAGGAGAATCGACGTTTCGGGCATGAGCCCTTCTTCAGAAATGTGCAAACAATCCTGTTGGCCGGAATCATCCACAGTATCTTCTCGAAATCCAAGTCAGATGTCAAAGAAAATATTGACTGTCTTTTCTGTCCCGATAATAAATGACCATCTGCTTCATTCTTATATAGAGAACAACAGGAACAAAATATTCATCCTTGCAGTAAAAAAACACAAATTGGATTTTAATTCTGCTGTTTGCAAGTTGTAGTTATTTATGATCACTCAGCATTTTTCTCTCCTAGCGCATTAATTCCCCATGTTGAGCTTGAGCCATTTATTACAATAGCTTCAGTTTTTATTCAGCCTCTTATGTAATAAGTTGTGGAACAGATTGGACGGCCTTACCTTCATTGATCTTTGATTTCATTCCATCACATTTGTTGAATTTTGACTCCACACTGACTCTCCTTATACAGAGCCACACTCTCCAGTTGGGTTTGTGTTGTTCTGCTCCAGGTATATTCCAAGTGTCAACAGCACCGGTGGCAAACTGACCCGCCTGTTGACATCAGGAATAGATTCTTGTTGGACTTTTGAGTCTGGTGTCATATTGTCAAACTTGTATGTTGGGACAGTAGAATTACCCTTTGGGTAGAGAACTGGCTCGAAGGTAGAAGACAGAGGGTGGTGGGGGAGGGTTGATTTTCAGACTGGAGGCCTGTGACCAGCGGTGTGCCACAAGGACCGCTGCTGGGTCCACTGTTGTTTTGTCATTTATATAAGTGATTTGGATGTGACCATAGGACGAATGGTTAGTAAGTTTGCAGATGACAGTAAAATTGGAGGTGTGGAGGACAGTGAAGATGGTTACCTCAGAGTACAATGGGATCTTGATCAGATGGACCAATGGGCTGAGGAGTGGCAGATGGAGATTAATTTAGATAAATGTGAGGTGCTGCATTTTGGAAAGGCAAAAGAGAGCAGGATTTATACACTGAATGACAACGCACTAGGGATGTTGCTAAACAAATATACATGGAGTGCAGCTTCATAGATCGTTGAAGGTGGACTAACATTTCGATAGGATAGTGAAGAAAGCGTTTGTCATTTTTGTCTTTATTGATCAGTTAATTGTGTAAAGGAGTTGGGAGGTCATGTTGCAGTATTGGTTCAGCCACTTTTGTTATATAATTTGCAATTCTGGAGACCCTCCTATAAGAAGGGTGTTGTGAAACTTTAAAGGGTTCAGAAAAGATTTACAGGGATGTTGTCAAGGTTGGAGGGTTTGTCCTGGAGGTTAAGACTGTATAGGTTGAGGCTATTATCCCTGGAGCGTCAGTGGCTGAGGGTTAACCTTATAGAGGTTCACAAAATCATGAAGGACCCTCAATAGGGTAAAAAGGCAAGGTGATTTCCCTGTGGTGGGGGAGTCCAGAAGCAGATGGCATATGTTAAAGTTGAGAGGGGAAACATAAAAGGAACCTAAGGGGAACATTTTTCAAGCAGAGGGCACTGTGGGCATGAGCTGCCAGAGGAAGTAGTAGAGGCTGATACAATTGCAACATTTAAAAAGTATCTAGGTGGATGTAGGAATTAAAAAGGGTTCAGAGGAACATGGGCCAAATTCTGACAAAAAGGATGAGATTTACATCGGATATCAGTTCAGCATGGATTTGTTGGACTGAATGATTTGTGTCTGAGCTTATATTGCTCTGAGTGGATTGAGCTCCGGATTGTAGATTTATGAAGCAGAAAATAAAGTATGGCACAGAGTTAGACCGAGAAATCCTGCTGATCTCTGCAGCTTTATCCTGTTTTCCTGATCCTCCTCCTTCAATCAATGCATTTTACCGATCCTCATTCAGAATTCCTGGAGCTCTGTAACTGGTCTGGAACAATGTGTTGAATGTCCTATTGCAGTCCTCACGAGGTACCTTTCCCACTGCCCCGCTCCCACGGCCTGCAATGCTGCAGACTGAGCAGACAACCCGAAGCACAATGATGAGCTCCTTCCGGCCCACGGCCCTCCTTCTCACTGAATGAAGACAATCACCAGAAGCAGAATTCAGCTCTTGTTGGAGCCTTGAATATCTGACTCTGTTTCACTGAGTGAAGATTGGACTCAGAAACAGAAATGAAATAAACTTCCTATCTGCATTGTGTCACTCTTTAAGATCTCTGTGTGTCTGAGTTCAGGTCATTTGATTGGAGACTGCGGATAATGGGTCCACAGTGAAATGGAAAGAATGGTGGAGGAGCTCAGTGAGGGACATCTCTCAAAGTGAGAATCAGAAAGATGCTATTCGGCATTGGGAGAGTTTAGGGAGAATTGATGGCTCAGAAAATGTTATGCGGATGTTTGTAAAACTTAGGAACTCTGACTGTTTTGTGGCTGGAATTTATTTTATCATTCCATAGATTTGACACATTAATCCTCCCTCCCCACCACTACAGAAGCTGTTGGGACTGTTCAGTGTTTCCAGCGGCTTCGGTAATTATTTCAGGTTCCTGACGGGACCAGTCTCTCACGTTTCGAACAAAACAAACCCATCCTTTTGCTGTACCCAATAATTGTATAAGAAATGGGAAGCAGCAGAGGGGAAAGCTTCCGAGATGCTGAGCAATACTGCCCGGTTCCACACTGCAATTCACAGGAACCATCGCCAGGAAAAGAAAGGAGCAATCTGACAGATCCGGTTATATTCTGGGACAGTGTAAATCTCTTGGTTATATATATTTTACCAGCCAGCACAGAGTCATTGCCCTAAACTGACGAGAGTGTAAATTTCCTGGTTATATATATTTAACCAGCCAGCACAGAGTCAGTGCCCGAAACTGAGGACAGTGTAAATCTCCTGTTTATATATATTTATCCAGCCAACACAGAGTCAGAGTCCTAAACTGAGGAGAGCGTAAATCTCCTGGTTAAAAATATTTCAACAGCCAGCACAGAGTCAGTGCCCGAAACTGACGAGAGCGTAAATCTCCTGGTTATATATATTGAAGCAGCCAACACAGAGTCAGTGCCCTAAACTGACGAGAGTGTAAATCTCCTGGTTATATATATTGAACCAGCCAACAGAGAGTCAGTGCCCTAAACTGAGGACAGTGTAAATCTCCTGTTTATATATATTTATCTAGCCGGCACAGAGTCAGAGTCGTAAACTGAGGAGAGCGTAAATCTCCTAGTTAAAAATATTTAAACAGCTTGCACAGAGTCAGTGCACTACACTGAGAAGAGTGTAAATCTCCTGGTCTTATATATTTTTACAACCAGCGCAGTGTCAGTTCCCGAAACTGAGGAGAGGGAAAATCTCCTGGTTATATAAATGTAGCCAGCCAGCACAGAGTCATTGCCTTAAACTGAAGAGAGTGTAATCTCCTGGTTATATATATTTAACCAGCGAACACAGAGTCAGTGCCCAAAACTGAGGAGAGCGTAAATCACCTGGCTATATATATTCAACCAGCCAGCACGGACTCAGTGCCCTAAACTGCGGAGAGGGTAAATCTCCTGATTATATATATTTAACCAGCCAGCACAGAGTCAGTGCCCAAAACAGAGGAGAGTGTCAATCTCCTGGCTATATATATTCAACCAGCCAGCACGAACTCAGTGCCCTAAACTGCGGAGAGGGTAAATCTCCTGATTATATATATTTAACCAGCCAGGACAGAGACAGTGCCCTAAACTAAGGACAGTGTAAATCTCTTATTTATATATATTTAACGAGCCAGTATATGGTCGGTGCCCTAAACTGAGGAGAGTGTAAATCCCCTTGGTTGATATATTTAACCAGCCAGCACAGATTCAGTGCCCTAAACTGGGGAGAGAGAAAATCCCCTGGTTATATATATTTAACCAGCCAACACAGAGTCATTGCCCTAAACTGAGGAGAGTGTAAATCTCCAGGCTACATATATTCACACCAGGCAGAACAGACTCAGTGCCCTAAACTGAGGAGAGTGTAAATCTCCTGGTTATCTATATTAAACCAGCCAGCACAGATCCAGTGCCCTAAACTGAGGAGAGGTTAAATCCCCTGGATATATATATATATATATATATATATTTAACCAGCCAGCACAGAGTCATTGTGCTGAATTGAGGAGAATGTAAATCTCCTGGTTATAAATATTTAAACAGCCAAAGCAGATTCAGTGCCCAAAACAGAGGAGAGTGTAAGTTTCCAGACTACATATATTCAACCAGCCAGCACGGACTCAGTGCCCTAAACTGAGGAGAGTGCATATCTCCATGTTGCATATATTTAACCAGCCAGCGTAGAATCTGTGCCGCAAACTGAGTAGAGTGTAAATCTTTTGGTTATATATATTTAACCTGCCAGCACAGATTCAGTGCCCTAAACTGAGGAGAGTGTAAATCTCCTGGTTATATATATTTAGCCAGTCAGCGCAGAGTCAGTGCCCTAAACTGACGAGAGTGTAAATCTCCAGGTTATATATAACCTGCCAGCACAGATTCATTGCCCTAAACTGAAGAGGGGGTAAATCTCCAAGTTTTATATATATATATTTAACCAGCCAGCACAGAGACATTGTCCTAACGTGAGGAGAGTGTAAATCTCCTGTTTATGTATATTTAAACAGCCAGCTCACAGTCAGTGCCCTGAACGGAGGAGAGAACAAAATATCCTCGTCATATATATTTAACCAGACAGCACAGAGACAGAGCCCCAAACTGAGGAGAGTGTAAATCTTTTGGTTATATATATTTAACCAGCCAGCACAGATTCAGTGCCCTAAACTGAGGAGAGTGTAAATCTCCTGGTTATATATATTTAGCCAGTCAGCGCAGAGTCAGTGCCCTAAACTGACGAGAGTGTAAATCTCCAGGTTATATATAACCTGCCAGCACAGATTCATTGCCCTAAACTGAAGAAGGGGTAAATCTCCAAGTTTTATATATATATTTAACCAGCCAGCACAGAGACATTGTCCTAACGTGAGGAGAGTGTAAATCTCCTGTTTATGTATATTTAAACAGCCAGCTCACAGTCAGTGCCCTGAACGGAGGAGAGAACAAAATATCCTCGTCATATATATTTAACCAGACAGCACAGAGACAGAGCCCCAAACTGAGGAGAGTGTAAATCTCCGGGTTATATATATTTAACCAGCCAGCACAGAGTCAGTGCCCTAAACTGAGGAGCGGGTAAATCTCCTGTTTATATACATATTTAGCCAGACAGCACAGAGAAATTGTCCTAACGTGAGGAGAGTGTAAATCTCCTGTTTATGTATATTTAAACAGCCAGCTCACAGTCAGTGCCCTGAACGGAGGAGAGAACAAAATATCCTCGTCATATATATTTAACCAGACAGCACAGTGACAGAGCCCCAAACTGAGGAGAGTGTAAATCTCCGGGTTATATATATTTAACCAGCCAGCACAGAGTCAGTGCCCTAAACTGAGGAGACTGTAAATCTCCTGGTTTTATATATTTTTACAACCAGCGCAGTGTCAGAACCCGAAACTGAGGAGAGGGAAAATCTCCTAGTTATATATATTTAAACAGCCAGCACAGAGTCAGAGATGAAACTGAGGAGAGCGTAAATCTCCTGGTTATATATATTCAACCAGCCAGCACAGAGTCAGTGCCCTACACTGAGAAAAGTGAAGATCTCCTGGTTATATATATTTAAACAGGGAGTGCAATGTCAGGGCGCTAAACTAAGGAGAGTGTAAATCTCCTGGTTATATATATTCAACCAGCCAGCACAGTGTCAGGTCCCTAAACTGAGGAGAGGGAAAATCTCCTGGTTATATAAATTTAAGCAGCCAGCACGGAGTCATTGCCCAAAACTGAGGAGACTGTAATCTCCTGGTTATATATATATATAACCAGCAAAAACAGAGTTAGTGCCCAAAACTGAGGAGAGTGTAAATCTCCTGGTTATATATATTTAACCAGCCAGCACGGACTCAGTGCCCTAAACGCAGGAGAGTGTAAATCTCCTGGTTATATAAATTTAAACAGCCAGCACGGAGTCATTGCCCAAAACAGAGGAGAGTGTAAATATCCTGGTTATAAATATTTAACAAGCCAGAACAGAGTCAGATCCCTAAACTGAGGAGAGGGTAAATCTCCTGGTTATATATATTTAAGCAGCCAGGACACTAGACAGTGCCCAAAACTAAGGACAGTGTAAATCTCCTATTTATATATAGTTAACCAGACAGCACAGAGTCAGTGCCCTAAACTGACGAGAGTGTAAACCTCCTGGTTAGATATATTTAAACAGACAGCGCAGGGTCAGTACCCTAAATTGAGGAGAGTGTAAATCTCCTGGTTATATATATTTAACCAGCCAGCACAGAGTCAGTGCCCTAAACTGAGTCGAGTGTAAATCTCTGAGTTACATATATTTAACCAGCAGGCACAGAGTCAGTGCCCTAAACTGAGGAGAATGTAAATCTCCTGGTTATATATATTTAACCAGCCAGTGCAGAGTTAGTGCCCTAAACAGAGCAGAGTGAAAATCGCTAGGTTATATAGATTTAACCAGCAAGCACGGACTCAGTGCCCTAAACTGGGGAGAGTATATATCTCCTGGTTTTATAAATTTAACCAGCCAGCACTGAGTCAGTGCCCGAAGCTGATGCAAGGTTAAATCTCCTGGTTATATACATATTTAACCAAAATGCACGGAGTAAGTGTCCAAAACTGAGGAGAGTTTAAATCTCCTGGCTATAAATATTTAACCAGCCTGCACATAGTCAGTTCCCAAAACTGAGGAGAGCGTAAATCTCCTGTCTAGATATATTCAACCAGCCAGAACAGACTCAGTGCCCTAAACTGAGGAGAATGTAAATCTCCTGGTTATATATATTTAACCAGCCAGTGCAGAGTTAGTGCCCTAAACAGAGCAGAGTGAAAATCGCTAGGTTATATAGATTTAACCAGCAAGCACGGACTCAGTGCCCTAAACTGGGGAGAGTATATATCTCCTGGTTTTATAAATTTAACCAGCCAGCACTGAGTCAGTGCCCAAAACAGAGGAGAGTGTAAATATCCTAGTTATAAATATTTAACAAGCCAGTACAGAGTCAGTGCCCTAAACTGTGGAGAGTGTAAATCTCCTGGCTAGGTATATTCAACCAGCCAGCACAGATTCAGTGCCCTAAACTGAGGACAGGGAAAATCCCCAGGTTATATATATTTAACCAGCCAGCATAGAGTCAGTGCCCTAAACTGAGGAGAGAGTAAATCTCCTGATTAAATATATTTAACCAGCCAGCACGGAGTCAGTGCCCTAAACGGACGAGAGTGTAAATCTCCTGGTTATATATATTTAACCAGCCAGCACAGAGTCAGTGTCCTAAACTGAGGTGAGGGTAAATGTCCTGGTTATATATATTTATGCAGCCAGCACAGACTCAGTGCCCTAAACTGAGGAGAGTGTAAATCTCCTGGTTATATATATTTAACCAGCCTGACATAGTCAGTGCCCTAAACTGAGAAAAGTGAAGATCTCCTGGTTATATATATTTAAACAGGGAGCGCAATGTCAGGGCGCTAAACTGAGGAGAGTGTAAATCTCCTGGTTATATATATTCAACCAGCCAGCACAGTGTCAGGTCCCTAAACTGAGGAGAGAGTAAATCTACTGGTTCTATATATTCAAACAGAAAGCACAGATTCAGTGTCCTAAACTGAGGAGAGGTGAAATCTCCTGGATTTATATATTTAAGCAGCCAGCATAGGGTCAGTGCCCTCAACTGAGGAGAGTGTATATCTCCTGGTTAAAAATATTTAAACATCCAGCACAGAGTCAGTGCCCTAAACTGTGGAGAGGGGACATCTTCTGGTTATATATATTTAACCAGCTAGCACAGATTCAGTGCCCTAAACTGAGGAGTGGGAAAATCCCCAGGTTATATATATTTAAGCAGCCAGCACAAAGTCAGTGCCCTAAACTGAGGAGAGTGCAAATCTCCTAATTATATATATTTAACCATCCTGACATAGTCAGTGCTCTAAACTGAGGAGAGTGTAAATTTCCTGGCTTGATATATTCAAGCAGCCAGCACAGACTCCGTGCCCTAAACTGAGAAGAGGGAAAATCTTCTGGTTATATATTTTTAACCAGCCAGCACAGAGTCAGTGCCATAAACTAAGGACAATGTGCATCTCCTATATATATATATTTAACCAGACCGCAAAGAGTCAGTTCCCTGAACTGAAGACAGTATAAATCTCCTGGCTATGTATTTATTTAAACAGCAAGCACAGCGTCATTGCCTTAAACTGAGGAGAGTGTAAATCTCCTGGTTATATATATTTAACCAGACTGCGCAGAATTAGTGCCCTAAACTGAGTAGAGTGCAAAACGTTTGGTTTTATATGTTCAACCAGCCAGCACAGAGTCAGTGCCCTAAACTGAGGAGAGTGTAAATCTACTGGTTATATATATTTAACCAGCCTGCGCAGAATTAGTGCCCTAAACTGAGTAGAGTGAAAAACGTTTGGTTATATATGTTCAACCAGCCAGCACAGAGTCAGTGACCTAAACTGAGGAGAGTGTAAATCTCCTGGTTATATATATTTAACCAGCCAGCACGGAGTCAGTGTCCAAAACTGAGGAGAGTGTAAATCTCCTGGTTATAAATATTTAACCAGCCTGCACAAAGTCAGTGCCCAAAACTGAGGAGAGTGTAAATCTCCAATCTATATATATTCAACCAGCCAGAACAGACTCAGTGCCCTAAACTGAGGAGAGTGTAAATCTCCTGGTTATATATATTTAACCAGCAAGCACGGAGTCAGCGTCCAAAACTGAGGAGAGTGTAAATCTCCGGGTTATAAATATTTCCCCAGCCAGTGCAGAGTCAGTGCCCTAAACTGAGGATAGCGTAAATCTCCTGGCTATATTTATTGAAACAGCCAGCACAGACTCAGTCCCCTAAACGGAGGAGAGTCTTAATCTCCTGGTTATATATATTTAACTAGCCCCCACAGACCCAATGCCCTAAACCAAGGAGAGGGAAAATCCCCAGGTTATATATATTTAACCAGCGAGGACAGAGACAGTGCCATAAACTAAGTACAGTGTAAATCTCCTGGTTATAAATATTTAACCAGCCAGTATAGAGTCGGTGCCCTAAACTGAGGAGAGTGTAAATTTCCTGGCTTGATATATTCAAGCAGCCAGCACAGACTCCGTGCCCTAAACTGAGAAGAGGGAAAATCTTCTGGTTATATATATTTAACCAGCCAGCACAGAGTCATTGCCCTGAACTGAGGAGAGTGTAAATCTCCTGGTTATATATAATTAACCAGCCAGCACAGAGTCAGTGCCCTAAACTGAGGAGAGGGTAAATCTCCTGGTTATATATATTTAACCAGCCAGCACAGAGTCAGTGCTCTAAACTGAGGAGAGTGTAATTCTCCTGGTATTATATATTCATCCAGCCAGCACAGAGTCAGTGATCTAAAGTGAGGAGAGTGTAAATCTCCTGGTAATATATAATTAAGCAGCCAGCTCAGAGTCAGTGCCCTAAACTGAGGAGAGGGGAAATCTCCTGATTATATATATTTAACCAGCCAGCACAGAGTCAGTGCCCTAAACCGAGGAGAGTGTACATCTCCTGTTTATATATATTTAACCAGCCAGCACAGTGTCAGAGCCCGAAACTGAAGAGAGGATAAATCTCCTGGTTATATATATTTAACCAGCCAGCACAGAGTCATTGCCTTAAACTGAGGAGAGTGCAATCTCCTGGTTTTATATATATATTTATCCAGCCAACACAGAGTCAGTGCCCAAAACTGAGGAGAGTGTAAACCTCCTGATTTTATATATATATTTAACCAGCAAGCGCAGAGTCAATGCCCTAAACTGAGAAGAGTGCAAATCTCCTGGTTATATATATTTACTCAGACAGCACAGAGTAAGTGCCCTAAACTGAGAAGAGTGCAAATCTCCTGGTTATATATATTTAACCAGACAGCACACAGTCAGTGCCCTAAAGTAAAGAAAGTGTAAATCTCCTGGTTATATATCTTTAACCTGCCAGCAGGGTCAGTGCCGTAAACTGAGGACAGTGTAAATATTCTGTTTATATATATTTAAACAGTCAGCGCAGAGTCAGTACCCAAAACAGAGGAGAGGGTAAATCTATAGTCTCTCTATATTCAACCAGCCAGTACTGATTCAGTGCCGTAAGCTGAGGAGAGTGCAAATCTCCTGGTTATAAATATTTAACCAGCCAGCGCAGAATCAGTGCCCTAAACTGAGGAAAGTGTAAATCTTCTGGTTATATATCTTTAACCAGCCAGCACAGAGTCAGTGCCCTAAACTGAGGAGAGTGTAAGTCTCCTGGTAATAAATATTTACCCAGCCTGCACATAGTCAGTGCCCAAAACTGAGGAGATTGTAAATCTCCTGGTTATATATGAGGAGGGCTGTTGTCGGCTGCAGAGGGACTTAGATATGATGCAGAGCTGGGCTGAGGAGTGGCAGATGGAGTTCAACCCTGCCAAGTGTGAGGTTGTCCATTTTGGAAGAACAAATAAGAATGCAGAATACAGGGTTAATGGTAGGGTTCTTAGTCAGGTGGAGGAACAGAGGGATCTTGGGTTCTACGTACATAGATCTTTGAAGGTTGCCACTCAGGTGGATAGAGTTTGTAAGAAGGCCTATGGAGTATTATCGTTCATTAGTAGAGGGATTGAATTCAAGAGTCGTGAAGTGATGTTGCAGCTGTACAGGACTTTGGTTAGGCCATAGTTGGAGTACTGTGTGCAGTTCTGGTCGCCTCACTTGAGGAAAGATGTGGAAGCTTTGGAGAGGGTGCAGAGATGATTTACCAGGATGTTGCCTGGAATGGAGAGTAGGTCGTACGAGGACAGGTTGAGAGTTCTCGGCCTTTTCTCTTTGGAACGGCGAGGGATGATGGGTGACTTGATAGAGGTTTATAAGATGATCAGAAGAATAGATAGAGTAGACAGTCAGAAACTTTTTCTCCGGGTACAACAGAGTGTTACAAGGGGACATAAATTTAAGGTGAAGGGTGGAAGGTATAGGGGAGATGTCAGGGGTGGGTTCTTTACCCAGAGAGTGGTGGGGGCATGGAATGCGCTGCCCGTCGGAGTGGTAGAGTCAGAATCATTGGCGACCTTTAAGCGGCATTTGAATAGGTACATGGATGGGTGCTTAATCTAGGTTAGACGTTCGGCACAACAGAGTGGGCCAAAGGGCCTGTTCTGTGCTGTATTTTTCTATGTTCTATGTTCTATGTTCTATATATTCAACAAGCCAGAACAGATTCAGTGCCCTAAACTGAAGAGAGTGTTAAATCGCGTGGTTAAACATATGTAAACAGCCAGCACAGAGTCACTGCCCGAAACTGAGGAGAGTGTAAATCTCCTGGCTATAAATATTGAACCAGCCAGCGCATAATCAGTGCCCTAAACTGAGGAGAGAGTAAATCTCCTGGTTATATATATTTAACAAGCCTGCACGGAGTTATTGCCCTCAACTGAGCAGAGTGTAAATCTCCTGGTTATATATATTCAACCAGCCAGCACAGACTCAGTGCCCTAAACTGAAGAGAGGGTAAATCTCGTGGTTATATATCTTTTACCAGCCAGCACAGTGTCAGTGCCGAAACTGAGGAGAGCGTAAATCCTTTGGTTAAAAATATTTAAACAGCCAGCACAGAGTCAGTACCCTAAACTGAGGAGAGTGTACATCTCCTGGTTATATATATTGAACCAGCCAGCATAGATTCAGTGCTCTAACCTGAGGAGAGGGTAAATCCCCTGGTTATATATATTTAACCAGCCAGCACAGAGTCATTGCCCTCAACTGAGGAGAGTGTAAATCTCCTGGTTATATATCTTTCAACAGCCAATGCCGAGTCAGTGCCCAAAACAGAGAAGAGTGCAAATCACCAGACTATATATATTCAACCAGCTAGCAGAGATTCAGTGCCCTAAACTGAGGAGAGTGTAAATCTCCTGGTTATATATTTTTATCCAGCCAAGACAGAGTCAGTGCCCTAAATTGAGGAGATTGTAAATCTCCTGGCTCGATATATTCAACCAGCAAGCACAGGTTCAGTGCCCTAAACTGAGAAGAGTGTAAATCTCCTGGTTATATATATTTAAACTGCCAGCAGGGAGTCAGTGCCCTAAACTGATGAGAGGTTAAATTTCCTGGATATATATATTTAACCAGCCAAGACAGAGTCAGTGTCCTAAACTGTTGAGAGTGTAAATCTCATGGTTATATATATTTAACCAGCCAGCATAGACTCATTGCCCTAAACTGAGAAGAGGTTAAATCTCCTGGTAACATATATTCAGCCAGTCAGCACAGAGTTAGTGCCCAAAACTGTGGAGAGCGCAAATCTCCAGGTTAAAAATATTTAAAGAGTCAGCACAGAGTCAGTGCCCTAAAGTGGTAGAGGGGAAATCTTATCGTTGTATATATTGAACCAGCCAGCACAGATTCAGTGCCCTGAACTGAGGAGTGGGTAAATCCCCTGGGTAGTTATATTTAACCATCCAGCACAGAGTCATTGCCCTAAACTGAGGAGAGTGTAAATTTCCTGGTTATATATATTTAAACTGCCAGCAGGGAGTCAGTGCCCTAAACTGATGAGAGATTAAATTTCCTGGATATATATATTTAACCAGCCAAGACAGAGTCAGTGTCCTAAACTGTTGAGAGTGTAAATCTCATGGTTATATATATTTAACCAGCCAGCATAGACTCATTGCCCTAAACTGAGAAGAGGTTAAATCTCCTGGTAACATATATTCAGCCAGTCAGCACAGAGTTAGTGCCCAAAACTGTGGAGAGCGCAAATCTCCAGATTAAAAATATTTAAAGAGTCAGCACAGAGTCAGTGCCCTCAAGTGGTAGAGGGGAAATCTTCTAGTGATATATATTTAAACAGCCAGCAGAGAGACAGTGCCCTAAACTGAGGAGAGTGTAAATCTCCTGGTTATATATTTTTAACAAGCCAAGACAGAGTCAGTGCCCTAAACTGAGGAGATTGTAAATCTCCTGGCTCGATATATTCAACCAGCAATCATAGATTCAGTGCCTTGAACTGAGAAGAGTGTAAATCTCCTTGGATATATATGTTTATACAACCAGCGCAGTGTCAGTGCCCTAAACTGAGGAGAGGGAAATCTCCTGGTTATATATATTTAAACAGCCAGAACAGATTCAGAGCTCTAAACCGAGGAGAGGGTAACTCCCCTGGTTATATATATTTAACCAGCCAGCACGGAGTCAGTGCTCCAAACTGAGGAGAGTGTAAATCTCCTGGTTATATATAGGTAAATAGCTAGCACAGTTACAGTACCCAAAACTGAGGAGAGGGTAAATCTCCTGGTTATATATATTTAACCAGACAACACAGAGTCAATTCCATAAACTGAGGAGAGTGTAAATCTCCTGATTATATATATTTAACCAGCCAGCACAGACTAGGTGCCCTAAACTGAGAAGAGTGTAAATCTCCTGGTTATATATATTTAAACAGCCAGCACAGAGTCAATTCCCTAAACTGATGAGAGTGTTATTCACCTGGTTATATATATTTAGCCAGCCAGCACAGACTCAGTGCCCTAAACTGAGGAGAGTGTAAATCAGACTCAGTGCCTAAACTGAGCAGACCGTAAATCTCCTGGTTATATATATATTTAACCAGCCAGTACAGAGTCAGTGCCCTAAACTGAGGATGGCGTAAATCTCCTGGTTATATATTTTTAAACAGCCAGCACAGCGTAAGTGCCCTGAACTGAGGAGAGAGTAAATCTCCTGGTTATATATATTTAACAAGCCAGCATATAGTCATTGCCCCAAACTGTGTAGAGTCCAAATCTCCCGGTTATATATATTTTAAAATCAGGCGCAGAGTCAGTGCCCTAAACTTAGGAGAGTGTAAATCCCATGATTAGAAACATTTAACCTTTTAGCACTGACTCAGTGCCCTAAACTGAGGAGAGTGTATATCTCCTGGTTATATATATTTAACCAGCCATCACAGAATCATTGCTCTAAACTGAGAAGAATGTAAATCTCCTGGTTATATATATTGAAACAGCCAGCACAGAGTCAGTGCCCGAAACTGAGGAGAGTGTAAAACTCGTGGTTATATATATTTTAACAGCCAGCACAGAGTCAGTGCCCTAAACTGAGGATAGTGTAAGTCTCCTGGCTACATATATTCAACCAGCCAGCACAGAGACAGTGCCTGAAACTGAGGAGAGTGTAAAACTCGTGGTTATATATATTTTAACCGCTAGCACAGAGTCAGTGCCCTAAACTGAGGAGAGTGTAAATCTACTGGTTATATATATTTAACGAGCCAGCTTAGAGTCAGTGCCCTAAACTGAGGATAGTGTAAGTCTCCTGGCTAGATTTATTCAAACAGCCAGCACAGAGTCAGTGCCCTAAACTGAGAAGAGTGTAAATCTCCTGGTTAGATATATTTAACCAGCAGGCGCAGAGTCAGTGCCCTAAACTGAGGAGAGTTTACATTTCCTGGTAAGATATATTTAAGCAGCCAGGGCAGAGTCAGTGCCCGAAAATTAGGAAAGTGTAAATCTCCTGGTTATATACATTTAACCCGCCTGCACAGTCTCAGTGCCCTAAACTGAGGAGGGTGTAAATCTCCTGGTTATATATATTCAACCAGAAAGCACAGAGTCAGTGTCCTAAACTGTGGAGAGGGGAAATCTACTGGTTATTTATATTTAACCAGCCAGCGCAGAGTCATTGCCCTAAACTGATGAGAGTGAAATTCTCCTGGTTATATATATTTAACCAGCCAGGACAGAGTCAGTGCCCGAAACTGAGGAGAGTGTAAATCTCCTGGTTATATATATTTAACCAGCAGGGTCAGAGTCATTGCCCTAAACTGAGTAGAGTGCAGCAGCACAGAGTCATGGTCCCAAACTGAGTCGAGTGCAAATCTCCTGGTTAGAAATATTTTACCAGCAGGCGCAGAGTCAGTACCCGAATCTTAGGAGAGTGTAAATCTCGTGTTTCGAAACATTTAACCACATAGCACTGACTCAGTGCCCTAAACTGAAGAGAGTGTAAATCTCCTGGTTATGTATATTTTACCAGCCAGCACAGAATCATTGCTATAAACTGAGGAGAATGTAAATCTCTTGGTTATATATATTTAAACAGCCAGCACAGAGTCAGTGCCCGAAACTGAGGAGAGTGTAAATCTCCTGGTTATATATATTTAATCAGCCAGCTTAGAGTTAGTGCCCTAAACTGAGAATAGTGTAAGTCTCCTGGCTAGATATATTCAACCAACCAGCACAGAGTCAGTGCCCTAAACTAAGGAGAGTGTAAATTTCCTGGTAAGATATATTTAAACAGCCAGCGCAGTGTCAGTGCCCGAAAGTTAGGAAAGTGTAAATCTCCTGGTTATATACATTTAACCAGCCAGCGCAAAGTCAGTGCCCTAAACTGTGGAGGGTGTAAATCTCCTGGTTATATATATTCAACCAGCCAGCACAGACTCAGTGCCCTAAACTGAGGAGAGTGTAAATCATACTCAGTGCCCTAAACTGAGGAGAGTGTAAATCTCCTGGTTATATATATTTAACCAGCCAGCACAGAGTCAGTGGCCTAAACTGAGGAGAGTGTTAATCTCCTGGTTAAATATGTTTAACCAGCCAGCACAGCGTTATTGCCCAAAACTGTGGAGAGTGCAAATCTCCCGGTAATATATATTTTACCAGCAGGCGCAGAGTCAGTACGCGAAACTTCGGAGAGTGTAAATCTCGTGTTTAGAAACATTTAACCACATAGCACTGACTCAGTGCCCTATACTAAAGAGAGGGTAAATCTCCTGGTTATATATATTTTACCAGCCAGCAGAGAATCAATGTTCTAAACTGAGGAGAATGTAAATCTCGTGGTTATATATATTTAAACAGCCAAGCACAGAGTCAGTGCCCTAAACTGAGGAGAGTGTAAATCTCCTGGTTTAAAAAATTTAAACAGCCGGCAGAGAGTCAGTGCCCTAAACTGAGGAGAGGGTAAATCTCTTGGATATATATTTTTTTAACCAGCCAGCACAGACTCAGTGCCATAAACTGAGGAGAGTGTATATCTCCTGTTTATATATATTTAAATAGTCAGCGCAGATTCAGTGCCCTAAATTGAGGAGTGTGTCAACTATCTGGTGGGATGTATTTATCCAGCCTGGGCTGACTCAGTGCCCTAAACTGAGGAGAGTGCAGATCTCCTGGTTATATTTATTTAATGAGCCAGCACAGAATCATTACCCTAAACTGTGGAGAGTGTAAAACTCCAGGTTATATATATTTAACCAGCCAAAACACAGTCATTGCCCTAAATTGAGGAGAGTGTAAATCTCCCGTTTATATATATTTAACCAGCCAGCACAGAGTCAGTGCCCGAAACTGAAGAGAGGGTAAATCTCCTGGTTATGTTATTATTTAACCAGCCAGCACAGAGACATATCCTTGGTGGAGCGGGAGGTGGAGTTGAAGTTTTGAGCCACGGGATGGTTGGGTTGGTTGGTCCGGGTGTCCCAGAGGTGTTCTCTGAAACGTTCCACAAGTAGGCGGCCGGTCTCCCCAATCTGCACCCGATGTGGCCTCCTCCATATTGGGGAGACAGGCCGCCTACTTGCGGAACATTTCAGAGAACACCACTGGGACACCCGGACCAACCAACCCAACTGCCCTGTGGCTGAACACTTCAACTCCCCCTCCCACTCCACTAAGGACTTGCAAGTCCTTGGCCTCCTCCATCACCAGACCATAACAATATGACTGTTGGAGGAAGAGCGCCTCATCTTCCGTGTAAGAACCCTCCAACCACACAGGACAAACTCAGATTTTTCGAGTTTCCTCATTTCCCAGCCCCCCCCCCGCAATCTCGTCTCAGTCCCAACTCTCGAACACAGCCTCGCCTGCTTAACCTGCAATCTTCTTCCTGACCTCTCCAGCCCCACTCCCACTCCGACCTATCGCCCTCACCTTGACCTCCTTCCACCTATCGCATTTCCAACGCCCCTCCCCCAAGTCCCTCCTCCCTACCTTTTGTCTTAGCCTGCTGGACACACTTTCCTCATTCCTGAAGAAGGGCTCATGCCCGAAAGGTCGATTCTCCTGCTCTTTGGATGCTGCCTGACTTGCTGCGCTTTTCCAGCAACAGATTTTCAGCTCTGATCTCCAGCATCTGCAGTCCACACTTTCTCCTTCATGCAATAATAGACAACTTACATTATGTTATTTCTGCTGAAGTTTTGCTCATTAACATTCCCTGTCTATATCACAATGCATACTCACTACCTCCATTTGATTACACGTTGAAAGACATGCTTGGTGTACGAGTTAATTGAGCTCCAAGCCATTCCCTCCTCTTCCTCCAGATATTTGATACAGATTATTGGTCGTTGATGATCCCACAGTGATCTCTGAGGCACTCCATCAGTTACAGCTTTGCTGCCTAAAATAAACATTTTAATTTAATCGCTATTTCCTGTTAGCGACAGCTTCCCTCTTCATGTGTAGCCATTCAAACAGGTTGAATGGCCTCTTCCTAGGCTGCGTAATGTACTGAACGAGCTGAATTACTTCATTCTATGTTACTGTGTAATTTCTTAGAGGAGCAGAATGGGCTCCTCCTGCCTCAATGTAACGATCCTGTCTGACTGAATGGGATGGTCCCCAACCCTGTAACAGCATCGAGGGGTGGATTGAGGGAACAACACATGGGGGTAGGGATAGAAGTTGTTCAATCGGCGCCACTATTCAGATAGGTCATGGCTGATTCGAATGTGTCTGACCATCCATTTCCTGTCTGTTCCCAATAAACACTGTCCAGCAAAGATCCGTCGATCTGAGCCTTGAAAATCTTCAATAACCGAGTCTTCACTACTTCCTGAGGATGATGACACCACAGGTAGCTCAACACTAAAGTGAAAGGGACGTCCTTATTTCATTGTGGGACTGTTATTTTCAAGCAGTGTTAATGAACAACAAAACATCAGCTCTTTTCAGACATAAGGACAGAATAACTAGGAATAAAGATAAACCATTCCAGACACCAAACCTGTCCCACATACTCACTGACTCTCTCTAACCAAATATGTATCACACCCAGCCTCTGCTGATGTCTCAGGAAGAGAATGCCTTCTAGCATAATACCGAAGGAGCATTCAGGAAATAAGCAGAATGAGGCCATTAAGTCTATCGAGTCTAAAATTCCGTTCAATAATTTCTTATATGTAAATCGACCTCATCCTTCTGCCTTCTCCCTGGATTCCTTGATCTCCTTAAAAATCAAAAACATATCTATTTGTGTCTGAATGACACTAGTATTTGTGCCTCTGTGTGTCTGTATGTGTATGTGTGCGTGTGTGTGCCTGTATGTGTACGTGTGGTTGTCTGTATGTGTGTGTGTGTCTGTTTGTATGTGTCTGTATGTGTGTGTGTATATATATTATATATGTGTGTGTGTGTCCATGTGCTTGTTATCTGTGTGCTTGCGTGTTTACATCTGTCCGTCTCTGTTGCAGTCTGTGTATCCATCTGTGTTTGTGTCTATTTGTATGTGACTGTCCATGTCTCTGTGTGTTTCTACGTGTGTGCATGCCTATCCCCTTGTAAGCATTGTGTGTGTTCGTATATTGGGATGTTTATCAATACCTCTGTGTATTTCTGTGTCTGCGTCTCTGTGCAGTGAAATATCTGTATTTTTTTGTTGGAAGCGAAAGGACTGTTGTTGGAACTGCCAGTGGGTTTAAAGTGAGAATTGTCTTTCACTGAGCACTGCTCTTTAATCGGTCAGTGGGACATGGATGTTTCAGAATCTCCATACGAGGCATCCTAGTTCTCTTCATTCCTTTCAGAGTCCTCCCCACATGGCAGGGGGAGGAGGTGAGGGAACGGATATCGGGCTCTCCATCACCCGGCTTGGCTCTTTCTGTCCTATTCCAGGCTGTTTCTCCTGGAATGGGAGAAAGAGAGGGAGGGAGAGTGTGAATGGGTGACCCTGCTGTTTGTGCTGGTGTAGGTGGGGGGAGTTGTGAAGTGTCTGGAATGAGTCAGTCCACCGTGTTGAATCTATATAGTATTATTAGTGGAGGGATTATTGCGTAAGTAACAGAGAAATTGAGGAAGATCTTTACTGAATTCAATAGTGAGAGGAGTAGTGCCTGAGCCTTATTTGGAGATAGAGCGTGAATCTTGTTCGTGGGTAGCTGCCATAACAGATATACAGTACGTGTGAGGGAGCAGAGAGTAAACGGTAACTCTTATCCTTACCGAGCGAGGAGGATATTGTTGCTTGTCCAGTATTGTGGGACATTTCTTCAGATCATCTCAGCGTCGAGGTGAGCCTCCCCGAATGTCTTGTCCAAGTCTATCACTAATAACGACAAAGACCTGCTCCTCAGTTTCCACAGAATCAGTTTATGTTGAGCATGCAGATAGCAAGGAGAAGGAAAATATTGGTGTGTTATATATCAAAATCAAAACAGTAGCAGAAAATCTGAGCATCATATGCTGGAAATTAGATAGGCAAGTATTGTGGATACTGCAGTCTTATTGGATGGTCTCAAGTTACATCTAAACTGCATTAACTAAGTGACTGCTCAGGCTGTGAAAAATAAATTCTGTAAGTGTATATGAGGTGGTTTGAAGAGTATGTTGTGAAGCAAACTAGAGAACAGGTATTTCGGAATTGATGTTGTGTGGTCAGAATGACGAATTACTAACCTTGGTCTGAAGCAGCATTTAAGGAATAGTGACATTAATAAGGTGCATTTTACATGGTGTCTGCTTACAATGCTTGAACATTCTGGTCATTCATTATGGAAGAGTGGAGGCTAGAGGGTCAAGTTCGCTTCAGTGAATTGGGAAAGTGCAATATAACTTTCAGTGGGAGATAAGCAATGGTTGTTAGAGTCATAGAGTCCAACAGCACGGAGACATGCCCTTCGGCCCAAACTAGTCCATTCTGACCAAAATGTCCATCCACGCGAACCCCATTTACCTGCTATTGCCAGAATCTTTCTAATCCTTTCATGTCCGTGTATTTGTCCAAATGCCTTTTAAATGTTGCGAATGTACCCAACTCAACCTCTTCCGCTGACGTCTCATTCCATATGCGTTAAACAGTGCGTGTAAAACATTTGCTCCTCAGGTTCCCTTTTATTCTTTCCCCTCTGACCTTAAACTGATGCCCTCTAATCTGTGATTGCCCAAACCTGAAGAAAAAAAGACTGAATGCATTCACTCTGTCCATCCTTCCTATAATCTTATACACTTCTACCAGATCTTGCCTCAGTCGCATACACACAAAAGTAATAACTCCTAGCTTGCCCAACTTCTCCCGATAACTCAGATCATTGAGTCGTTTGAAACATATTTGTGAATTTCTTCTGTGCTCTTTCCAGATTAATAACACCCTTCCTATAGCAAAGTGAACAAAATTGAACATAATGCTACCACTGTGGCCTCACAACATCCTGTGTAAATGCAACATAACTCCCTATTTTCGATAATCAGTGAAATACACTGATTAACGCCAGTGTGCCAAATGCTTTCTTCACTGCCCTGTCTACTTCTGAATCATCCTTGAGAGAATCATGCACCTGAATTCCAAGGTCCCTCTGTTCCACTACACTCCTTCGGACCAACCAGTCACCATGAAACTCCAATCTTGATTTGACTTTCTAAAATGCTAGAACTTACAATGATCTATATTAAATTCCATTTGCCATTTCGCAGCCCGTTTCCGCAGCTGATCAAGGTACTGCTGTAATTTCTGAAATTTCTGATAATCTTCCTCACTCTCCATAGAGTGCCGTTTTCAAACTTACAAGTCATGCCTGTACATTTTCATCGAAAATATAGATGTATGTACTATGTAGTGGTCCCAGCACCAATCCGTGAGGCATTCCAATAGCCACAGGCCTCCAGTCTGACAAGCATTCTTCCAGTAATACACTCTGCTACCTACCATCAAGGCAATTTTGTATCTAATTTGCCTGGCCCCACTCAATTCCATGTGATCTACCCTTACAGAGTAGGGTACCATGTGGAACGTTATTGAAGGCCTAACTGGAATCCATATAAACTATGTATATCTCCCTGCCCTCCTCAACGTTGCTGGTCACTTCATCAAAGAGCACCAACAAATTTCCCATGCGCAAAACCGTGCTGACTTTGATGAAGGGCCTTTGCCCGAATCATCGATTTTTCTGCTCCTCCGATGCTGCCTGACCTGCTCTGCTTTTCCAGCACCATTCTAATCTTTCTTCGAATCGCACACTGTCATTCCAAATGCATTTTATCTCTCAGAATCTTTTCGAGTAACTTACCTAATAGATTTTAGGTTTACTGGTCTTTAGTTCCCAGGTTTTTCTTTGTAGCCTTCCTTGAATTCGGGCTCAGCATTCACTCTCATCCAGTGGTTCGGGACCTCACTCTGGCCAGAGATAATGGAAAATAACCAACCCGGCCCACAGAATCTGCTCTATCCTCCTGCATTGTTCCGAAATATATCTGTTCAGGACAAAGAGATTTTCAGAAATATTGCAAAGTCTGAAAAAAACATCTGTTTACTTCAGGTAGAAACACCAAAGAAAGGGAAAGTGACTCAATGATAGTTAACATAACAAATTAGAAAATACATTAATCATAGGAAGTGACCTCATAAGAATTCCAGATATTGTGGAAACTGAGAATTCTCAGAAAATAAGGATCCAGAAAAGAAAGGCCATTAAACTGATAAGCAAATCAAAAAGAGAACATACATTCTTACCAGCAGGAACACAAATGCTGCCGAAATCTACAATCTACATTTCAAAGGAAACAAAATAAAAGCATGGTCAAATGTGAAAATTTGTAATAGGGAGAGGATTGCTTATTGTGGGGTACAGCGAAATGGCGAAGAAACTGACCAATTTTTTGAATCTGTCTTCATGGAGGAAGATACAGAAAATCACCCAATCATACCAAGTGATTATATCGGACTTCTAGAGCTAAATACGCAAAATCAATTCATATCAGTAACAAGGTAATACTTGAACTTGTGGCTGCATTGAGCATTTCTAAACCTGACGAAACAGCTGTGCTTCCTATCAAAATGTCAGAAATAAATCACCAATAGAAGTATTAATTGTTCTGTCGATGACAGTGTTCTATTTTCCTGTACATTCTGCAGAGTCTGGAAGCGGTTGTAGAAAATGGCTATTAGTAAATGTGACCCAAGCATTATTGATGAATGGTAGGGATTCACGCATCTACAAAGGGAAGAAGAGATAGTGTGGAGAACTGCAGACCAAATAACTTGACATCTGTTGGGAAAGTGTTGGAATCTATTGCACATGATGATTTTTTTGATATTTAGAAATTAACAGCAACAATGGAGAGAATCAGCATACATTTCTGATAGAGAATTCATACTTGATAAACTACAGAATTGCTTGAAGTTTTTTCTTAAAGCATATATAATGGGGAACCAGGAGAAGTTGCATATAATGGATTTTCAGAACGGGTTCAACAAGAACTCAAACAATGAGGTCGTAAATGCAATGAATGTGAAAAGGGTATTTGGAGGAATATATGTAACTGGAAAATTAGAGCTTTGTTCACCTTCATTTAAGGGAGTCAGAACATTGATGTAAAGATATGTTGAAACAGTTTCACAGCGTATTTGTGGGACTGTACCTGGAGTATTGTGTACAGTTATAGTGACCGAATCTCAGAAAGAATATACTGACCACAGAGGAAGTACAATGGACATTCTCCAGATTAGTCCCTCAGATGGTGAGATTGCCTGATGAGTAAACTCGGCCTATGTTCTCTAGAGTTTCAAAGAATGCGAGCTGGGTCACAGCGAAATTTAGAAAATTCAAAAAAGTTATGACAAGTTGGAAATTAACAGAATGCTTCCCTGGCTGTCTAATCCACATTCAAGTCAAATAACGGCAGAATCTGGGACAGGTCATTTAAGACTGCAATAAGGAGGATATTATTCACGTGGAGGGGACCGACCAACACAGCGATATGGAAACCTGCTGGCAAGATTAGGGAGAATCCCCACATATTCTACAGGTACGTCAAGTGGAACAGAATAACCAGGGAAAAGGTAGGATTCATTAGTAACTTGTCAGGTTGCATCCAAATCAATTTTAGTGGTTGGAGACAGAGGGTGGTGTTAGAAGGATGTTTGTGTGATTGGAGACCAGTGTCCAATCGTGTACCACAGGGATCGGTGCTGTGTTCCTTATTATTTGTGATTTGAAGGTGCTGGTGTTGGATGAGAAAAAGGTGCAAAATTAAAAATTGCGTAACATCGGGTATTTTCCAAAAGATCTATTCAGAGGCACGAAGTTTCAAAGCACACAACCACCTGATCAAGGAGCAACACATCGAAAGCTAGTGCCAGGGAACAAACCTTTTGGACTATAATCTGATCTTGTGTGATTTTTCACATTATTATTTGTGGTACTCATAAATGATGCAGCTGTGAATATGGACGAGGGGTGGGGGCAGTGATAAGTAAGTTTCTGTTTGATACAAAGATTGGCCGGGTGGCTGGCAGTGACGAGGATGGCCTTGTGTTACAGGAATATACAGATTGAATGGTCAGATAGGTGGATTAATGCTCAATGGAATGCAACCCTGATAAACATGAGGTGATGTATTTTGGAAGAAGGAACCAGACAGGGGAGGACTCAGTGAATGACAGCACACTAGGAAGCTCAGAGGGTGCTTCTCCACACATCCCTAAATGGGACTGCACCGGTAAAGAGTCAACTTGAGAAAGCATAGGGGACCATTAATATAGCCCTTATTCATTGAGACATATATTATAAGTGCTATGTGGAACTTTGCTGAGGCCAAGATGGAATGCTGTGTGTAGTTCTGGGAGACACATTACAGGAATGATGTGATTGCATTGGAGTGGGAGCAGAGCAGATTTAACAGGATGTTCCCTGAGATGGAGTATATCAGCTGTGGTGAGAGGGTGAATAAGCTCAATTTCAGTTTTGAACAGTTGAATAACTCTCTCCTGTTCCCATGTCCCAGATTCAAGCAGTTGAGTGACTGCGTTCTGTTCCTGTGTCCCAGTTTCGACCAGTTGAATGACTGTGTCCTTTCCCCTGTCCCAGTCTCGAGAAGTTGAATGACTGCGTCCTGTTCCTGTGTCCCAGATTCAAGCAGTTGAGTGACTCCCTCCTGTTCCTGTATCCCAGTTTCGAGCAGTTGAATGACTGCCTCCTTCCCTGTGTCCCAGTCTCCAGAAGTTGAATGACTGCCTCCTAATCCAAATTTTGTGAAAATAGATGTCCTCCTCCTGTTCCTGAGTAGCAGGCTCCAATATCTCTGTGCTCATCTGCTGCTCCTGTGGAATGGAATTGAAGGACTGAATGACCTCTTCACATTCCTTACAGCTTCTGTTGACTCAAGGTCTTTCTCATGGTTCTGTAAAACACTACCAAAATCTGAATGATGTACTTTTGTATTTGTCTCTCAGTAATTGAGCAAACAAGCTGCCTGTATAGCCCCCTCCTGTTCCTGTGTTATATACTCAAGAGTCAATAGACTCTCAGAGATGTACAGCACGGAAAAAGACCCTTTGGTCTGATCGTCCATACCGACCAAATATCCTAAATAAATCTCTTCCCCCTTGCCAGCACTTGGTCCATCTCCCTCTAAACCCTTCCCGTGCACTTATCCATCCACATGCCTTTTAGATGGTGTAACTGTACCAGCCTCCACCACCCCTTTGGCTGTGCAATCCATACACACAGCAGTCTCTGTGTGAAAATGTTGTCCCTCATGTCCCTTTCTAAATCTTGCCCCTCTCACCTTAAACCTTTATTTTTAATTTTGGACTCGCCTATCCTGGGTAAAAGACGTTGACTGTTTACCTTATCTATGCCCCTCATGATTTTATAAATCTCTTTAAGGTCACCCCTCTGCCTCAACATTTGGAAATAGTCCCAGCCTATTCAAACTCTCCCTGTAACTCTATCCCTCCACCACATGCAGCATTCTTTTAAATCTCTTCTACACCCTTTCAAGTTTGACAACATCTTTCCGACAGCAGGAAGACCAGAATTAAAGGCAGTATTACAAAAGTGGCCAAACCAATGTCCTGTCCAGAAGCAACATGTCATGCAAACTCTTAGATTCAAAGCAAGCACCAATAAAGGGAAGATCACCAAGTGCCTTCTTCACTGCGCTGTCTACCTGTGATGGCACTTTTAAGGAACGGAGAACCTGCACGACAAGGCTAGCTTTGCTTCCTCACAGGGCAGAGACCTGGGTTTAATTCCATTCTTGAATGACTGGCTGTGTGGAGTTTGCACATTCTCTCACTGTCTGCGTGAGTTTCCTCTGGGTGCTATTATTTCCTCTGGCAGTATAAACATATCAGGATGAGGGTAGATTGGCCATGCTAAATTGCGTATATTACCCAGGGATGTGTAGGGGAGGTGGATTAGCCATGGAAAATGCAGGCTAAGAGTGATAGCGTTGGGGTTTGTCCAGTTGGATACTGTTTAGATGGTCAGTGTGGCCTCGATGGGCCGAATAGCCTGTTTCCTCACTGTAGGGATTCCATAATTTCTATGGAGTTCTCCTCGATTGGCAGCTTTCGACAGGTCCCTACCTATATGTTTTGCCTTGATTTGTCTTGCCAAAATGCAACACCTCACATTTAAATAAAATAAACTCCATCTGCCATTCCACGGTTCACATAATCAACGTCCCATTATATTCTGAGATATCATTCTTCACTGTCGACTACACCAACAAATTTGGAAATTTCTACAAATTTACTGACCATACTTCATATACTCAAATGTAAATGATTTGTGGAAGTGTCAAAAGGCAGTGGACCCACTATTGATTTTGCGGCATGCCACTGGTTTCAGGTCTCCAAGTTCGATGAACAAATGTCCACTATCACGCCCTGTTTCCAATATTCAAGAAAATTTTGGATCTAACAGGCGAGCTCTCCCTGGATCCCAGGCAGTCTAACAATGTTAACCAGTCTACCATGTCGAACATCTTGGTTTTCTTACTGAATTCCATAAAGACAACATCCACTGTCCTGCCTTCAGCAATCATCTTCATCACTTCCTCAAAAAACTCTACCTAGTCAGTGAGACGTGATCTCCAATGTACAAAGCCCACTTCAGTCCTTCTCTTTCCAAATACATATACATCCTTTCACTCAAACCCCCTTCCAACATTTTAGTCACCATTGATGACAGGCTCAACAGTCTATAGTTACCTGGTTTTTCCTTACTTTATTAAATAATGAAACTATGTTAGTAGTCTTCCAGTCTTTTGCCACCTCACCTATGGAAATCATTGTTAAAAATATATCAGAAAAATGCTGAGCAATCTTTTTCCTAGCTTCCCACAAACGTCTGGGATACAACTGATCTGGTCCCGGGGATTTGTTCACCTTTATGTTTTTTTAAATTGTCCAAAACCTCCTTGTAATATATACACTTTTCAATATGTCACTATATATTTTTTTTCATTCTCTCGCTCTTGTCACCTCCTCCACATTAAATACTGAGGAGAATACTTGTTTCGTATCCCTCCCATCTCGTGTGGTTCCACACATAGGTAGCCTTACTGATCTTTAAGATGCCCTATTCTCTTCCTAGTTAATCTTTTGCCAATAAAAGATTTATAGAATTTCTTCAATGCCTCGTTAACGCTATTTCTAAAGCCATCTCATGTCCACATTTTTCTGGCCCAATTTCCCCGTTGACTATACACGTACTGCCTTTATCCTCCTCTCGGGATTCACTTGATCTCTGCTCTGTTTACCTGACGTATGCCTCCTTCCTTACCTTGACCAGAGCATCTATATATCTAGCCATCCAGCACTCCCTGCACCCACCAGCCTTGCACCTCTCACTAATAGAAACATGTTGGGCTGTGGACTCTCTGAAACCAAGTTTTGATGGCCTTGCATTTACCAACCATCCCTTTACCCATGAATAGGGTATTCCACCCAGCCTTTCACAGGGTTCGCCTAACACTTTCAAAATTGACCGTGTTCAAAGTTAGAACTTTAATGTTTACATCAGGTCTTTCCCATCCTAAAACTAATTTTAAACTAATATTTATATGTAACAGACTTGAAAGTGAAATAAACACTTCCAGCCCCTCCGTAACAGGCTTGAGAGGCTGAATGGGCTCCTCGTGGCCCTCTGTAATAGACTGGAAAGGGTGAATGGCTTCCTCCTGTCCTTGTGTAACAGATCCGAGACATTAAATGACACAGCAATCCATGGATTACGAGCAGCTGTTAAACTGTATCTGATGGAGGTCCATCCCTTCTCAGTTACAGAATCACAAACAACACAATGTACTCCAGGTGCCCTCTCAGTAACATCTCATACAGCTGCACCAACACATCTCTTTGTTTTGACTAATTCTGTTGGCCAATATTCTACATTTCCACGTTTTCAAGTAGCAACAGGCTAATATAGGCTGAATGACCTTCTCTTATCCTTCTGTCAGAGGCCCTTCGGGGGAGAATTGCTTCGGCCTGTTGCTGAGCAACCGTCTCAATGCTCTGTCTCAAGGTTATGAAAGGATTTGATAACAGGGCACTTAAAACCAGGAGTAGCCTCACACTGGGCAATAAGTATTATCCTTTGGGTTAAGGTATCTAGAAACTTGCCCACCTGACTTTTTTATTATGCAACCGATCTGTTATTTTATTACTGCCTCCTTTCATAAACAAAGTGGAACATATATAGACCCCTGCAGTGTCCTGTTAATACTCTCATATACAAGCTTCGAAAAAAGATTTTAAAAATTTAAAGATTTATGTTCAATCCCTCAGCAGCCCTCATCCATTCCATCCAAACCGAGTAAACGTTCCATTTTATAGTGATAGCAAAGTGATGGGTGGAACTAGTTAACTGAGCCTGTTTGCTCAGTCATGATTTGGAGATGCTGGTGTTGGACTGGGGTGTACAAAGTAAAAAATCACACAACACCAGGTTATAGTCCAACAGGTTTAATTGGAAATAAAATAGCTTTGGAGCGCCGCTCCTTCAACAGGTGATATTGGAGGACACACTTCTAAGGCACAGAATTTATATCAAAAATTTGCAGTGTGATGTAACGGAAATTAGACATTGAAAAATACCTTGATTGTCTGTTGAGTCTTTCAGCTGTTTGAATACCATTATAGTTTCATTATTTTCATGTGTAAATCACAAAACATTTTTTTCTTTTAAAGTTGCATTCTCAGGTTAGCTGTAACAATAAGTTTTAGTTAGACAATATGTTGAAGGTGTTCGCCACTGGTTTCTCTCTCTATACCATGATGTTTAGATTGATTCTAATCTGGAAAGTGAGTTAACAGACTTTTACATGAATTCATGCAGTGTTTTAGCTCAGAGGTTTACATGAATTCATGCGGTTTTTAAGCAAAGTACAATGTAACTCTGCAAGTACAAATTCACCTCACAAAATATATGTGTGCATGTGGGTCTTTGTCTGGGTTGGGGGTTGTGCGTGTGAGAGGGAGTGTATATGTGTGTGCACTGATGTAGAGTGTCTTAAGTCTGTGAGGGGGTGCATATGTGAGTGTGGGAGTGTGTGTGTGTCTGGGGTGGGAGGGATTTGAGTATCAGTGAGAGAGAGTGGATATGTGAGTGCATGAATGTAGAGTGGTCTAAGTCTCTGTGCGGAAGCCTGTGTGAGAGTGGGTTTCTGTAAGAGTGTGTGTGCGTGTCTGTGTGCGTGTATGTGTACATGTGTGTCCATATGTCTGTGTGTGTATACGAGTGCCTGTGTGTGTGTGTATAGTGCAATGGTAGTCACTTGTAATGTGACATGTACCCAAGGACCCGGTTGAGGACCTACCTATCGGTACCGAAATTACTTATCAGCCTCTGCTCGGCCACTATTCGCTGCTGCCTGTCCTGAAGTCCGCCTTGGAGGATGGTCACCAGAAGGTACAAGGTTGAATGTCCTGGACCACTGAAGTGTTCCCCAACTGGGAGGGAACATTCCTGTCTGTTAATTGTTGTGTGGTGCCCATTCATCCATTATCGTAGCCTTTGCTCAGTTTCCCAGTGTTTTCTCAGTGACTGTGCTTAATGCCAATCTCTATGGATTCTAATTATCCCAGTGGAGGGTTTCCATCTTTTAATGATAAATGGGCGCCGTTCAATGTGCTATCCCATAATATGAGCGGGAGCATCACTGACAGCACTGACAGGGATCAGCATATTTAGAGAGAGGAGGAGGAAGAATCAGAATCTGAGAACATTAGACTTGAATGTTCCAACAATGGATCAGAATCTGAGAACATAAAACTGGAATGTTCCAAAAATGTATCAGAATCTGGGAACATTAGACTGGCATGTTCCAACAATAGACAGGAGTTTATCCAATTACGTTTGGCGTTTTTCTGCATTTTAATGGTTGTCATTATCATTGCGGATCTATTACGCACTTCTCATTATTCAATATTTTTATTATCCTTTCCTGGCTAACGTTGCTGTTCCTGGTAAATGTCACTGTCCAGATTTTTTTTTCTTATAAACTAGTTATGACTGTATTACTGTTCTTTCATATAGTCTACACTTCTTGTCACTATTATTGTTCCTGTTGAAACTCTCAATCCAGATGTTCACTCTACAGACCATTAATAACTACATCAATTAACGTGTTCAATTACTGTCTCCCTCTCTGCTCTGGCAGCGTTACTCATGGGTCTCTATGTTGACCAACTCAGTTTCAGCGGCGAACTACAATTTATTGTATCTTTGCCTTTGTTATTTAAATATTAAGAGCGTGGAGGTCACTCTCTACTGTTCTGGTTACAAACTCCACTTCCTGCCACTGATTCCATCTCATAACGGAGCAATAACTGAGGCTGAAGCAGACAAGTCACAACTGTGGGACATCCCTTTGACCACGAGCTGATTCCTGACACCATGCCCTGACCATTTCTAACTTGAAATACTCACCACTCCAGAATATATCTCACTGCTTATTCCATCTGCTGTTTGAACCTTGAACTATGAAATACAGTCATAAGGAAGCCTATAATCTGTTGTTGACGCTCCTGGCTTCAAAACTGCCGAAGAAAATCTGATTCCAACTCACACCAAACTCCCATTCATCTGTCATTCATGTGCACACCGATGTATATTGCTATTGTGTCTGTCAATGCCTTTATTTTAACATTCTCAAACACTTTATCTCATCTGTCCATGAAACTTCTCTCGTTCTCTCTCTGTCAATTAACAAAATGCGTGCCAGTTGTTCGTGTTTAAAATAGATTCCTCCATGTGTGTTCCTTCTCAAACAATGAGTTTCGCATTCAACCACGCCAATCGCGCACACACTCATATTCTCCCCAGTCTCTGATGAGCACACACACACACACACACACACACACAAAAACTTCCATTGTAGACGGTAACCTGATGGGAGTATACTGCGCATATGATAGTAAAGTTTGCAGTATTCTCCATGCTGGGCAGATAGTGCAGTTTACTGTGCAACACACTAGCATGCTCTGCACATCTCTCCATGCTGGGCTGTCATCTTGTCCCAGTTTATGTTGTTTGTGGTGTACTGTGAAGCAGATTTAGAATTTGATGTAACAAACCATTCCAAGTGATCTGACAATGCCTTTATTCAATTTTTCTCGAGAAGATCTCACTTCTCCAGTTCGTCCCACTGCCCTGCCTTTTCCCCATATTTACAAAACATATTTTCAGTTAATTAACTGTCTGTTTATGTCTTTAATGTGAATCTCTCTGTCCTCTGTAATCTTTCGCAGGCCTTGGGCTTTGGCTTCCTAGTGTATCGTTTGCTGGCGTTGTGTAGCTCAGAAATAATGAAATTGTGTTTGTTAGGCTGTTGTTCACTTCCCTGTGTGTCCCATGTGATGGTCCATGGATAGGGGTGTTTCAGAAGTTAGGAGACACATCCTTGTAACTTGGCCTGTACCTGGATTTTTCCCTCTCAGGTGACCTTGCGACCAGTAACATTAGAAAGCCCCTAAAGTAAAGGACCAGGCATCTAAACTACATGACAATGCTTTCACTTTAAACAAAAGATTATTTTATCCTTTTTGTAAAATATGAGATCTTAAAGGCCAAACTACCTACTGAAAACGGCTCAAGTAAATAACTTACGACGTTTTTAGGATTTATAATAACGAGCAGTAACAACGCTGTAGTAACTTATCTCCAGCTGCTACTCACTCTGAAACCTGACTTGATGCTGTTTCCTTCTGGATTGGAGAACTGTATGCAAGAATGTCTGCCTGAATGTTCCTTTTTGCAAAGGGGTGTGTTTATGGGATGTTGGTATATTGTAACAGTTCATTTATCGAAGGTAATCTATCCATTATTCGGTTAAGGTTGCCAATAGTTAAATTATTCTAATTTCCTCTTCATTTTGTATGGATTTTCATTAGAGTGTTTAAATATATTGTGTTAAGTTAATGGTGGGTGGTTTGACTAGTAGCATCACATCTGGAACACCCACTTCACATCTAACTTTAAAACAAGGAAAGGTTGACATCCAAGCTACCTTCTTAAAATAGTTTGAGGCGGTCTGGTTGGTCTTTCGCTAATTAGGGACTCTTGACTGGTCCTAAATCGATAAAAGCAAATTGAGTTTAGAATTACAATCCCTACAGTGTGCAAACAGCCATTCAACCAAACAAGTCCAGATTGACCCTCAGAGGACTAACCTACCCAGACCCATTCCACTACCCTATTATTACACATTTACCCCGACTAAGGCTCCTAACCCACACATCCCTGAAAACTACAATCAGTTTAGTATGGCCAATTCACCTGACATGCACATCTTTGGATTCTGAGAGGAAACCAGAGCATCCAGAATAAGCTCATTCAGACACTGGAGAGTATGCACCAGGAGGCTGTTGGGTTCAAAGGTCGTGTATGGTCGTTGTTAATGTCTTTTGTTCCGGATGTTGAATTCGGTTGGTTTAAACTGTGTTTTATGAATAAAGATTCTTTCAGTCACTAAGAATTCTCTGGGTGTGTAAGAAGTGAAGTTGGGGTTTTACAAAAGGTAAGGAAGGCAAAGCTGCACGAATTGGCAGACAAGCTGGAGTTGGGGTTGCGTTTGTGAGAAAATGAGAGATAATTACAGGTAAAGATTGGCAATTAAATTTGGTGGAAACGCCATCAGAATCTTTGGAAATGGCTAGAATTCAATTTCAAATGTGGCACTTTGAACATGAGAAGGTATTGAAATAGTTTGAATTATGATGAAAAGTAGAAATAAAATAAAAGGAAATGAAGAAGATAGAGAGAAGAAAAGTAGTGAGTTTCAACTTCAAAAGTTCACAATTAGAGAGGATGGTTTACATAGAGGGCGGAGATGAATGTAGACGATAGGTTGGATGAGGAGGACAGTGAGGTTGAGCAACCCTATGGTCGCCAATGGCCTGATGGGGCTCAGTTTAAATACATCCAGGCATTATCTAAATTTGATTAGGAGGATCGTGATCCCTTTGGAATTTCATTTGAGAAATGGCGAAACAAATGCAGTGGCCAGTGACCATGTGGATTTAGTTTATTCAAAGAAAGCTGATAGGTATTTGCATCCCTATCAGATGCAGGATCTGGCCAGTATGAGGGGGTGAAGAAAGGCATCTGATGTCCGTATGAGCTTGTGCCACAACCAACAGACAGCATTTCATGAATCTCAAAAAGGGTCCTTGATTAAACGCACATTGAGTTTGAAAAGATCAATTAAAGTTATATTGAAAGGTGGGTAAGGCTATTCAAAACAGAGCAAACCTGTAGCACTCTTAGAGACATTCTTATTTTGAGGAAGATCAACAATTCACTTCCTACAGTCGTGAGAATACGTGTGGAAGAGCAGGGAGTAACAATGGCAAACTGAGAAACTGAAATGGCTGCTGCTGCTGATTGGGTTCAATCTCTGATTGTGAGAGATTGAGAAGAATATGCGAGATTTTCTTAAAACATATATCAGTGAAAATAAGGTTTTCTGACATGGGGCAGGAGTAACACGGGCGGGACGGTGGCAGAGTGGTGAACATTACTCCCTTGTAGTACTAGAGATCGAGGTTCAATTCCCGCCGCAGATGACTCCCTGCGTGGAGTTTGCACATTCTCCCCGTGACTGCTTGGGCTTTCTCTGGATGCTCCTGTTTCCTCCCACAACCTAAAAATATGCAGGTTCGGTGGATTGGGTCTGTGTTGGTGTGGTCTTGTTGGGCCAAAGGGCCTGTTTCCACGCTGTTAGTGTCTAATCCAGCACTTATGGAAGTATGCAACGCTTTTATGCTGAGCTCTGTCATTCGGAGGGAGTATTGGAGAGATGAGAAGTGCTCCGTTATGTAACGTCTTGTTGGAGTGCCCAATGAAAAATCAGCCGATTTATTCCACAATGGGGTTGGAGGCCTTGAGCTTGGTATTGGCGTTACAACATTTCAGCATTTGAATTGCGAATAACAGACTGAGACAAAGCTTTCACTGATCGTAACCCCTTCAAGTTTTTGGAGAAATTTATGGAAAAAAAACAGTCTGATTCGATTGAGCTTATTATTGCTGCCATTCAATTTAAAATTATACAGGTGAAAGGGCGTGAAAACCTAAGTTTTGACACGTTGTGGAGACTTGGATGAAGAAAGACAAAGGCATTCTGTGGCAGGAGTAAAATGACTGAAATCGAAACTCGTTGCCAACATTTGTATGCTCATAGTCAATATAAAATATATGCATTTCAGTCTACTACTGGAGGACCATTAGGAGGTCTAAAATGAATCCACTTTTGTATATTGCTGGATTATTTTATTAAAGGTGCAGTCGTGAAGATACTATCTCTATAAAATGGTTATTTTCTCTTGTGTTTTTTTGAAGAGAAGTTATAAAGGCAGAGGTGCAGAACTGCTGTCTGAAGACAGTTGAAGTAAATAACTGAGAAAGCCTTTAGGTTTCATTAAAACGGTGGTAACAATGGAAGGGCAGTGGCCAGCTCTCCCAGACCAGGTTTCCTCGTTTTGTTTTTAGCTGCAGCAATCAGAAGCTGCTGGGGATCCCAGAGGTTTGGAAGTTTAAACACATGATCCATAGCTGCTTTTATCTCTGTTGATGTTGTTTCCTCCTGGATTGGAAAACTGCTGTAAGGATCAGTATTTGAATATATCTTTGTGCCATGCGGTGTAAACCAAGAAGATACAGTATCTATTGTTTGTGTAAGTGTTCCAACGTATAAGATATCCCAAAATATTATTTTCTTTGATTTTACTTTAACTAAAGCATTTGAATAGATTTGATTTTTCTTAATGTCAAGTGGTTTGACCAGTCACAACATATCTGGAACGCACACTTCACATCTATATTCAAAACAAGGAAAGGTTTGGGTCTAAACGGCCTTCTTAAAATATTTTGAGGGGATCTGAACTGGTCCACAACATTTGTACCAAGGGGTTTCTGACTGACTTCGGCAATGGAAAATTTAGTGTAGGGGCTGGGAATGGTTTGCTGGAGGTTGTGCTGTGAGCTGCCTCAGACGTTCAGGGAGACCTGAGGATTTGGTGACCCAACTCTGGATGGAGCATGGAGACTGTATATACAGCATCTGGGTGTGTAACATGAACACCAAATGGAGCAGATGCTGCAGAGAGGGGAAAGTCTGGACCCACGGAGTGAGTGTGTCTGGGGAAAGGGATCTGCTGTATCCACCCCGGGTTTCCAGGAACAGCTTCTCAAGCTCCATTTAAGCTAGGAGCAGAGTGTGAGGGACACTGACTGAACAAGGGGCTGGTCACAGAGTGGTGTCACCTGCTTCAACACGACCTGCAGCTTCACACCGGAGGAGGACAGTGCTGCCAGTGGCTGTTATGGTCACAGTTTCATTCAGCTTCTATGATCCAGAAGGTTCCAGGCAGGAGGGGTTGACAGACCCATCATTTCCCAGCATCTCAATATCAATGTCATCATTTGGTGACGGACGATGTACATGGTGGATGAGGTAAATATATTGTTTCTCCAACAACAGGGAGCTATCGGGTGTGTCCTTATTTTCCCAGTATAGTGGGATTCCCGATGGTGTACATCGCATCTTCAGAGTATCCATGTCAATGGGGAGAGGTAGAGGAACCAAAGGAGCTCTCTTTCTATTAATAGTAAGTGTTTCCATGCACAGTACATCATGTTGGTGAATACCACTGTCCTGAAAGCAGCTAAAGTTCCTTCATTCAGAAGCAAGCAGCCATTCCCATCGTCTTCCGGTCTCCATGTCGTAAGGAATGAATGTATCTTTGATAAAGTCCGTCCCATTGATGCATATCATCCCACCACCAACCAACTCCATCAAGATATTCATGTGTCCGGAGAGCAATGGGGTCACTTGGAGCATCAAGGAGCAGACGATCAGGGATGGAGCAAAACCTCCCATATCTGAACGGGTCTGCGTGAACCCCCAGTACGCAGTATCATTAATTCCTGTAATCCCTCTCTATTTCAAAAACATACTGCCTTCCATTATTCCTGTAAATGAAATAACAGGTTATATCATGTTGTATTCTACCTGTCAAACGATTATCCATTGCTTTTACCACTCTGTATCTATTTGCAGACTATCCACACTCTCTTGATAATGTAATCTCTTCCTTATCACAGCGACATCACCAAACTCAGTATCAGTACATCTGTTCCATCCCACTGATCATTGATATAGATTGTAAATAGTTGAGGACCCAGCATTGGTCGCTATATGACTCAACAGTTTACGACCTGATTAAGACTGATTGATCCAGAATGGCTGCTTCCTGTTTGATAACCAGTCCTCCCCCTTTCCTATGTAACACAGTCGAAGGGCTGAATAAGAACGAGGAGCATTTGTCGGCTATTCAGCCGCTCGAGCCTGCTCCGCTATTGAATACAATTATGGCTGATGTCATCTTTGCTCCACCATTGAATACAATCATGGCTGATGTAATCACTGCTCCACCATTGAATACAATTATAGCTGATGTCATCTCTGCTCCACCATTGAATGCAATCATGGCTGGTATCAGCTCTGCTCCACTATTGAATACAATCATGCACTGGGCCTAGTCACCAGACTACACCGGGGCCCCTCTCCAGACTGCACAGGCACAGTCTCCAGGCCACAAAGAGCCACGTCTCCATGCGACACTGGGCCCAGTCTTCAGACCTCCCAGGGCTCAGTCTCCAGTCCACACAAGGCCCAGTCTGCACAATGCACTGGACCCCGGCTCCAGACCTAACCAGGCCTAGTCTCAAGACAACAAAGGCCTAGGTTCCAGAATCCACCTGGCCAAGTCTCCTGACTGAACTGAGCCAAATCACCAGACAACACCGGGCACCGTCTCCAGACCGCACCTGGCCCAGTCTCCAGACAGCACCAGTCCCAGACTCCAGTCCACCTTGAGCCCAATCACTGGGCCAAGTCTCCAGGCCACACTGTGCTCTGTGTCCAAACCACACCAGGCCCGGTCTCCAGACCGTACCAAGCACAGTCTTCAGACTGCACCGGACCCAGTCGCCAGACCACATTGGGCCCAGTCACCAGGCCGCACTGGGCCCAGTCTTCAACTTGCACCGGGGCCAGTATCCAGACTGCACCGGGCCCACTCCAGACCGCACGGGGCCCTGTGTCCCCACTACACTGGTGTCGGTTTCCCGACCGCAATGATCACATTCTCTAGACCGCACTGGGCCCGGTCTCCAGACCGTTCTTTGTCCAGTCTCCAGAATGCACCAGTCCCAGTTTCCAGAACCCACAGCGCCCAGTTTCTAAGCTGCCCCAGGCCCATACTACAGACCACACCCGGCCCAGTCTCCAGACTGAAGCAAACCAAGTCTCCAGACTGTAATTGGCCCTGTCTCCAGAATGCACTGGACACAGCCTCCTGACCGCACCAGGCCCTGACTCTCGACTGCCCCAGGCCAAGTCTCCAGACCACAGGGCGCAGTCTCTAGACCACATGGCCCAGTCTCCAGACTGCATCGGACCCAGTCTCCAGGCCGTACTTGGCCCAGTAACCAGACCACATCAGGCCCAGTCTGCAGACTGCATTCGGCCCAGTAACCAGGCCGCATCGGGTCCAGTCTCCAGACTGCACCGGACCGAGTCTCCAGATGGCACTGGGCCCAGTAACGAGACCACACCAGGCCCAGTCTGCAGACTGCACTTAGCCCAGTCAACAGATGGCGCCAGGCCCAGTCTCCATTCCATACCATACAGTCCCCAGACTACACTGGGCCAGTCCCCACTCCACACAACACAGTCTCCAGACCGAGCCGAGACCAGTCTCCAGACCGCAACAGGCTTAGTCTCCAGCCTTTGCTCCACTTAGAACATAGAATAGAACATAGAACAATACAGCACAGAACAGGCCCTTCGGCCCACGATGTTGTGCCGAACTTCTATCCTAGATTAAGCACCCATCCATGTACCTATCCAAATGCTGCTTAAAGGTCGCCAATGAATCTGACTCTACCACTCCCTCGGGCAGCGCATTCCATGCCCCCACCACTCTCTGGGTAAAGAACCCACCCCTGACATCTCCCCTATACCTTCCACCCTTCACCTTAAATTTATGTCCCCTTGTAACACTCTGTTGTACCCGGGGAAAAAGTTCATCATGATTGAGAATCACTTGGGATAAAGTGAGGTCTGCAGATGCTGGAGGCCAGAGGGGAGAGTGTGGTGCTGGAAAAGCCCAGCCGGTCAGGCAGCATCCGAGGAACAGGAAAATCCACGTTTCGGGCATAAGCCCTTGATTTCGAATCAGCATCAGTTACCTTATTCTGTTTCTGTTTAAGTGTCTGAAGCGGGAGGACGGTTTTCTTCTGTTCCTGTGTAAGTGAGCTGAGGGGCTGAATGGCCTTCTCTTGTTCCTGCAAAAGTGACTCAATGAGCTTAATGGCCTCCTCCTATCTCTGTGTAAGTGACTCAACAGGCTGAATGTCCTCCTCATGTTCCTGCATAATTGACTTGAGAGGCTGAATGGGCTCTTCCTGTTCCTGTGTAAGTGACTCAACGGGCTGAATGGTCTCCTCATATCTGTGTGCAAATGACTTGAGGGGATGAATGGTTTCTTCCTTGTATGATTGGAGAGGACAAAGGACTTGATTGGATAAAAGTGGTTCCCGTTTAACAGCTTGATGTGTTAACTCGTGTGATGAACCTATAACTTTAAGAAGTTATTTTGTCCAAGTTTCTATTTAGAGATGATGAGCTGGTTAGTTAAGACCCCTTGACTAAACAACTTAGAAGTGCTTGGGTTGATTTTACTGCATCCTGAATGGGTATGGTCAACTCTCACAGGTTAGAATCTCTGGGTTTTGGCTTCTCAGTAACATCAGAAACTATTAGGATCTCAACAGCTTTGGAAACTTCAGTGAAAGTTTCCTGGCTGCTACTCTCTCTGAATTTTCTCTAAATGGATCTTTACCTCCTGCACTGGGGCACTGTATGTGAGAATTTGCTTCTGAATTTGCCTTTTTGCCAAGCGGTTATGTTCACAGGATCTTACTCTATTGGTACAGTTAGTTAGCAAAAGGTACTGTATCTATTATTCTGTTAAGTTTTCCAATAGCATTGTTGTTGTGCAATCTTCTTCACTGTGTTTTAAAGACAGTGTTAAAATAAACTGCTTTGGATAACATCGAGTAGTTTGACTGGACACATTTCACACAGTTACATCACATTTTCCTTGTGTATTAGAAAATGGTTGGATAAAGGCTACTGCATTAAAATATTTTAAGGGGCTGTGGTCTGGTCTATAACACTGCATTCCTTCTCTTCCTGCGTGATAAGCTGCAGGGACTGAATTGGCTATCCCTCTTCCGATGCAGTAGTATTGATGGGTTGAATGGCTTTTTCATATTCCTGTGAAGTGAGCTTGAGGTACTGAATGAGCTCTTCCTTTCACTGTGGAAATGTGCGGTGTGCAGCCGTACTGTTACATGAATGTGACTCTAACAGCATAGGCCTGACTGCTGTTCAGGTTTTGCTGCACATGGACAGACAGACTGGTTCAGGAGCTGAGGGCTGACACATTGTTCTGAACATTGTGTGATCTTCAGTGACAACTCGCACTTCTGACCTGATGGGGGAAAACATTGATTCAGCAGCTGAGGATATTTGTGCCGAGCGAGCGACGCTGAGGATTTCCTGAATAGATGTCGTTGGACTGTGAGGATTGTCGGCCACAGACCACAAACATCCTGCTCTGTTTTTCAAATCACTCGAACCAAAGGGCGGTTTACACTGATTTCCATTCAGTACAATTTTGTTCAGGTTCTTTGATTGTATCCTTGGTTAAATACTGCTTTGATATCAGGGTCAGTCATTGTAACCTGACCCCTTGTGTTGACCTCGCTTCCTCATATGAGGAGGTCATGGTTTCGGAGAAGGGAGTATTTGCCTCAAACAACGGGTCGTGAATGTTAGCAATTCCGTATTTCACTGAGTTTGAGAGCTGGATTACATGATTAGAGGATTACAGGCTTGCTAGGGCTGGTCTCAGAAATAGACTGAGGAGAGCCAGAAGGGGGCACGAAAAAGGCTTGGCAGGAAGGATTAGTGAGAACCCAAAGGCGTTTTACTCTAATGTGAGGAATAAGAGAATGATCAGGGAGAAGATAGGGCCGATGAGGGATAGCGTAGGGAACTTGTGTGTGGAGTCTGAGCCGATAGGGGAAGTCCTAAGTGAGTTTTTTTTGCTTTGGTTTTCACCAAGGAATGGGAACTTGTTGTGAATGCGAACATTGAGGAGCTGGAATATAGGCTTGATCTGATCAAGATTGATGAAGTTGATGTGTTGGATATTTTGGCAAACATTAAGATTGATAAGTCCCCAGGGTCAGACCAGAATATTCTTGGCTGCTCTGGAAAGTGAGAAAGGAGGTTGCTGAGCCACTGGCGAAGATCCTTGCCTCCTGAGTCTCCAAGGGAGTCGTCGTACAAGGGGATTGGAAGGATGTGAAAGTTGTTCCTCTTTTCAAGAAGGGTAATAGGTCACAGCACACTTTTTTTTTCTTCTTCTCCTGGATGAATGCGAAGCGATGCATTTTGGAAAGTCGAACTTGAATGCTGATTGTTGGATTAAAGACAGAATTCTTGGCAGTTTGGATGAACAGAGGGATTTTTGAGTTCAAGTACATAGATCCTTGAAAGTTGCGACTCACGTGGATAGGGTTGTTAAGAAAGCATATGGTGTTTTGGCTTCCATTAAAAGGGCGAATTGAGTTTAAGACCCGCCAGGTGTTACTACAGCTCCACAAGTTGCTGGTAAGACTACACTTGGAATATTGTGTTCAGGTCTGTTCGCCCTAATATACGAAAGATACAGGGTCTTTGGAGAGGGTGCAAAGAAGGTTTACAAGGATGCTGATTGGACTGGAGGGTTTGCTTTATGAAAAGAGGTTGACTAAGCTCAGAATTTTCTCTCTGGAGAGAAGGAGGAAGAGAGATGACCTGATCGAGGTATACAAGGTAATGAGAGGTACCGATAGATTCAATAGCCAGAGACCTTTGCCCAGGCAGGATTAACTGGTAGGAGGGGTCATAGTTTTTAGATATTTGGAGAAAGGTAAAGCGGAGACGTCAGAGGAACGTTCTTAACATAGAGCATTGTGAATGCATGGAATGCATTGCCAGCGGTGGTGGTGGGAGCATAGATTTTAGGGACACTTGAGCGGCTGCTGGATATGCACATGGATGGCAGTGAATTGAGGGTGCGTAGGTTAAGTTATTATATTTTACATGAGTATTAACTCTCGGCATAACATCGTGAGTCAAAGGGGCTATTCTGTGCTGCACTTTTCTATGTGCTATGTTCAAGATCACTGAAAATACTTAAAAAGGAGGTAGATGCATTTTGATCTATCAGAGAGGTGAGGGTGATGAATAACTGGGCATTAAAGAGAATTTGGGACCAAGACCAGATCAGACATGATCTTTGTGAAGGGAAAGTCAGGCGTAGGGTGGGGAGCGTGTTTGCGAGGGGGCGGGGGGGGGGGAGGTGATGAGGGGTGAATGACCTGCTCCTGTATCTGATGTTCTGACATTCTGTTATTGGAAAGTTAGTGGATATTATTTTCCTGGAAGGTATGTTATTGAATGTTGCAGTCAGGGAGACTAGAGAACTTTGTGAGCCATCTCTGCGTGAGGCATGGGGGATGTATTCACAGTGAATCTATGTCTACAATATGACAAACAAATGAAGCACAAGTTGCAGAGAGGGGAAGCTCTGTAAAGAGAGATGAGAGGCCTCTTTCATAACCAGTCTGGGCTTCCCAATTACATTTCCCAAATCACCTCAAAGCGTGTGGGACAGTCTTGAAGGGCTAAATAGTCTCCTCCATTTCTGTGCAACAGTTTATAGAAGTAAGTAGCCCCCAACTGCTCCTGTCTAGCAGGTTTGAGGGGCTGAACGAAATACAGAAACATGGGACTGAGGAGTAAGAGTGGTACATTAGATACTTTGAGCCTTCTTCAAAAGACACTAAGATTGTGGCTGATCAGGTTATGTTTTCAGACCCACTTTACTGTCTGTATCCCATTGTTCGTGACTCACTTCTCTGTCAAATATTTAACTAACACAGCTTTGTTCAGTAACAGTCCCTAGGAGCTTACCATTAAGTGTACAAGCCCTGCTGCAATTTGCTTTCCCAAAATGCAGCAGCTTACAGTTATGTAAATTAAACTCCATCTGCCTCTCCTCAGCCCATTCTCCCATCAGATCAATATCCCGTTGCAATCTGAGGTAACGTTCTTCGCTGTTCACTCCACAGCCAATTTTGAAGTCATCTGCAAACGTACTAACAATACCTCCTATGGTTATATCCAAACCATTGATATAAATGACGAAAGGTAGCTGACCCAGCACCCATCCTTGTGGCACTCCAGTGGTCATAGGTCTCCAGTCTGAAAACCAACCCTCCATCACTACCCATTGTCTTCTACTTTCGAGCCAATTCTGTATATCCCCGTACTCCATGAGAATTAATCTTGCAACCACTCTCCCATGGGGAATCTTTTCGAACACCTTCGTGAATTCCGTACAGATCGCGTCCTTTTCTCGGTCCTCATCAATCCTCTTTGTTACTTCTTCAAAAAACTCAAAGAAGTTCTAGAAACATGATTTCCCACGCACAAAGCCATGTTAAATATCCCTAATCAGTCCTTGCCTTTCCAAAAACATATACATCGTATCCCTCAGCATTCCCTCCAACAACTTGCCCACCGCTTACTTCAGGCTCACCAGTCTCTCATTCCCTGGCTTGTCCTTATCACCTTTCTTAAATAATGATACTCTTCTGGTTTACTGTGTCCAATTCAGCTTACCTTGTTATAGGAAGGATACTGTTGAGGTGTAGAGTATTTTGAAGAGATTTACCAGGATGTTGCCAGAAACAGAGGGGTTGAGTTAGGCTGGGACATGTGTCACTGGACAGAAGGAACTTGAGGGGTTATACAGGCTTATAAAATCATGAGAGGTCTAGATAAGGTGATTGGCTGTTCTCTTTTAACTAGGATTAGATATTCAAGACTAGTGGGATATTTTAAGATGAGAGGATGAATATCTAAAAAAAAACGTGAAATGCAGCATTTTTTTACACAGAAGGTTTGTGCGTGGAATGAACTTCCAGTGGAAGTGGTGGAAGCGGATGCAGTTGCAAAGTTTAAAATACATTTAGACCAGTACATCAGTTTGGATAGTGCTGTGAGCCAATGCCTCCTCCCACCTTGAATGAATCCCTTTTGGATTTCACCCTCTGCCAATGCCTATGCAGTGGTGTGGGGAGGCCAGCGGAGGGTAATATTGCATCAGTTTAAACAGCACAGACTGTCGGAACTACCCAACACAGACACACAAATATGCTCATGATATGCAGATAAAGGGAGCCTCTCAGGTTTCCTCTTCTTCTGTCCTTCATCAAAACCTCGTTCGCTCTGTCTGGCGTATGTTAGGCTTTCTGTTCCTCCATTGACAGCGTATCATTATTTGACTCCCTCTGTGACACTATGTAAATATGAACTTGCTCACACAAGTGAGTGTGGCAGGATTTCAGTTGTTCCCTGGCCCTGTGACTCTGTGGCAATCTCAACGTGTGCACAAAGTTAACAATCACACAACACAAAGTTTTTAAATTCGTACACGCCATTGCATCGCCACCAGCTCCAAATCAATGCTTGTAGATGGCACCAAACCTGAAAGCATTATAACGTTTCTGGAGGACAGTGTGGAACTCCAACAGGTCGGTAACACATTGGTGTAGTGCTCAGGTTTATGGGAGATGGGAATCAATGCAGAGCAGCGTGAGATGATGTATTTTGGAAGGAAGGACATTAGAAGACAATATAAAACAGGCTGTACTGTGATAAAGGGGGTGCAGGAACAGAGGGTCCTAGGTATATATGAACACAGATTGTTGAAAATGTCAGGACAAGTGGGGAGAGCAATAACTATCACAGATTAGTTTCAGTATCTGAGATGTTTAAAGGGGGAGGTGTAGGAGGGAGCCTCCGTGCTCCCTTCCCAGGAGGTGGTGGTGACAATGTTTTGTGAGCCCACCCTCCTGCCCGCCTCGACCGGGGGGATTCCATTTGTACCAGCTCGGCACAAAAGCGAGATGGCATCAGGGCCACGGCTTCTCAGTTGTGCTGCGGGGAAACGGAACTGCTGGGGGGTTTAAAGTGAGAATTTCCCTTCACTGAACATTGCTCCTTACTAGGTCAGTGGGACGCAGATGTTTCAGAATCTCCACACGAGGCATCCCGGTCCTCTCCAGCTCGTACCAGGGTCCTCGCCACATTGCGGGGGAGGGATGAGGGAATGGATATCGGGCACTCCACCACCCGGCTTGGCCCTTCCTGTCCTATTCCAGGCTGTTTCTCCGGGAATGGGAGAGAGATATGGAGTGTCGGAGTGGGTGGCCCTGCTGTTAGTGCTGGTGTAGGTGGGGGTAGGGAGAGATGTGGTGAGGGGTCCAGGGAGAGTCAGTCCACTGTAATATATCCATACAGTGTTATTAGTGTGGGGGGATGGGCTAAAGTGGAGACAAGAGAGAGAGAGAAAGGAGGAGAGAGAGAAAAAGGGGGAGAGAGAGAAAGGGGGGAGAGAGTGGGAGAGAGGGGGGAGAGAGAGAGGGAGAGAGAGGGAGAGAGAGACACGGAGGGAGAGAAAGATTGAGAGAGGCGGAGATAGAGAGGGGGGAAGTGAGAGAGCGGGGAGAGGAGAGAGAGAGAGAAGGCGCTGAACTCAGAGTGGTGGACCATGAGCCTTGTTCGGGGGTCGGTGCTATAACAGATATACAGTGAGTGTGAGGGAACAGAGGGAGCAGAGTCACCCTTATCATGACAGAGGGCGGAAGGTTATTGATGCTTGTCCTGTATTACTGGACAGTTCTTCAGAACGCAGATACTCAGACCATGCTTAGTGGGTCTGGTGGTATGGTCCCCTCTGAACAGAATGGTCCCCCTCTGTACTAGCCCATCCACCAGAACCTCCGTGCCCCTGTCAACAAACCATGGTGTAGTTGTCCTTTATCTGCCATGGTCAGGGTAAACTGTGCAAGGCAGCTCCAAACAGATTGCTCAAACATGTGCCCATTGGCTTGTTAAATATGGCATCAGTGCCACGGATCACGGAATATCAAGGGGTACCCGGGCAATGGTGTGTGCCTCCAGCCATGATGGGTGGGAGAATCGGGCTGGTATTGAATTACAGGGACACGATGGGGTGGGGTGGGTAGTTAATTCGTTGAGTTCGATTGGACAGCAACAGGAAACTAGCTCAGCCTTGTGCAGACAATCCCTCTGTCATACTCAATGAAGACAGGCTCATGTTACAGGATGCTATCGATGTGTTTACATTTCAGCATTCAGAAAACTGGGAACACATCCTTCCATGACACAGTCTCTCAGTCTCCCCCTCTCTGTCTATACCACAAACCCCTCCCATGTGGTGATATTTAAACTGATTCCCTCACCATCTCTCTCTGGCAGTGATGTTCACACTCACAGTATGCCCTTGCCATGCTACATTGCAGATATGGAGCTGTAAATGGATGGGAGCTGCGCATCCTGTCACTTCCAGCATGGGCTGCAAGTTTCCCCACACTGTGCAGGGATCTAACACAGTGTTACTGAGCAATGCACTGAGGTGGTGTACACAGTCCTACATGCTGGGAGGGTAACTGCTCCTGGGTTACAGATCAATGCACAGGGGTGGTGTACACAGTCCTACATGCTGGGAGGGTAACTGCTCCTGGGTTACAGATCAATGCACAGGGGTGGTGTACATAGTTCTACATGCTGGGAGGGTAACTGCTCCTGGTTTACACATCAATGCACTGGGGTGGTGTACACAGTCCGACATGCTGGGAGGGTAACTTCTCCTGGGCTACAGATCAAAGCACTGGGGTGGTGCACACAGTCCTGCATGCTGAGAGGGTAATTGCTCCTGATCTACAGATGAATTCACGGGTGATCACTGCACAGGTTGCTGTGCTGGTCAGACTATCTGCTTGAGGTTTATGGATAATGCAAAGATGTGGTTTGTATAGCCCCTTATGCTGGATAGATATTTGTTGCAGGTTCACACATTAGTGCCCTGCTGTGGTCTGCACAGGTCCCCGTGCTGGGCAGATATCAAGATCCGGGTTAATAGATCAATGCACTGCTGTGGTCTGCACTTCTCCCGGTGCTAGACAGATATCTAGTCCGGGTTTATAGATCAATGCACTTCTGTGGTCTACAAAGCTCCACGTGCTGGACAGATATCTTGTCCAAGGTTATAGATCAATGCACTGCTGTGGTCTGCATAGCTTCCCGTGCTGGACAGATATCTAGTCCGGGGTTATACATCAATGCAATGCTGTGTTCTGCACAGCTCCCCGTGCTGGACAGATATCTAGTCCGGATTTATAGATCAATGCACTGCTGTGTTCTGCACAGCTCCCCGTGCTGGATAGATATATGGTCTGCGATTAGAGATCAATGCACTTCTGTGGAATGCGCAGCTTACTGCGTGGACGGATATATGGTCTGTGTTTACAGATGAATGCCCTGATCTGATCTGTGCAGTGCTCCACTCGGGGCAGATTGCTGGATTGTATTGACCAGATCAATTGCTGAATGTGGACAGATTGCTGTGTTGTACTGAGCAGTACACAGGCCTGGTCTACACAGTGTTCCACGGTGAACAGATATCTCTTCTGGGTGTATGGTGTCTGGTCTGGTTCTGTGAGGTGGATTGAGAATGTGGTATATCTAACCATTTCAGCTGATCTGGCAATGCCTTTTGTTCCCATTCCTGTGATTGGACGTTCTATCCCCGACATTCTATAACTGACATTCCCCGGAACGACCTATCCCCGACATTCTATAATTGACATTCCCCGCAACGTTCTATCCCCGACATTCTATAACTGACATTCCCCGGAACGACCTATCCCCGACATTCTATGATTGACATTCCCTGGAACATTCTATCCCCGACATTCTATTACTGACATTCCCCGGAACGTCCTGTCCCCGACATTCGATTACTGACATTCCCCGGAACGTTCTAACCCCGACATTCTATTACTGACATTCCCCAGAAAGTCGTATCCCCGACATTCTGTAACTGACATTTCCCGGAACGTCCTGTCTCCGACATTCCATAATTGATATTCCCCGGAACCTTCTGTCCCTGGCATTGTTTGTGAACGGCCGGACGTCAGTGAATCGAACAAACTATATGATCCCCAGGGAAGAGACCCCGTTCCAGGGAGAAGGAGACACTGTTCCGAAGGCCCCTCAGGCAGTTAAAGTGGTGAATACGTTTTCCCTGCACTTACATTTCTTCACGACACAGGATTGACCACAATTTAGACCAAAATACAGTATTTTCCAAACTCCGTTTGCCTTCAGAAAACTAGGAGAGAATCTTTCAGGACAGCTACGTTTGCACCCTCCATATTAGGAACTGGGAAGGAGTGACCTGTGTCTGCTCTCGAGTTATCAAGTGTGTGGGAACGTTCTAGAAACCATCTGTCCTGATGGATGTGTATCTGTGTGTTTGGGAGGGAGCGTTTATTGTGGTTTTTGTCACATTTTTGTCGGTAATTCTGACCTTCCCATTTGTTATTCCAGCTCCAATTATTTTAATAAATCCCTGAATACAGGGACACATTTGAAAATCTCACTAGGCTAGTGGATAATGGATTTGTTTTCCTTCCTCACAGTTAACGTAGTGACCATCTACTTCCTGCTTTATAAACATTGTGGATTGTCTCCATCAGTGAGATGTTACTTGGGGGCCATGGCAGTGGCAGATCTCCTGGTCAATATCCTCGATCTGATCCTGAGACACATTCTCATTGTTTATCGGGAACAGTTTTATTTCCTGAGGGACTCCGTCCCCGTGTGTAATATCCACGCCATCCTGCTTTATGCAGCCACTGACTGCTCTGTCTGGTTCACCGTCACTTTCACCTTTGATCAGTTTGTGGCCATTTGTTGCCAGAAGCTGGAAAATAAATATTGCAGTGAGAAAACGGTGGATGTGGTCTGGGATCAGTGACTGTGCTGAGCTGTTTAAAGAACATTTCCTCGTGTTTTCTGCTCACAGCTCAGTATCGGCTGTGGAACCGCCCCTGGTTTTGTGATGAAACACTCACTCTTCTATTCTCCAGTTTCTGGGGCACAACCGAGTTCCTCCATTACATTCTAACCGCATTTGTCCCATTTCTCCTGATTCTGCTGCTTAGTGTTCTCACGGTCAGACACATTTTAATGACCAGCAGAGCCCGCAGGAGACTCCGCGCTCACACCAATGGGGATGCTCAGTCTGACACAGAAATGAGAAACCGGAAAAAAATATCCATCATTTTCCTGTTTGTGATCACGGCCAATTTCATCCTGTTATGGCTGTATTCTATATGGAGACGGATGTGGTTTATTGGGTATCGGTCTGTGTATCTCGATCTCTTTGTGCGGGAATTGGGCTTCATGCGGCAGCTCCTCAGTTGCTGCACAAACAACGCGATTTATGCCGTGACCCAGACTATTTTGAGGCAGCAGTTGAAGAAGGTGCTGAAATATCCCTTCACCCAAATCCATCCATCAATCAAATTCCCACATTACTCAATCCATCCGGGATTCTCTCATTTCAGTTCAGTGTTTCAGCGATGGAGCAGCCTGTCGCTATGATAACATACTGAGGGTGGGGCTGGTTTGTCCATCCTTATCCCACAGCGGGATTACAGGGAAACATTTCAGCGTTTCTCACAACTCAGGGGCCAGAGAGAAAAGGCACCATCCCACTGACTATCCATCACTTCCATTTGTGAACAATAAAAATGTTAATTAAAGCGTGCCAAGCAGCACAGTGAACGATGTTGTTGTGTGTCTTTGTGTTGAAGAAGCTGAGGTGGAGAGAGATAGAAACAGCCCCAAGTCCTGGTCCTCAGGAAAGGGGAGGGCTCCGGGCCATGAACTCAGGAGCTGGGTTTAACTCCCTCTGTGCCCCGACTCCAACCTGGCCTCCCCATGTCCTCTCTCCTACACTTTCTCCTCAATTCCGTCCCTCTCTCTCTGCACACACTCTCTTTCTCACCACCTCAGAGGGAAATGGAAGAACCAAGGAGACAGAGTGTATCAGATAGAGAGGGAGGGATGGAGGGGGGAGAGAGATTCAGTCAAAGAGAAACGGAGGGAGGTGCGGAGAGAGAGAGAGACAGAGAGAGGGGGGATCGAGAGTGAAAGAAGGCAGAGAGAGAGAGATGGTCAAGGGAGAGATAGGTTGAGGGAGAGAGAGAGACAGGAGGAGATAATGAGTGAGAGGGGCGAGAGAGAGATGGAGCGAGGGAGCGAGACGGAGGGAGGGAGCGAGATGGAGGGAGAGAGGGAGGGCAGATGGAGGGAGAGAGCGAGATGGAGGGAGAGGGGGAGGGAGCGGAGATGAAGGGAGAAACCCAGAAGATTGGGGAAAAGTCTAAAGGTCAACAGAAATCCACAAAATGAACTATAAAAAGAAGTATGGTAGAACACAAGAGAAAAAAAAAACAAGTAAAGAATGTAAAGATAGATAGATGATGGTATACACCAGAAATATATAAAATGGAAAAAAAAAACATGACTCGAGTAAATATCGTTCTTTCAGATGATGGGAAGGGTCATTTAGATGTAGGATACGACGAAATGATCGAGGCATTGAACTGGTGTTTTGTATCTCTCATCATCGTGGAGGACAGTAATAACATGCTAGTAATTGCCAAAGAGACGAAGACAAGTGAGGACCTTTGAAACAATCATTGTTATGGAAGACATAGTGTTGGGCCAGCTAACGGAGCTGAGGGTAGGCAAGTCTCCTGGCCCTGATGGAATGTATCCCAGGGTTCTAAAAGAGATAGTGGCAGAAATATTAAATTCAATTGTGGCAATTTGAAATTTGATAATATTTGCTGAACTCCAGGGCAGTGCCAGCAGATTGGAAAACAGCAAATGTGACGCCACTGTTTAGAAAGGGAGGTAAACAAAATATGGGGAATCATAGACTCGTTAGCTTTTCCTGTGCAGTGGGGAAACTGCTTGGGTGTATTATCAAAGAAGAACTAGCAAGGTATTTCGGTAGAAATCGTCCCAGTGCACAGACGCAGCATGGGTTCATCAAGAACAGGTCATGTTTAACAAGTCTTTTAGAAATCTATGGAGACAATACGAGCAAGGTAGACAACGAGGCCCCAGTGGCTATGGTGAACTTAGATGCCGCCTAATCACCACAAATCAGCACCTCAAAACAGGCCACTTTCAGCATCAGCCTGTTCTGCACTGTCCAACACCACATTTGTTGAACAACATCGGATTATCACAGCTCCTCCTCCTTCACATTCAACCCCAGGATGGAAACGTCGATTGTCCTGCTCCTTGGATAGTACCTGACTGGGTGGACTTTTCCAGCACCACATTCTTCGATTGAAATCTTCAGCATCTGCAGCCCTCGCTTCCACTTCGTCCATAATCTGAACAGTTTGGAAAATTGGAGAGAGAAACATTGCTCCTGAAGGTGGCTATGATGTGGAGAAATGAAGCAGGAGGATGGGAACCTGAATTGTAGTCCAATGCACAGGAGGTTGAGGGTAGAGAGATCAGTGATAGGTTTGCAAGGTCGCGAGGGTACCGGCAATGAGGATGTGGGTTTGAATTTTGTGTACTTTAAATCTCAGAGTATGCCGAATAAGATGGGTGAACTTGCAGCATGGGCTGCGATCTGGAATTTCGAGGTTGTGGCTATTTCACAGACATGGCGAGAGGAGGGACAGAAATGGTTGTTGCAGATTCCGCAATATAGATATATCAGAAAACAAATGGGAAAAGAGACGGGCGTGTGGCTTTGTTAACCAAGGTTAGCAATACAGCGGCTGAGATAACTCATCGACTGATGTAGATTGTGCTGAGGTTAGAAACAGGAAAGGTGTAGTCACCCTGTTGGGAATTTTCTCTTAGTCCCTGAATTGTTCCAAAATGTACAGAAAAGGATAGCATCAATGATTCTCGATAGGAGCGAGAGTAACAGGGCAGGTGTTATGGGAGAGTTGAATTTCCCCAATATTGATTGGGAATATAATTGTTCAAGTCGTTTAGATGGGTCTAGTTTTGTTCAATTTCTGCAGGAGTGTTTTCGGATACAGTATGTAGACAGGCCAACTAGGGATGATGTAATGTTGGATTTGGTAGTGAGGAATGAATCCTGCCAGGTGTGAGATTTGGAGTTAGATGAGCACGTTGGCGATAGTGGCCATAATTCAGTTATGTTTGTAATTACGGTGGGCAGGGATAGGTATGCAGTGGGAGTTGTATGACTGTGAGGAAGGCAATTATGATGGGATGAGATAAGATTTCGGATGCATAGGATGGGGAAGGAAACTGTTGGCGATGGACAGTCTTGAAATGTGAAGCTTATTCAAGGAACAGCTACTGCAAGTGCTGCATAAGTATGTACCTATTTAGCAGGGAGGTAGCTTCCGATAGAGGGAGTAATGGCTTGTAAAAGAAGCTGAAGCTCTTGTCAAGAGGAAGAATAAGGTTTCTGTGAGGATCAGGCGCGAAATCTCAGTGAGGGGTCTTGAGTGTTAAACGTTCGCCAGAAATGATCTAAAGAGACCCCTCAGAAGAGCCAGGAGGGGGCATGAGAAGTTTTTGGCGGATAAGATCATGGAAAATCTTATGGCCTCCGATCAGAACTAATATAGCAGAATTAGGACCAATCATTGATATTAGTGGAAAGTAGTGTATGGAATCTGAGGACATAGGGGAAGCGTCTACTGGCTTGTTCTTAGTATTCACATTGGAAAAGAGCCATGCTAATGATAATACGGAGATATAGGCTACAAGATTATATGGAATTGACGTTGACAGAGAGAAGGTTTTCGCAATTTTGGAGCATCTTGAAAATAGATAAAACCTCTTGGTCGGATGTGATTTATCTTAGATTCTCTGGGAAGCCAGGGAGGAGATTGCAGAGCTTCGAGTCTTCAAGTTTTATATCATCATTGTTAATAGGAATTGTGTCGGAAGACTGGGGGATAGCAAATGTTAATCCCCTGTTTAAGACACGAAGTCCAGTCAAATCTTGTAAATATAGGTCAATGAGCCTTGCTTCGGTTGTGGGTCAGATGTTGGAAAACGTTATTAGAGATAAGATTGATAATCATCAAGAAATAAATAATTTGCTTATTGATAGTCAACACGATTTTGTGAAGGGTTAGGGCTTGCCTCACTAGCCTTACTGGGTTCTCCCATAAGGTGGAAAACAGGTGGATGAAGGTTAGACGGTTAATGTGGTGTAGATGACCTTCAGTAAGGTGTTTAATAAGGATCAACACGGTAAGCTATTGTACAAAATACTGAGTTTCGGGATTGAAAGTGATTTAGCGGTTTGGACCAGAAGTTGGCTAGATGAAAGAAGACAGAGTGTGGTGGTTGATAGGAAATGTTAATCTTTGAGTTCAGTTATCAGTGGTCTGCAGCAAGGATCTGTTTTGGGGGCACTGCTGTTCATCATTTTGATCAATGATCTGGAGGTGGACATAGAAGGACGTGTTGCTGAATTTGGAGATGACATTATGGTCGGCAGAGTTGTGGATAGTTCCAAAGGACGTTGCAGGTTCCAAAGGGACAGAGTTCAAATGTAAGGTTGGGCTGGGAACTGCCAAACTGAGTTAAATGCGGAAAGGTGCGAGGTAGTTCACTTCGGAAGAAATAACAGAATTGCAGAGTACTGGACTCATGGTAAGATTCTTGGCAGTGTAAATGAACAGAGAGATTTCGGTGTCCAGGTACATAAATCCCGGAAAATTGTCACTCACGTTGATAGGGTATTACGAAGGCATATGATGTATTGGTGTTTATTGATAGAGTTTTGAGTTTCTGAGCCACGACGTCGTGCAATTCACTGATAAAGCCGCACCTGGAGGATTGCGTACTGTTCTGGTCATCACATTATCGGAAGGATGTGAAAGCTGTGGAAAGAATTCAGAAATGTACTAGTATGAACCGAGTATGGAAGGAAGGCCTTACGAAGAAAGGCTGTGGGACCTGAGCCTGCTTTCGTTGAAGAGAAAAAGTGTTAGAGGTAACTTAATGGAGATGTAAATGATAATCAGAGGGTTTGATAGCGAGAGCCTTATTCCTTGAATGGTGAAGGATAAAACAAGCTGACTTAGCTTTAGATTGGGGGATAATAGATTGAAAACAGATGTAAAGGATAGCTTCTTAACTCAGAGAGTAGCAGGGACATGGAACGGCCTGCCAACAACAGTAACAGTCTCGCTGACGTTCAGGGCCATTGGACATACATATAGATAATAATCCGTATAATTGGGCGGCACAGTGGCACAGTAGTTAACACTGTTGCCTCACAGCGGCAGAGACCCTGGTTCAATTCCCAACTCAGGTGACTGCCTGTGTGGAGTTTGCACATTCTCCCCGTGTCTGCGTGGGTTTCCTCTGGTGCTCCGGTTTCCTCCCACAGTCCAAAAATATGCAGGTTAGGGAAATTGGCTATGCTAAATTGCCTATAATGTTAGGTGAAGGGGTAAATGTAGGGAATGGGTATGGGTGGGCTGCGCTTCGGCGGGTGGGTGTGGACCTGTTGGGCAGAAGGGTCTGTTTCCACACTGTAAGTAATCTAATAATGGAACGGTTTATGCTAGTTGGACAACAGATTAATTTCACACGTAGATGCAATACTGAGGGTCGTTGGTCCGTACTGTGCTGTAGTGTTCTGTGTTTTATTTTCAGTAATTGTTCTATGATGTGTTCAAGCCAGGCAGTAAAGGTTACTGTCAGCATCGCTGGGGTTTCAGTGTTGAGGATTCAGAGTTGACATCGCTCAGATATGGTCATAATTCCCAGTCAGGCTGTAAAGATTTATTTTTGATGTGAGCGTTTACCTGAATGAAAATGAAATCCTGTTTACTAACAGAACACAAACTCGAATTTGACAGAATCAGTGTAATGAGGTCATATCTCCATCTCGAAAGGCAACAGCAGCAGATACATGGGCAAGTTCCCCTCTAAGCCACACAACATTCGGAATTGGATACATCTCGCCATCCCTTCAGTGCCACTCCACCTGAATCCTTAAATTTTCTCCCAATGGGTTAATGGGTGCACTTCTGTGCGAAGGAGTCCAATGCTTCCATTTCTGGAGTACTTAGGGATGAGCAATCGATCCGTTTTCAGTGATTGATGTCTGTATTCCAGGAATCTGTTCTTAAAGATTACGGTTTTCAATCAGCAGTCGATCAGGAAAAAAGTCGTTGTTTGAGGGGGCATTGAAATCAAAACAAAAGGCAATGATGATTGAATGCAGGAGGCATGAAGTGTATGTGGAGTAGATGGTGCAAAGCTGAGTATTGGTGCTAATGGCTCAACTTTTACTGCCAACTGTTTACACTGACTCATGCACCACTCCTGGACAATTCACCACAATGACCCCATTCCTCTTGGTGTGAGGTTCCCTCTGTGTGCACGAACATGGTTAATAGGCCGAGAGAATGATCACATCTCTTTTATCCCACTGGTTTGACAGGTGAAAATATCAGTTTGAATCTAATGCACGAGGAGATTATATTGTCTCTGCATTTTCAGTGGAAACTGTTCATTTGTGAACTGTCCCTTTTTTTTGCAGAAGCGGAAGTTAGCTAAACAACATTGAAATAGAAAAACGCTGAACTTCTGCGATTGTGTGGTTAAGGAAAAGAACATATCGATAGGCAGAAAGTGCACAATCGGTGGCTCCATGGTTCACTTGGTGAAAACACCTGGCGAGTGAACAGTGTATTTTCGTTTCAAATTTCAGCTCTGTCTTTTTGTTTACTTAAAGACCCCGTGACTGGATGCAACTTTCCCTCCCAAATCCCTGGATCTGGAAAGAAGTAAAAGACAACTGGAAAACGGCCAACGTGAAATTGTATACAATAAGAATGGAGAGTAAAGCTGGCAGGTACAGTTTCATTTGCCTAACAATCAGTGTTCGCCAAAGTTTGGAAGCAATCATTAAAAAATTAATATCAGCTCATTTGAAAACATCATATCCTTATCACGTAGGGCCAGCAAGGATGGGAATATGTATCTGACTAATCCATGAATTTCATCTGGAAATCTTGACCAGTGTGGATAGAGGGTGTCTCATATTTCCAATTCCAGAATGTGTTAAAGGTTAAAATAGAACAGCTCATAATATTCGTACTAGTATATTGACAATCGTCCGTCACTACGCAAAAGTGAGGGACTACTGCAGATTCTGGAATTCAGAGTTTAGATCAGAGTGGTACTGGAAATGCACAGCAGGTCAGGCAGCTTCAGAGGAGCATAAAAATGGACATTTCGGGCAAAAACCCTTCATCATGAATAGAGGCCGGAATCCTCCAGGGTTGAGAAATAAATGGGGGGTTAGGGCTGCGGAGAAGGTAGCAAAAAATACAACAAGTAAATGGGGATGGGGATGGAGGTGATAGGTCAGAGAGGTGGGTGGGGGAAGGTAGCAAAGAGTACAAGAGGTGAATGGGGGTAGGGATAGATGTGATACGTCAGAGCGGACAGGTGGGAAGGGAGATTGTCAGGTTGGGCTGGTCATGAGTAAAGTACTGAGCTTGAAGCTTGGAACTGAGGTAAGGTTCGGGGAGAGGAAATGAGGAAACTGATGAAGTCCAAATTAATGCCATGGGATTGAAGCGATCCGAGGCAGAGGATGAGGCAGTTTTCCTCCAGGCGTCGGGTGGTGAGGGAGCGGTGGTGGAGGAGGCCCAGGACCTGCATGTCCTCGGCAGAAGAAGAGGGGGATTTGAAATGTTGGACCATAGGGCGGTGGGGTTTATTAGTGCGGGTGTCCCGGAGATGTTCCCTGAAGCGCTCTGCGAGGAGGCGTCCAGTGTCCCCAATGTAAAGGAGACCGCATCAGAAGCAATGTATACAACAAATGACATAGGAAAATATGCAGGTGAAGCTTTGGTGGATGTGGAAGGCTCCTTTGCGGCCTTGGATGGAGGTGAGGGAGGTGGTGTGTGCACAGGTTTTTCAATTACTGCGGTGGCAGGGGACGGTACGAGGACGGGAGAGTGGTTTGTTGGAGGCGTGGTAGTCACAGAGGGACCAGTCTTTGCGGAAAGTGGAATGGGATTGGAGGGAAATGTATCACTGGTGGTGGGGTCTGTTAAGAGGTGGCGGAAAGGTCCGCAGATGATGTGATTAATGTCAACGTTGGTAAGATAGAAAGTGAGGACCGGGGGTGTTCTGTCCTTGTTATGGTTTGAGGTTGGGGGTTTGAAGGCAGAGATGCGGATGTTGATGAGATGCTTTGGAGTGCATCTTCAACCACGTGAGAAGGGAAATTGCGATATCTAAAGGAGGAGGCCATCTGGTGTGTTCTGTGGTGGAAGTGGTCATCCTGGGAGCAGATACGTTGGAGGCAGAGGAATTGGGAACATGGGATGGCATTTTTGAAGGAGGCGGGGTGGGAAGAGGTGTAATTCAGGTAGCTATGGGAGTTATTGGGTTTGTAAAAAATGTCAGTGTCAAGTTGGTCGTCATTAATGGAGATGGAGAGGTCCTGGAAGGGAGGGAGGTGTCAGAGGTGGTCCAGCTGAATTTAAGGTCGGGGTAGAATGGTGAAGTTGATGAACTGGTCAACCTCCTTGCTGGAGCACGAGGTGGCGCCAACGCAGTCATCAATGTAGCGGAGGAAGAGGTGGGGAGTGGTGCTGGTGGAAGTACAGAAGATGGAGTGTTCTACGTATCCGACAAAGAGACAGACATAGCTGGTGCCCATTTGAGTGCCAGTGCCTTCCCCTTTGGTCTGGAGGAAGTGGGAGGATTCGAAAGAGAAATTGGTAAGGGTGAAGTCCAGTTCAGCCAAACGAATGAGAGTGTCAGTGGAAGGGTTTTGTTGGGGATGTGGAAGAGGAAGAAACGGAGGGCTGGGAGGCCCTGATCATGGCGGATGGAGGTGTAGAGGGATTGGATGTCCATGAAGATGAAGTTTTGGGGGCTAGGTAAACGGAAGATTTAGAGGAGGTGGAGGGCATGTGTGGTGTCTCGAAATAATGTGCGGAGTTCCTGGACTAGCGGGGATAGGACAGTATCGAGGTAGGTGGAGATGGGTTTGGTGGGGCAGGAGCAGGTTGAAATAATGTGACGGCTGGGGTGGTCAGACTTGTGGATCTTGGGAAGGAGGTAGAATCGGCCATTGTGGGGTTCCTGGACTACTACGTTGGAAGCTGTGGGTGGGACATCTCCTGAGGTCATCACCTCCTGAGGTTCTGTGTAGTCTGGGAGATGATGGTTTGGTGATGGAGGGTGGGGTTATGGTCGAGGGCGATGTCGGAGGAGGTGTCTGGCTTCAGCAGTGTAGAGATCTGTGTGCCAAATTGCCACTGCACCCTGTTTATCTGCTGGTTTGATACTGAGGTTGGGATTGGAGCAGTGGGAGTGGAGGGCTGCGTGCTGTGAGAGTGAGAGGTTGGAGTGGGGGAGGGTGTAGACAGTTTGAGATGGTTAATCTCTCGGCAGCAGTTGGAAATGAAGAGGTCGAGGATAGGTAATAGGCCAGCACAGGATGTCCAGGTGGATGGAGTGTTTCGGAGACGAGTGAAGAGGTCCTCAGAAGGTGAGCAGGAGTCCTGATTGCAAAAGTAAGCTCGGAGGTTGAGGCGGCAGAAGAAATGTTCGACGTCACGATGCGTATTAAATTCATTCCTGTGTGGATGGAGGGGATAAATGTTACTGAGGACTGATCGTTCGTCCTCAGTGAGGGGAAGGTCCGGGGGATGGTGAACACATGGCAGGGCTGGGAGCTAGGACCTGATGTAGGTGTGAAGCTGGGAGTTTGCGTGGAACCTGCAACTGGAGTGGGTGTGGTGGTGGGGGGTAGTGGTGGTGGAGTCATGGTCAGGTGTGGTGGTCCCCTCAGTTTCTGGGGGGCGGGGATGTTGACAGTGTGATCTGGGGGGTTGTGTCAGCAGAAAGCATGTGAGTGGCGTTGGTGGGGGCAGAACTGGTAGTAGACACGGCAGAAGAACAGGCGGACATCGCTGAACGTGTCGTCAGTGATGAGATGTGGGAAAGTGATGTCACGTGTGGTGAGAGGTGAATTTATTCAAGGTAGCCAATCGTCCATCACTGCTTCACTTCAATGATCCCACTTCGAGAAACATTGAATTTCACAGCAAAGAAAATGCATATTATCCTCAGTTATCAGTGTCACCTGTTGGAAATTTCCAAAATTTTATTCTGTATTAGAATGCTGCTGGAAAAGGACAGCAGTTCAGGCAGCATCCGAGAAGCAGTAATATCGACGTTTTGGGAAACAGAAGGGCTTTTGCCCGAAACATCAATTTTAACTGCTCCTCGGATACTGCCTGAACGGCTGTGCTTTTCCTGCACCAGTCATTGTTTTGACCTAAAATTTTATTCTGTGCTATTTTCGGACCGATTCCACTAAAATGGGCTTTCATGCTTTGAATTGTAGTCCCTTCAATCGGCTTCAAACAGATGATCCTCAACAAATATCCTTTTATATACTGATTCATTCAGTCCTTCACAGAACTCTGTGGTAAAGAATTCCACAGATACCCAACTCTCATCTCTGTCTTATATGTGCATCCTTTATTTTGATATATTGCCTTTTGATCAAAAACTCTCCCAGAGTCATAGAATCCCTTCCATGCTGAAAGATGCCATTCGGCCTGTTGAGCCTGTGCCGACCCTCGAACAGTTTCCAACCCTCTCGCTGTAATTCCACATCTAGACAACCTGGGACATCACAAAAATAGCCGGTCCATCGAACCTGCACAGCTTTGGATTGTGACATGGAGTCTAGCACCTGAATGTCAGCCACACAAAAATGGGATTTATGTTCAGCAGTTTCTTGCTTGCATTTGCTCGAATTGAACGTGAATCCCTAACGATGTCAAGAAGCAGTGCTAAACATTAATCTCCCATGCTGCCGAGGAGGGGGAGCGACCTTAACTCATCAAATCTGTCAGGCTGTTTCAGAATGTTGTGTGTTACAGGAAAGAGCAACGTTGATGTAGCACCGTGAACAATGATTAGAAGGAACTAAAATCTTAGGAGCAGAAGAATATGCAATTTGTTTCCAGTCATGCATGATGCTTTCATCTTTGATGCAAAACCACAGTGATTGTGACTGAGCTACTGTTTTGTACGTGCCACGATTAGGAATTCCTGGTCGATTTAACAGTTCATATATGAAGAATAAACCTTTGTTCCTGACTAGGATTCGAATCCAGGCCACAGCAGTGAGAATACTGAATCCTAATTATCAGACCACCAGGGAAGACAGGATGAAGATTTGCGATTCCTGATTAAGGGTTTTTGTCCAAAACGTCAATTTTCCTGCTCTTCGGATGCTGCCTTACTTACTGTGCTTTTCCTGCACCACTCTAAAAATGAAGATTTGTATATTTTCCTAATGTCTTAAGTTCAGAAATTATTGGTTTCAAATTGTTTTGCAGTGGAGATAAGATTTTCCGCCAACATGATGGAGTCACGCCGTTTTTAATGTGTGGAAAGAATATCGTGTCAGTGCCAATTATCAAAGATTTATTGATTCTCATGACAATTTCCAGCACTTGGACCATAGTGCTGACATTTCAATTGTTCATTTAAATAATTATTCAATTTCTTGACGGTGCCACTGGGGTGCAAACAACTCCTTTAGCTAATGACAGGGAATACTGCACTTCACTGTAATATGGACTCTTCATTTTCATCCTTGAAGACAATTCAAAAATGCCGAATGCTTTCTCCAAGCCTTTTCTTATTTTCATGACTGTGTGGCTTAGCGTTAGGTTTTGAACCATAATGTCCCTTGACACGTTTCATTTTATGTTCTATAGATTAGGGAAATATCATTGGCTCTGGAGGAGAGAAGAAGAAAGGAACAAAATGGCCTCTTGATTCTATCAGCGTTGATATTATTCTCCATGATGTTTCAATGTCAAACAATATCACGAATATGATTGACGTTTATGACGTTAAAGGTGTGTTCACACTCTGTTGTGGATCTGAATCTCATTTTCATCCATAGATGGAAATTAACAAATACATCAACTGAGAATGACAGAGGTCTCAGGAGCGAACAATCTCCAGTTTCAAAATTGTTTCATAGGTAATTTCAGGTTTTATGAATAGCGATGATGTATGGGAAACAAAACAATAAAGGCTATTGATAGCAGTCTTATTTTTTACTTGAACATTAGTTAATTATTTCCGCAGGGAACATGTTCAAGACAAAAATGGTCAGATATAGAATTAGTAAGATTTAAAGCCACTCTGGCAGACGAATCCACCTCGCTAGTCAATCATGTTTAAACATTGCATACTTGTTGCAAAGTCTTTCGGACAAAACTATGGACTGGTTACAGCAAAGACTGGAATTTTTCAGCCTCTCCCCTGTCCATGTTATTCCCCATTTGTTTGCCCATCACTCTGCAGTTTATAGTGCTTTACCTCTCAATATAGAACATTGCCCTTGTCATCCTGTTCTTGTCCATTCAAATTTTTCAGTCGGAGACATCAGGTAACAGAAACAGATCAATGTAAAATTTATTTCATCAGAAATGTAATTTTGCAATCTACTATTGAAGTGACCAGGCACGCAAAACTCCTCGAAGGCTACGGTGATACTGAAATGGACAATTGCTGATCTATAAGACCAGCTAACTTAAAATGAGAACATTAAACAACAATTATTCAAGACTCTACGCCATCCTTTCTGTTAACCGCTTATTATTTGCCTCCAAATCTAAAGCAATACACTGTTCCAATAAAATGTCATCAACTTCATTTGAAATCCATACATTTTCTCTAGCCTTCAGTGTCTATCTTCTTCGTGGTTAAGTCTCCCTGGGTTATCTTCTTTCCTTTTACTGTGAATATGTTTTATATGATAAAGTACCTTTGATAGAGAGTGCTTCTTAATTTCTTGGATTTGGGTTGCTGGCAGTCACTATGTCCAATTTTTAAAATTCATATCTTTTTTATATTCCCAAAATTGGATCTTTATATTGGTGCAATTTTGGAAAAGCAATAAATTTAAACTGAATTAGGTATCAGCATCCCGGGGGATAATTTAAAATGGGAGTAAGTGAGGACTGCAGATGCTGGACATCAGAGCTTAAAAATGTGTTGCTGGAAAAGCGCAGCATGTCAGGCAGCATCAAAGAAGCAGGAGAATCGACGTTTCGGGCATAAGCCCTTCTTCAGGAATGAGGCGGGTGTGCCAAAGATAAAAGGTATGGAGGAGGGACTTGGGGGAGGGGAGTTTGGATTACGATCGTTGGAAGGTGGTTAAGGTGAGGGTGATAGGCTAGAGTGGGGCTGGGGCTGAGAGGTCGGGAATAAGATTGCAGGTCAAGAAGGCGGTACTGAGTCTGAGGGTTGGGACTGAGAAAAACTGGGGGGAGGGGAAATGAGAAAGCTGGAGAAATCTGCATTCTCCAGCTTTCTCATTTCCCCTCCCTCCACCTTTTTCTCAGTCCCATCCCTCAGACTCAGTACCGCCTTCTTGACCTGCAATCTTATTCCAGATCTCTCCGCCCTCACCCCCTCTCTGGCCTATCACCCTCACCTTATCATCCTTCCACCTATCGTATTCGCAACGCCCCTCCCCCAAGTCCCTCCTCCCTACGTTTTATCTTAGCCTTCTTGGCACACCCTCCTCATTCCTGAAGAAGGGCTTATGCCAGAAACGTCGATTCTCCTGCTCCTTTGATGCTGCCTGACCTGCTGTGCTTTTCCAGCAATGCATAATTTAAAATTATTGGTTAAATATGAATTGTTGTCAAAGCAGTCAGCAAAACCCAGTTAGCATTTCACAATAAAGTTTACATGTTTTCAATTTCAAGTTTACTTTGAGACTGTTATTCAGTCGCCACAGGTACTCGTCAGCACTCTGTTAATAGCAGCATTCACCCTCTCTTCAAGGTACAGTGCACACCTTCAGCATCGTAACATAACCTAAGGTAAGGCCCAGAACTGTATCCATTGAAAAACTGTCCCATGCCAAATAAACTGCAATTTAATCGACTGCTGGATGACCTGCGTAACATCAGCAAAGGGAAATTATGTAACAAGATGGAGGGAGTGCCGAGGGAATTATGTGGAGAGGATGGATTACATAATAACGAGTCAGACACGGTCTGGTGTGAAGTAAACAAAGGTCTAGCGAATTGTAATGCAAGTAGTTTTGACCCAATATATCAGAATCTGAGGCAAAAGTAGCTTTTGTACTCTGTTCAGTCCAGTGCCAATCACTGTCAGTCAGAGAGCTCAGTATCTCACTGGAGAGTCAACCTGCTTTAGTCCCGAGGTCGATCAACTGTTCAATTAATTTATAAACTGAAGGTTGACAGGATAACAGAGTACTGCAAAACTGCTTTTTATGCTCTGAGTAGTTTGATTGTTCCTGCAGAATAAACTCAGACTGTGAGTCTGGATATAGACTGGACAAAAATAAAAATGCTCGCTCCACAAGCTGTCATACAAACAGTTTAAAGTCATCATATGTCTTTCTCTGTTAATATTTGAAGACAGGGGCTGAGTGACCGTATCTCCAGGACCCAGATCTGAAAAACAGATACGATAGCAACGCGGTGGTGAGTGCAAATTCAGTTTCAAATTATATTCGACCAACGAAGGAAAAAAGAAAGATGTTGAATCCACAATTAACAGTTATTATTGATCTTGACGCAACGCAGACTCGAACAGCAACATTGCTCAGGTCTATAAAAGGAATGTGGATATTTGAATACACAGATGAGCACAAATTATCGGGAAGCGCTGGTCCAGTCAATGGGGACATGTTGAAAACTCGGGTTGAGCATATCAATGAGGTGATGTAGAAATTGGATAGATGGGACCAAAACACCCCCTCCCATTGCAGGTAAAGACCCACTCTTCAGAAATAAGATACATTCAGTGTTGTTGTCTGTTGCACAGTTGAGCTATAGTCTTCCAGTCTGCATCGCTGCAGATCCCTCATGCACCTTCCACTTCATCAGGGGTTGTGGAACAAGGGGTAGACCATGTCCAAAGGGACACCATGTACAACACTATAGATTAGGCAGGAGGGAGAGGCAAGAATGTAACCAACGCCTCCATCATCCGGATGGCCACCTTTACGTGTGGCTGCATCAAGTGTACATAGACTGCCAGTACGCAAACACTCAGTGTCGTGACATAGTGAGGTTCAACCTCGCTCCAGTATTACGAAGGATGGGACTGATCTCGACGCCGCACACTTCTCAAAGTAATTGGACAGATCTCTGTAACCTGTCCTTCATGGAAAAACATGTGAAAGAAAAAACACCTTTGAACACAAGTCCATTAGGTAGTGCTCAAATAACTCGCATCCCCGAATCCCTTTTGGAATATGAAAGGAAGATCTTGTCAGGGTGTTCCTGTCAAAGTAATTTGGCAGAACGTCTCATCACTAGACATTCCCAACAAGCGCCAAGACATCGCACTCCCTGTGAGATTCTTCATGTACACTCACTCAGTCTGCATCGCTACACACTGCCTTGAAGCATCTGTGCAGGCTGGGATTCAGACTGTCAGATGTCTCCTGATGAAATGTCCTTTCGTAAAAAAAGTTCAGAGCAATGTGCAATCGCTTTTGTCAAGGTTTGTTGAGTCCAGCTCCAAAATGCAGGAATTTGCATTCCGAAGAGTTGCTGCCGGCATGCATATTTAGATAGACATTGATTGAACCTGAAAGGTTATAGACTTGATGAAGCATTTCTTCTGCCCAAAACCTTTTGGTCTTCCAGTGCAGAGGGTTCACCTTTACCGAGTGCTCCATGGTGGGACATTTCAATGTACAAGGTTACATGCTGAAGGAATTACAAAGCTGCAGCCAAAGCATCATGCTAAAAAAAAGTCCACCAACCACCGTCTAAATATTTTTGTCAAAGTACGATGGTGGTCCCTTCAGTTATCAGAACATCGCCATGTCTCACACACATGGACATGGTATCTTGCATAATGAACAGATGTGTTTAGTTTTGTTGTAACGATAGAAAAATTCAATCCCCAATGCTGTGTTTTTTTCTGAATACGCAATGCATGTTCAGGTGTGAACTGCCTTAATAATTGTGTTCACGTAATGTTTCTTTTTGAATTAGTATATTTTTATCTTATCAGCTCAAAATATGATGCGTCATTAATCTGGGGGACATGCATGAAATGGAATTTTGGAACAGTGAGATGGAATGTGGCATTGCTTTTTCCACATAGCACAGTCTCTGGGAATGGTGCACCTTGTGAAAACAACTTAAGGACAACTCCATTTAATCGCAATCGCCAATGCGTACACATGAAAAGTGCTTTCTCAGACTTCACGTCCGCATGTAAGTCAAACCCTAGCTTTTCCGAAAAAGCATCCAAACTGCTTGCTCCTCGCTCAACTCAAATCCCCCTGTTCTAAATCTATTCGTTCCAAGTCATTTTTCAGCTCCCCCTTTCCTTCAGTGCATTCAACACTTGCAGCTCCTTCCCCACAAACACAGTCCATGAATATCAATACATGGCGTGAAAAGTTAAACAAAAAGGGGGAAAAAAAAACTACCTGTCAACTTACCATAATTGTGAAAGGCATTTCAGGAGAAACGGTGAAGATGAAGCTATGAAGTTATTCAGTACTTTTGATTTTTATAATGACGTGGCTGCTTTCGAGAACACCAAGTCTACAAGAAGTTTGACATTGTTAAGTCATATGTTTTCACTTGAATGCGAGATCTATTGGAATGAATAGATCCATATGCGACTGGTGGTACAAAATAACGCAAAGGACTGTGAGTTTCAGCAAATCATCGATTTACTGATGTGGCAAACAATTACTTGTGCTGTAAGCAATGACCACGTCTGAGCTATATTACTCAGCGCATCAGTTCTCATATTAGCCATTTTAGTACAATATGTGTTGAGTTATGCCTTGAATGTGAACTGATTTGTCCAAGGCGTGGTAAAAAATAATGTGTCTACATATCTCAGGCGAGATCAAAATCACATCAATAGAAATGCATTCCTATTTAAAGAAAATACCTGTTACTTCCAGACAACTGACACAATTTCCATTTTTGCAGTAAAGAAAAGTAACCATTGAAATGTCCACAACAATGATGCAAATCAATCCATACTGACTTTTGTTATACACTGAAATGAATATTGTGCAATTTAAGCTACAATGCGTCAATACATTATGGAGCGGAGGGGGGGAAGGGAGAGAAGCGCCTGACGCAAAAAAGGGAAAAAAACTGTGAGATAGTGCAGTTAGAACAGAAATGGGATGTTGTGTGAAGTTGTCAGAGATGTGAATACAGAATGACAACATGTGTCGTTGTATAAATAGATATTTGGTCAATGCAGAAACAAAATGACTAATTGAGTTATATAAGTGGGGGAAGAACCCTTTATATTCACCCTAAAGGACCCTCCAATCACACGACATCAAGGTGGACTTCACCAGTTTCATCATCTCCCCTATCCAAGCAACATCCCAGAACTCATATGGAAAGTAAAATAGAGAACATAGAAAAGTACAGCACAGAACAGGCCCTTTAGCCCACTATGTTATGCCGAGGTTTAATCCTAATATAATATATAATAACTTAACCTTCTCACCCATCAACTCACTGATATCGATGTGCTTGTCCAACAGTCGCTTAAATGTCCCTAATGACTCTGTTTCCACCACCTCAGCCGGCAATGCATTCCATGCACAACTCGACGTAAAGAACCTACCTCTGACGTCTCCTCTATATCTTTATCCAAATATCTTAATACTATGACCACTCGTACCAGTCAATCCTGCCCTGGGGAAAAGTCTCTGGCTATTGACTCTATCCATTCCTCTCATTACGTTGAATATCTCGATCAGGTCTCCTCTCTTCCTCCTTCTCTCCAGAGAGAATAGTCCAAGCTCATAAGGCAAGAACTTCAGTCCAGGCAACATCCTGATAAACAGTCTTTGCACCCTCTCCAAAGCGTCTGTAACTTTCCTGTTGTAGGGTCACCAGAAGTGGACACAACATTACAAATGTGGTCTCACCAGGGACTTGTAGAGCTGCAGCAAAACCTGGCAGCTCTTAAACTTGATCCCTCCTGCTAATGAAAGCCAAAAAGAAAAATCCTTTCTTAACAAGCATAAGAACTTGGGTAGCAACATTGAGGGATCTATGTACATGCACACCAAGATCCCTCTGTTCCTCAACACTGCCAAGTTTCCTGTCTTTATTCCTATACTCAACATTCGAGTTCGACCTTCCAAAATGCATCACTTCGCATTTATCCAGGTTGAATTCCGTTTGCCTTTCTCAGCCTAGATCTGTATCCGTCTATGCCGTGCTACAGCCTGCAATAGCCTTCTATACCATTGACGACACCTCCAACATTTGTGTCATCTGAAAATTTACTAACATCCTCATCAAAGTCTTTTATAAAAACTACAAAGAGCAGAGGCGCAAATACAGAGCCCGGCAGGACCACACTCAACACTGTCCTCCAAGCAGACTACTTTCCACCTACAACCACTCTCTGCGTCTGTCAGCTATCCAATTCTGAATCCAGATAGCCAAATCTCCCTGTATCCCATACTTCCTAACTTTGTGGATAAGCCTACCATGGGGAAGCCTATCAAATGCCTTGCTGAAGTCCACATACACCATATCCACTGCGTGAACTTCATCAACCTCCTCAAAGAACTCAGTAAGATTTCTGCCCTCACAAAGCCATGTTGACTGCCTTTAACGACGCCATGCTTTGCTAAATACTCATAAGTCCTATTCCTCAGAATTCTTTTCAAAACTTTGCTGACAAAGACTTAAGATTGACTGGTCTGTAATTGCCAGGACATTGATTGTTACCCTTCTTGAAATGAGGTACAACATTAATCTCCTTCCAATACTCTGGACCGAATCCCTGTGGAGAATGAGGAGGGGAGGATCTTCGCCAGCGGCTTAGCAACCTCCTTTCTCGCTTCCCGGAGCAGCCCAAGGTGAATCTGGTCTTGCCTTGTGGACTTAACTTAACGTTTTCCGAACTTTCCAGCACATCAACTTCATCAATCGTGATCTGGTCAACTTGTTTCCCAGATCCTCAAATTCCTTATTTACAACAATGTCTCTTTCCCTCGTGAACACCGAAGCAAAAACTCATTTAAGGGTTCCCCTATCTGCTCAGACTCCACGAACAAGTTCCATACGCTTTCCCTGATCGTCCCTACCGTCTCCCTGGCAAACGTGTGGACTGCAGATGCTGGAGATTAAAATCTAGATTATAGTGGTTGCGGAAAAGCACAGCAGGTCAGGAAGCATCCGAGGGTTAGGACAATCCACGTTTCAGACAAAAACCATTCATCAGGAACGTAACTACCTTCTCCTGATCATTGTCGTATTCCTCACCTATGTGTAAAATGCCTTTGGGTTCCCGCTAATCCTTCTTGCTGAGCCTTTTTCGTCCCCCCTCCTGGCACTCCTCAGTCAACTTCTGAGCTCATTTCTCGCAAGTCTGAGATCCTCTAAAGTTGTGATATTTCCTTGCTTCATCCACCTTACGTTAGCTGCCTTCTTCATTTTGACGAGAATCTCCTCTATTCTCGTCATCCAACGTTCCTTAATCTTACCCCTTCTTACCGGTTTCAGAGGAATAAATTTATGCATCACGCACAACAACTGCTCTTTAATTGGTACCTTTCTGTGGAACAATTGCTCCCAGTCTGTACTTCCCAACTCCTGTCTGATAGCGTCATAATTTCCTTTTCCCCAATTAAATATCTTCCCTCGGTGAATGCTCCTTTCCCTCTCCAAGGTTAAGGTAGATGTCAGGCAGCTGTGATCACAGTCACCGAAGTGTTCTCCCACTGCGAGATCTGACACCTGTCCTGGATCATTGCCGAGCACCAAATCTAAAATGGCCTCCATCCTCGTCGGTCTGTCTACATACTAAGTAAGGAAACCCTTCTGAACACACCTGATAAAAACGGATCCATTCAAACCATCTGCACTTCGGAGATTCCAGTCGACATTGGGAAAGTTAAAATCACCCATATCAACAACCCTGCTATATCTGCATTTTTCCAGAAGCTGCCCGCCTATGAGTTCTTCAATCTCTCTCCTGCTACTAGGTGGTCTGTAGAAACCCCTTAATGCGGTGACTGTTTCCTTGCTGTTCCTAACTTCCACCCGTACTGACTCAATAGACAAAACTTCCTTAACAACCTTCGTTTCTGTAGCTGTGATGCACTCTCTGATTAGCAATGCTGCACTCCCTGGTCTTCTTAAATACTTTAAATCCTGGAACTTCAAGCAACCATTCCTGCCCCTGTGAAACCCACCCCTCCTTTATGGCCACAACATCGTAGCACCAAGGACTGATCCATGGTATAAGTTCTTCATTCTTATTTCTGACTCTCCTTGCTTTAAAGCAGACACACTTGAACCGACCCATTTCTTTCATCATGTGAGGAACCTGACTGGTAGATTCAGTACATCCTGTCATTGCTCCTTATGCAACTTTCTGCCGATCAGAATTGTGGCTCTGATTCCCACCAACACCCCCTCCCCATACACCACCCAGTGTCCAACCCGAATCACACGAGCGAATCTCCCACCCAGGACATTTGTGCCTCTCCAATTCAGGTGCAGTCCGTTCTTCATCTCCTCGTCCCAAATTCCCCAGAAGGTGGTCTCGCTTTCTGAAGCCCTTCCTCCTGCACCAGCCTCGCAGCCATGTGTTAAGCCGCATTTGCTGACTGTTCCTCACCTCACTATCTCGTGGCACCGGTAGCAAATCTGAGATCACCACTATACTCGTCCTGCTCTTCAGCTTCCAATCTAACTCTCTGTAGTCACCTTTCAGATCCTCAATCCCTTTCCTGTCTATGTTATTTATGCCAATATGTACCATGATTTCTGGCTGCTCATGCTCCCAGTTCAGAATCCTGAAAACCCGATTGCTGACACCCCAGACCCTGGCACCTGGGAGAAAACAAACCTTATGCGAGTCCCGCTCCTGACAACAAAATTTCCTGTCAATCCCTCTGACTATTGATTTCCCTACCACTAGCGCTTTTGTGTGACATATAAAACCTGCGAAAATGTAAGCAATATGTTGCAGAGCGAGTGGGTATGAGGAAAAACATTGATGTTTAAATATACGGTGAAGGAGGGATGGGGGCAGCAGATGTCTTCAGGAATTCATTAACAGATGTAAAATAGTAAGTGTAAGTCAGGCATGTAGCAAGTCTGCGAAACAGAGCTTAAAACACATCACAACGATCTCATTATTAAGTTTCAGTTAGGGAAACCAAACATGGAGCGCTCAGATGTAACTGCCTAGGTAGATGAATTCACTATATTGTGGCAGTGGCTGATTTTCATTTTGCAGTGAGTTGTGTAATTTAGAGATGGCAGCAGGGAAACAGGAATTTCCTGAGAATAAGATATTTAGTGTCAGGTTCATGTAATCACCATGAGCAAGCTTCCTGCCTTTGAGGGTGAACGCTGTCTGACGTCACCAGGAACGTGCCCATTGATTGTGGTCTCAACATTGAATTCACTTCTATTCCCTTGTAAAACTCTTTTTTAAAGAAAATGATGCGCATATGCGTACCATCGGATTGGAAAATAGTGGAGCAAGTTCCTTCCTTCAGAAAGGAAAATAAGGAAGAAAGAAGAAGCCAAAGGCCATTTAAATGAAATCATATTATGAAGAAAATGTTATAAACTATTTTTAAAGACAGAACACTTAGCCTCCTTCAATGTTATCGGGCAGAACTGCCTAGATTTTGTTAAATGGAAATAATTGTCGAATGAATTTATTAAGTAACATAATGGAGGCAAAAGGAGATATCGACAAAATGGAAGAAAAGAACGTATTTCCAGAATTTTCTGAACTCAAGTGATAAAGTGTCCCAATAGAAATGATGATATCTATATATATATTCTCAAACTTGGACAAATGTCTATCGGCATACATTCCAGGGAATACAGTGTTTTTCTTAAGAAGCAGATGGTGCATTTTATGCATACTCACGCTGCATTGGAGAAGAATGAAGTCAGATCTAATTGAATTGCATAAGATACTAAAAGAGATGTATAATGTCAGTCTAGAAAGATATGTCCTCATTTGGAACAATCATGAGCAAGAAGTCACAGAAAAAGGGATAGCAGATTTAAAACATGAACGCGAAGATTTTTGAGGACATTATTACCACAATGTTATGCAAGTTCCGGAATCCTGAGAAATCTTAAACATGACATAGAAGTAATTTTCATTGGTAATGGTTTGAAGAGATAAGGAGAGCTGGGAGAAATGTGAGTCGAGCCCATGATCAGATGCGCCGTCACTTTATTAAATAAAGGAGCAGGCTTGACGGAATTGGATACTCCTTCACCTCGAACTGAAATTATCAGTATATATATAGAAATATATAGATAGATAGATAGATAGATAGATAGATAGATAGATAGATAGATAGATAGATAGATAGATAGATAGATAGATAGATAGATAGATTGACAGACAGAAAGACAGACAGATAGGTGGATAGATCGATAGATAGATAAATAGATAGATAGATAGATAGATAGATAGATAGATAGATAGATAGATAGATAGATAGATAGATAGATAGATAGATAGATAGATAGATAGATAGATAGATAGATAGATAGACAGACAGACAGACAGACAGACAGACAGACAGACAGACAGGCAGACAGATAGGTGAATAGATCGATAGGTAGATAGATAGATCGATCGATAGATAGATAGATCGATAGATAGATAGATAGATAGATAGATAGATAGATGGATAGATAGATGGATGGATAGATAGATAGATAGATAGATAGATGGATGGATAGATAGATAGATAGATAGATAGATAGATAGATAGATAGATAGATAGATAGATAGATAGATAGATAGATAGATAGATAGATAGATAGATAGATTTATTGATTGCTTGATTTTATGAAATATCAACTTTAACAGTTTGTTTAAAGGAAACTCAATGCCCCAAACTCACCATATATATATTTCGAGACAAGTATGCCTTTCGAATTGAGAAGGCAGAGTGTCATCCAGCATTCTTTTCTGACCACTGGGAACAATTCTACAGCACATCCTCTGCATCAGTATATCGGGAAGTAATGTTAAATTAACTAACCATCCATTTCTAATACCAAATTATCATGATACCCTCTGTTTCATTAAAGGCAATAAAATAGATTTGACAATAATGTATAATTATATGTAGACAACAATGATAAATAGCTGAATCTTTTGAAATAATATCAATTTCTTGAGTATACCTGCTTTCATAATAATCATATTCTGAGTTATTTTTCACTGTTGCGTTGTCAGCATTATTTATTGATTTACTTTAATCAAAGTCTATGACTTCTTCCGAAATTGAGCTGGAAAATATACAAGGACATTTCTAGTGAAGGATAGCTAACATAACAGCAGAAATGCAAGTACTGTTTTCCTGCCACTCAGTGTAGAACTACCCGCTCCGAACATGGCCATCCTGCTGTTCAAATTGAAAGGAATGCAACGTAGGGCACAACCGAATGTTGTCAAGTTGAGGGCGTGTCCTGTATCTTTAACAGAGTGAATTTGGTTTTACACCGAGACCTGAAAAACAACTGTCATATGTGAAGCTAGCAGTCTCAGAGTTTACACAAAAATGAAAATATGCAACTTGAATGCTAAATAAATACATAAATTGGTTGCTGTTTTGACAACAATGCAAATTTAAACAATCAATTTAAATTATTCCCCAGGATACTAAAACCTGTTCGAATTTGATTTTATTGTCTTTGCAAACCTCGAACCAATGAGACGATCCGATTTTTGATGTATTAAAATGATCAGATATTATGTACTTTTGACAGAGGGGAATAGCCATTGAGAGAGACAGCCAATCGAAATACACTCTATGAAACATACGTTTTTCAGACAAAGCATTATTTCAGTAAAAGACAGAAGACAACACAAGGAGATCTTCAACCAAAAGAAGAAGGATACTGGAGATGACATTCACTGTGTTATTTTGAAATTATGTTGATGTAATTTTAATGTTTCTTTTTTATTGACGCAGTGTATTATTTCGGGTTGGATGCTGATAACAAGCAGTTCAGACAAAGGGGGACTAAGATTTGTGACCAGTTGTTGTTTTCCTTCTCACTTTCAGAGCTAAGGTATAAGTTGATATTATTTTTACTTCCAATACTGGAATTTGGAAGTTGCCTTTCACTCATACTTTAATAAATTACAAGGCGAGGTGTGATTTTCTGGGTATTTAGTTTCATTAGCAGAGGGGTTCACCACCGTATCGTAATTGTACTGAGAATTAGTTTTATGCTAACTTCAAAGTGTTACAACTGATGACGTGCATGAATGCCAAACTGAGATCACTCCCCTCCTGACACTTACGTTACATCACTTAATTAACAAGGAGATAATCAGTACTCCTGTATGTCATGGAATCTACATGCATTAGATTCACAACTTGGCTGTTTCGAGGCAGAGCAACATAATCACACATTCCTGGACATCATTAAATACCTTTGCAAAAAGGGCCACCGTTAAGTAGCATAAATTAGTTTTTTTAAAAACCTGCTGCTCGTTGAATGTAAGGAAATTTGATGTTTTTGTTTCTGCAAGTGGTGATGATTTGCTAATTTCCTATAGAGGCTGGCTGTGGACGCAAGCCTTAGTACAGTCTAGGACATTAGGAAAAGTTAATTCAATCAAGGATTACTATTTAAGTCTAGGCACGATGTTTTGAGATTTGCAAAGTTTTCCTCATTTCACATCGCCAGTTTCTTGCCTGTCGTGAAACGAAGGGGCATGCTGTTGAGGCAATATCCTAGTCTTTCAGATGCCTATTCTATAAATCTTCGCTTCTGACTGAAATTCAAATCACACTTTATGTATTTGCATTATTGGGAGAAAGCCATCTTCACTTAAGGACATCAAGCTGTTAACGTTGATCATAACTGCATCTGGAGTATTCATGTGAATCAATTTGCTACATGTATTGTTCAACCTTTGAAACACCATATCCTTCGAGGGTGTCCTGGTGCAGATTGGTTTTAAAACAGCGCCAAACGATCTGACCTACTTATACCTTATCTTGCCAGTGGTTTTACTTCTTCTCTTTTAAAAAAAGAAGAAAAAGTAAGGCAATTTCTCTTGGCCAAAGAAACTGTTCCCCGCAGTGCACTGGTTGTGTCGCCAAACAGTACCCTGAACTAACGAAATTTAGAATCCCGTGAATAAATATACATTCTAATCTCCTGTTTGTATATTTTCTGTTTTTTTTTCTTTTTCTGGCTTTATTTGCAAGTGGCTTTCATGGGGTCTATTTCATCAATACATTTGCAATGACAGTAATTGTTTCTGAACTAGTTTACAACTTCTTTAATAATATTAGTTTTACTTCATATGCAATCGTCGGAATCGCTGAGGTTACACACAGCAGTAATGGATTGCCTTCGGCATGAGCACAAAGGTATCTGGCACAAATCGCACGTAAAGGAACTGAAGTCGTTTGACAGAAAACAAAATCCAACATGCATTTGGATGTTGAATCGAAGTTACAGGACCAGGAGAAGATGCTAGTCAATGCCACTGTAGATTCAAACATAGGAAAAAAATCCACGATTCAGAGAAAAGGGGGAGGTGGCTTGCTGTCAATCAGCGGAAGATACTAATGCAGCTAATAAAAATCCTAAGCAAATATAAAACTGTCTATTATTCTCGCGTTGTTGTACTCCTATATGGAATGGAATCTATGTACATACAATACAGGAGTTGGCTCTTTCGAGGCAAAGCAACATAAAAAAAACATAAGACCTCCTGATCCCACCTTCAAAACAGATGTTTGTGATTCTCTCGTTCTGTTGTGTGAGCAATGTATTGAACAAACAGACTGAGTGTATTTTCAATAGAACATAGAACAATACAGCACAGAACAGGCCCTACGGCCCATGGTGTTGTGTTGAACATTTGTCCTAGCTTAAGCACCTATCCATATACCTATCCAATTGCCGCTTAAAGGTCACCAATGATTCTGATTCTGCCACTCCCACAGGCACCGCATTCCATGGGTACTCTCTGGGTAAAGAACCTACCTCTGACATCCCCCTATACCTTCCATCCTTCACCTTAAATTTATGTCCCCTTGTAACACTCTGTTGTACCTGGGGAAAAAGTCTCTGACTGTCTACTCTATCTATTCCCCTGTTCATCTTATAAACCTCTACCAAGTCAACCCTCATCATTTGGCGTTCCAATAAGAAAAGGACCAGCACTCTCAACCTACCCTCGTACGACCTATTCTCCATTCCAGGCAACATCCTGGTAAATCTTCTCTGCAAACTCTCCAAAGCTTCCACATCTTGCCTAAAGTGAGGCGACTAGATCTGCAAACAGAAATCGAAATGTGACCTTACCAAGGTCCTGGACAGCTGCAACATCACCTCACGACCCTTGAATTCAATCCCGCGGCTAATGAATGCTAATACGCCATAGGCCTTCTTACAAGCTCTATTCACCTGAGTGGCAACTTTTATTGCCGTGTTTTATGATAAATGCAAGATGACAAATGTCAAAATTTATCTTGTTTTATTGAGTAATACTCAAGCTTAAATATTAATAATTCTTTTTAACCGATGCATGCCATCAATTTTACGAGAATTTTTTTTTCTCCCCGAAGTGTAAACCAGATCAAGCGAAACTCAACGGTATCAGGAATCCATCAGTGCTTCAGAAGTTATGTCTTCCACATCGTAAAATCTAAATGGTAATCGAGATTGACAATACCTTGACTTCATGAGAGCCGATACTGAAGTTGTATTTCCTCGCTGATATCCCACAATCCATCTGATAGATGGCCTTATGAAGCAGCGTCACCAATTCCCTCTTCCTCAGTGGTACTACGCTTCCAATCTCACAATTGCGTTCAACTTACTCTGTTCTGAAACTACTGGCAGGCTTCCTTATAATCTGTATGAATTGGAGACAAAGTCATGCAATTGCAATATTCAAACAAAGCCTCAAGATACAGATCAATTGGCCGATGATACAATACATCTATGTTTTGCTTAGACGTATCTTCAGACCTGTGTTGGCAAAACAAATACGAAAATATGTTTGTTGCGAACTTGCTTTCAACAATGATTGAGAATTTCAAATTTATAATTTAAATGTCACACATATTCATTCCGTCTGATACTTTAAACTATTTTAGTCCTTGTGCAAAGTGCGTAACTATTCTATCACATGTTCCACAGATCCAAACATGCTTCCTTTCAAAACAAACTAAAGCAGAAATCAAAAGCCACAACAATGAAGGAGCAGATTATTCTTGCGACATGCTCGAATCCAAATGTTGCGCAAAGTATTAATCACGTTTTTCAAACTCCATGCAGAGATTACTTCTGATAAATCTTTTATATTCATATCACAGTCATTGAAATGAAACATTGACAAAAATCAACAAAGAATGTCCACTTGCTATTTTTTCCAGTAAGCCGTGTGGAATTGGATTTGATTTAATTCTGTGATGCCTTCTTTCACAGTCAGAAATGCTTAACTTATTTCAATTGTTTTCTCACTGCTCTACTTCAGCTCTGTTGAGAACGTCTAACCGTTGAAAAAAAAAACAAATTTTAGCGCTGGTATAACCATTATATTGGTACACAACAGCTAGCTAAAAGATCAACACAAGCGTAGCCCAGAATAAAAAAAAAGAAAATTACAACCTTATTAAAGAGCAGGGAAAGTTAACGTAAATTGGCAGTAGAATACAATTGTTAAATAAACATAATAAATACTCAGTAATTTTGTACGGGAAAGATGTCAGAGTATTGATTGGCATTAATTACTTAAAAGGAAACTTGCAACATAAAGCAATTCAAAAAGGAGTTAAGATACTTTTTGGCTGGAGGAACAAATTTGCGACAGCAAGAACAAAAGACCAATTATTGGACAATTTAAATGATGTAAAACAGGGGATTTGATTATCTATTCCCAGAGTCGTAAGGGCAGATAATGCGGATCCACAAGATCTGGGCATTTACACAGAACACAAGTGAGGTTGTGAGAGTAAATCCAGACTTCTTTTTTTAAAAAAAGCCTTTCTGCTACCTAAGTGAGTAATTTTAGACAAAAATAAGAAAATTCAGTTGAAAATTGGCAAACGTTATTTCCACCCTTCAGAGGTATGGTGGATTTAGAACATTGAACACAGAGCATAGAACTGTACAGCACAGTACAGGCCATTCTTCCCTCGTTGCTGAGTCGCCATCTTTTCCTACTGTACGATCAAACTAATCCTACATACGCTACATTTGACTGTCATCCACTTGACAAGTCTCTTACATGTCACAAATGCATCTGTTTGCACTGCCAGTGCTGGCAGTACATTTCACCCACTCGCCCTCTCTGTGTAAAGAACCTACCGCTGATATCTCCCCTAAATCGTCCAACAATCACCGTAGAATTTAACCCCTTGTGATAGCCATTTTGAACCATAAGAGAAATGTCTCTGGCATAACCTTGCACGTCTGAAACTCAATTCCCCTGCTGATGATAGACAACACATCATACGCCTTCTTGACAAGCTGATCAAATTTGGTGGATACATTGAGGAATCCAAGGACATTTACGCAAAGATCACTCTGTTCCTCAACAAACACCAACAGACCTGTTTTAAACCCTTTAATCTGAATTTAAATTCCACCTTCCAAATGAAACACTTCACACTTTTCTTAGTTGACCTCCAGCTGCCATTTCTCAGCCCATTTCTGCATCCTGTCAATGTCCTGTTGCAATCTACAACAGCTGTCCGCAGTATCCACAACTCCACAAACCTTCATGTCATCAACAAACTAACCCAACCTTCCACTTCCACATCCAAGTCATTTATAATCATCACATAGAGCAAAGGTCCAAGAGCTGCTCCCTCCAGGGCTCTACTTTGTCCTAACCACCAGCTTGAATCATTTCCACATTCTAACAAAGTCTTCCTTCTGTGGACCAGCCAATTCTGTGACCACATGACCAGATTTCCCTGTATCCAATGCCTCTTACGTTCAGAATGAGCCTACATTGGATAACCGGATCAAACGCCTTGCTAAATCCATGTACTCCACACCTTCCGTTCTGCCTACATCAATTTAATGTGTCACATCTTCAAATAAGTCAATAAGATTTGTGAGGCATGACATGCTCCTCACAATGTAATGCTGACTATCTCTCTTCAGTTATGCTGTTCCAAATAATCATAAAACTGTTTCTGTGAATTCTGTCCAATAACTTTGCCATAATCAACGTAAGACTGACTGGTCTGTTATTCACAGGCGTATTTCTATTCCCTTTCCTGAACAAGGGAATAACATGTACCACATTCCAATCATCTAGCAGTACTCCAGTGGACATTGAAAAAGCAAATATCATCACCGAAAGGGCAGCAATCTCTTTCCTGGCTTCCTGTATTAACCTTGAGTGTATCCAGTCTGGCCGAGCTGATGCATCAGGGCAACCATATGGATTAAAGTAAACAAATCATGGCTAGCTTTTTTTAATATTTCGTGATACTTTCCTTTTGTCATCACTGACAAAAGCGCATGTTTATTCATCATTGTTTGTTATCAGCAACGAACAATTTGATGTCAATGATATTTTTGTGGATCTGGAGTTACTAGAGTTGGGCACAACATTTCAGGAATGGGCAACAGTGGAACAGATGGTCACGACTATCATATAATTACCATATAATTATTGTCGTGGCTACTCCTGAAAAACCTGCAAATTCTGGAGTTATTAATTCATGTTATTGCCTACGAACTTCCATGTAGGGTCTCAATGATGTTTACAAGAGCTTGATTAAGAATAAGGATTTCTGCTCCATTCACATGACTCTTATGGAAAAGTGGTTATCAATCCTCATTAAAAATGTGTGGCTGCCCACCGAGCAGTGTACACATTACTGATCACGGATTCTGTGGAGGTTCGCACGGCCCGAGCATTGCATCTCTAAAGACGTCTTCAGTAGATGGGAGATGGTGACAGTCCTTTCTCCTCTCCTTTTCCCATACATTTTCTTGTCACGGGTGTTCTCAAACAACTGTGTCACTTCAAACCTGCTTTTCTTAGAATGATCATCTCCCACACGTTGATATCGATTTTTCTTTTCAGAAGAGAACAAAAAAAAGGGCTGGAGGTTGGGCAGAGGAGATGAAATATGAAAGTAAGCCAGCTAACGAAATAAAAGAAGATCGCAACAACTTATTGAGATCTTTAAAAGGTTTGTTAAAAAGAGGCATTATTGATCATTCAGGCTATTGCACAATGAAACTGGAGAAGTGGTAATGGAAATAAATTAATAGTAGAGCATTAATTAGTTATTTTGCATCAGTAATCAGAACAGAAGACATGAGCGGCGTACCAGAAATTCAAGACAGAGGTGAATGCAATATCCATTACGAAGAAAAGCTGTGAGGAGATATCTGAACGAGATAGCAGTGGAAATTGAGGAATAGGTGGTGATTGTTCAGGAACCACTGCAGTCAGGGAGGGTCCCAGATCTCTGGCAAATGGCAAATGTAACATCCCTGCTTACCGACGGAGGGGGCAGACGATAATAAATTTTCAGTCAGTTAACCTGACCTTGGCCATTTGTAAGATCGTACAGTTCATTATTCAGGGCGAATTTGCAGAGGATTTGGAAGTCAGAGAATCATAGAGATGTGCAGCATGGAAACAGACCTGTCGGTACAATTCATCCATACTGACAAGCTATCTAAATTTAACTCATTCCATTTTCCAGCACTTGTCCCATATCCTTCTGAACTCTTCCTATTAATATCCCCATCCAGAGGACACTTACACGTTGTAATTGTACCAGTCTCTACCGTCTCCCCTCGCAGCTCATTCCATACACTCACCACCCCTGCATGAAAGCTTGCCCTTTTTAAATCTTTCCCCTCTCACACTAAACATATGCCCTCGAGTTCTGGACTCAACAATTCCCCAAGGGAAACTAAAAACGAACTTTTCTATTTAAAATATTCATGCCCCTCACGACTTTAAAGGCTGACCCAGCAGTCTTCACTGCTCCAGGGAATACAGCCCCGGCATATTCAGCCTCTCCCAGTAACTCAAAGTCTCCATCTCTGGCGATATTCTTGTAAACAATTTCTGAACCCTTTCACATTTCGCAATATCTTTCCTCCAGGAGGGAGTACAAGATTGCACACCATGTTCCAAAAGTGGCCTCACCAATCTTATGGACAGCTGCAATATGACCTCCTAACGCCGAAATTCAATGATCTAACCAGTAAATGAAAGCATACTCAATATTCTCTTCTCTATCCTTACTACCTGTGACTCCACATTCAAGGAACTATGAATCTGGACCTCAAGGTCTCTGTGTTCAGCAAAACTCCCCAGCACCTTCCTATTAAGTGTCGAAGCCTGCCCTGGTTTGCCTTTCCAAAATGCATCACCTCACATTTATCTAGATTACACACCATCTGCCAATACTCTGCAAATTGATTCGCCTGATCAAGATTCTGTTATACTCTGAGGTAAACATTTTCGCCGTCAACTCCATTGATCTCATCTGTAAATTTACTAACTATACGTCCTATATTCACATGCAAATCTTTGTGCGCATAACAAAAAGCATTGGATCCAACATCGAATCTTTCGGCACACCACTGGCCCCAGGCCTCCTCTCGGAAGAGCAATCTTCCAACACAACCCTTCATTCTCAACCTTCCAGCCAGATCTGTACCCAAATGGTTAATTATCCCTATATTCCATCTGGTCTGCGCTTTCTCATCATTATTACTAGAAATAGCCATGTCGAAAGCTTTCTGAAGTCCTTATAGATCATGTTCCCTGCTCTGCCCTCACTAATCGTCTTCATTACTTCTCCCAAAAATCTCAATCAAGTTCACGAGACATGATTTTATGCCCAAAAACTAAGTTGACTATCACTAATCACACCTTGACTTTCCAAATGTATGTAAATACAGTCCTTCATCAGCCGCTTCATCACTTTGCACATCACAGATATCAGGTTCACCAATCCATGGTTCCCTCGTTTTACCTTGCCATCTTTCTTTAATAGTGGCACCATAGTCGCCAAATTCCACTATTGTGGCACATCACTATGAGTGATACAAACATCTCAGCAGAGGGCCCAGCTTTTGATGAAATAGAGCCAAATCAGCACAATTTCATCAAAAACAAATTATTCATTCCTGAGAACACTGTTAGCATTCTTTGAGGCAAAGGACAGTTTGTGAATGTGACCCTTTTGGATTTCCGGATGAGTTTTGACAGGATGCCAAACAGGAGACTGCTAACTGTGGTACGAATCGTCACGCCCAACACTATCCAAAATGGTACACGTGTTATTGAGCGAATGGCCGCAGGGGATACCTGCACTGTCTGTTGGTTCCCTTATCATTCCCTCACAGTAACCCATCTACCTTCTTCTTGTACTTGAGGTGTGGCTACCTCCGTGTAACTCCTCTTAAAAGCCCTGTAGAGGCCGATGAGAAATGGAAAAAAAAAGTCAAGCTGCCCATCATCCTGGCACCCGGCCTTCTTTTGCAGCTCATGCACATTTTGAGGAGATTTTTCCAGGTAGGGTGAGAGTTCAGCTAGGTAAACTTGCATAGCAAACTGCATGCAAGTGTATATGGCATTTGTTGTGAAGCAGTCTTTTTCCAGCATTTCCACCATGAAACTAGAGATGAACATCGAATAATCGAGTTTGCATTGATAGAAATACTCCTAATTGAGAATGATTACATTCCTTGAAACGCCCTCAAGAGTCATATAGCTCGTCTTAATAACACATCACGGACTTTGTTCACTTCCTGGACGTGGTTGTCGAAAATATTGTAAATGTAATTCTTGAAGAGCTGGGTTACGATTGTCTGGAGTTGATTGTTGAATTCAGGGTTTGGAAAGTAAGGGACCTATGAAGAGCAACGGATCCAACAGGAGGCCTGAATCTAGCAAACAATGTAAAGGATATCGTTTGGCTTGATCTCTTGGAACCCATCTTCAGCAAGTGGTACACTTGTATAAAATGTCCTGAAAAAACCCTTTCTCTCCGCAGCGAAGAATTCCAAAACTTCAGCCCGTAGGTTAATGTCAACAGTTTCCAAAGAAATAAGTGCATGTGGATGACTTGTGACAAACAGGGATCAGTTCATAAAAAGGTTCCCTTGCATGGATAATCAAACAGGTTGTACTTGTAGGCATGTTCATCGAGCAAGTAAGTGAATTGCAGACGCTTTCTCCCCTGTTTTGGTGACACCTTCAGTGCATTGGAGACTCATGTGAAGCGCAGCTGTGATGTTCCTTCTGGTATTTATTAGGTTCCATTCTTGCTGCTTCCCTTTGCTGATTCTTGTTCTCATTGCAGTAGCCAATACATTGGATATAGGTCGTTGTGTTTTTGTTGATGAAGTCCGTGGATGAAAGTTATACTTCTAGAAATTATATGGTTATCCTCTGTTTCCCCTGACCTGCGATTTTTGTGTTTTACCGGTCGAATGTTTGGTCTTCTTATCTGTGTGTTTAACTACTAGAGACTGCTGGTCGAGGCGTTTAGTGGCTATTTGCTCTCATGGATGCAGATGGCAAGTTGCCTGCCTCTTTGTCCTGTATGGTGTTTCATGAAGTCTTTGCATGGAATCTTGCAAATTACATTAGTCTTACACATGTTGTGTATGGGGTCGTTTGTTCTGATAAGTTTTTATCTGAGCATGGCCGCGGTTTATGAGCTGTCATGAATGTGAATGTTCGGAGGAGTCTAGTTGTTAGCTCCGAGCCGTTTTTGAATTTAAGGGAGCGTGGCTAATGTGTTGGGTCATAGTATGTCCTTGTTGTGTTGGTTGTCTGCTCGACATGTACGGATGAAATTGCCAGGATATCCATTCTTGATGAGCATTTTGTTGAGATGTTCTTTGTATTCTCTTCACAGGTCTGGAGTGCAGAATTGTGCTGCTGTCCTTTTGAAGAGGGTTCACATGAAGCTGCGTGGTGGGTGGCACTGTGGCACAGTGGTTTGCACTGCTACCTCACTGCGCCAGAGACCCAGGTTCAATTCTCCCCTTAGGCCAATGACTGCGTGGAGTTTGCACATTATCCCCGTGTCTCCGTGGGTGTGGTCCAATTTCCTCCCACAGTCCAAAAATGTGCAGATTAGGTGAATTGACCACGCTAAGTTTCCAGTAGTGCTAGGTGTAGGGGGATGGGTTTGGTTGGGTGTGCTGTGGTGGGTGGGTGTGGACTTGTTGGGCCGAAGGGCCTGTTTCCACACTGTAAGTCATCTGATCTTCTTTTGTGTGTGTTCAAGTGGTTGCTGTTATAGTTCAGGATCTGGTCTGTGCGCATTTCTTTTTCTTTACACTGTTGTTGTGCATTCATCAATCTGTGATGTTTCTACGATCACAACCAGGAATGGGATTTGGCTATTTGTTTCCTCCATTCTCCTAAATTTGATCCTTGCGAGCACGATGTCGATAATCAGATGTATGTTCTCCATCTCTTTTCTCTTAATTAGTACAAAAATGACTTCAACATATCAGATCCAGTATTTTGGTCGGATGTGTATGAGAGCTATTTATTCAAGTCACTACTTCTGTTATGAGCGTGGAGATGGGTCAGATCATAGGTGTCCCATCGATTTGGTCATGGTTGAATGTGAATGGTTGGATGTGAATTATGCCATCAAGCATAGGTCTCGTAGTTTGAGTATAAAACAAATCAGCAGAATAAAAGACTATATATTCATCATGTGCAAGGCTGATGCAATTTACAAGATTCCATGCAAAGTTTGCACGAAAAACAAATGGGAGAAATTGGCAGTCAATGACCTGTGCACATCTAGGAACACCAACGAGCCACGAAACGCCACGACCAGCTGTCTCTGGGAGCCATACGCACAGATATCAACGACCACAAATTTGACAAAGACAGTACAACTAACATAGGACAAGCTTAATAGAGGACAGGCAGAGACTTTCCAGAAACACTAGACGCACTATTCTATCCACTACAACAAATAGCCAGAACTGTCAACTGGAAGAAGCAGGAACAAACCAAGTAAATTCCAGAAAACACGGCATGCAGTGCTTCACAGGAGACTCCGAAGAACTGAAGATGTCATCTTGAGAGGGGTACGAAAGGTCTGCAAATAAAGTTCCCAGCTCGGCGAATATATCCACAACTTTGGCAACTGGCAACCGAATGACAAATCCGTACACAAGCCTTGAGCATTGAACAAGGTCGAGAATTTCGCAACAAGCTTGTGGACTGAAGAAGTGCTGTTTCACTTTTCTCCTTTCCTGCCAATTTCTGAAATCAATGTTGAAATTGAACTCCTCCAAACCATAGAAGAAGAATGGTAGGTTCACTGGATATTCCCACAGATGCTTAATCATTCCTTCAAAGATGCGAATAAGTATCCAAAAGCAATGCCTTCATGGTCATTCTGCCACTGGCAATATTCAAGTGTCTGAAATTAAAATGGAAGACAAAGCTGAAGTGGGAGTATATATTACCAGCTGCCCAATCGTGGACGATCTTATGTACTACTGTAGTTTCCCCAATGCCCGCCACTCCATTTAATCTTGTGGTGTCACAGAAGCTACTGTTGACAAACTCTTCTCAGCTTATAAATACAGATTCTGTCCAGTTTATCCAGAACGAGCTTCTTCTCCTAGTACTCATTGTGCCTGCCCCATGGTCTGGAATTCATGCTGCACAAGTCTCTGTTCGCAGAGATTGGCAACGACTCTTGACTCATTTTTGTAGTAAAATAGAGAATAATACTTGATCTCGTTTCTTCAGCTCAGAAAGCATTGTGGAAAGACCAAGCTCTGTTTTAGATTCTTTCTTATTCTCGGCGAGTTGTCTCACATCAACTATGCGACAGCTGCTTGCTGAATGCATGTTTAGGCTGATTTTCTGGAATTTATTTTTGATTAACAACCAAATACCCGCCGTTGTAACAATTAGTTAATAAACGTACTACTGCTACTATACTTATTTCTATTGTGTATTTTTTAGAGGTTTAATCATGAAAGAGTTCCAGGTTTTAGATTCATATTGATGTTTTGTGGAGTTTGAGACTATTTCTGGAATTGCCATTTCAATAGCCCAATCCAATTAGTTCAATCGTCAGTTTTGGTTTCCTGTTCTTACTACTTCATTCACGGTATTCGAAAAGTACAAGAATGAAACAAATGATTTCAAACATAGGTTACATCACACAAAGTTGTCAAATGATTAAATTTGCTTTTTGTTCTGCGCATTTTCTGTGCTTTTATCTTTCAGCATCTACAGCATTTCCCTTCTTATTTGACATAATTAGTTCCTGATGCACAGTATAATGCAAAGGGATCAGTTGATTGTTAGTTGATCAAAAATAAAATCAATAAGCAGCTTTGCTCATGATGGAATGATTATGTGTTTTGACGACATTTCGAGACACGTAGAAGCTCTTCTGAACATTCTTCCATTCTTCCTTCTCTCTTGCTTTTGCATAGGTTTTCCAAGAGTGTTCAGGAATGCAATGCTGACCTTGGGGTTCCTGCATAACTTTGGATCATTGTCTCCCTTGATAAGTTCATACCTCACATTATTTCTATTTAATAAAAATCTGGGAGAAGCGAAACGTTCCATTCCTTTGAGCAGTACATAAAAACACATTTTGGACGTGACCTTTCTCTGAACGTTACATTCACTATAGTCTTAAGTTTGAGTATGACGTTCAAAGACACGTTCACAGACATTTTCCAGTCTGAGCACCACGCTCCATGGCAATGGTGAAAAGTTGTTTGGAAGCCTCAGCTCTGTGGCCTTTCTGTATAAGTTTCCGGATACTCTACAGGCAATCTTATGTTAAAGTTATTTATTATTTGCGCTTTTCCGATGTAAATTAGTGAGCAAAATGCTTCATTGATCAGTACTATTAATTTGTTTTTCACAGGATCCTACATCAGTTATGTAAGTTTCCAATTCTGCATCCTTTTCCACGATTCTGATCAGATTTTAGGTGAGATACACTTTCATTTTGTCTCTTGGCAGAATAATAATTGCACTTTTGAGCTATGTTAAAGGAATTCCAACCCGAGCAACTTAAAAAAAATCACTCTACTTGATGGTCCATGCAAATGAACATATTTTCACGCAGCATTCCTGACGGACAATTTCCACAAATTCCTCAATTCTTGGCGGTAGAATTTGGTAAATGTGCAGTTGATGCTCACTTAATTTGTCAAAAATGAGATCTGCAAATGTTGAAAATCAGTGCCTAGATTAGAGTGGTGCTGGAAAAGCACAGCAGGTCAGGCATCATTCGAGTGGCAGAAACATCAACGTTTCACGATTCATGATGAAGGGCTTTTGCCCAAAACTTCGATTCTCTTGCTCCTCATGATGCAGTCTGACCTGTTGTGCTTTTCCAGTACCAGTCTAATGTGATCACTGTAATTTGTTAAAATTTCCTTTTCTAAGGAGTTGATGCCTAAATGGACAACACACAGGAAAGATTGTCAAGAGACGTTGATCAAAATTGGATTCTGAAAACATTAAAATACGTGGTTGTATCTTCATGAATCGAAGCAAAATATGTTGCATGAAATCAAACGTTCTGCCAATATCTCGAGAAAGAGAGTTTCCTTTCCAATATCAAGCTTCATTGGAATTCTTTCTCAGTCACTGTTCCGTGGAATTAGTTTTACCAGAATATAGAGCTGCTTTCTCATTCAGGGGAAATGACAGTTCGTCATTTCACTAGAGGGGCACCATGCCTCCAACGAAGATAGATGTTAACTAGCAGAGTCTTTTACTGTAAACTGAGATAATAATAGGAACTGCACTCGTGCAATTGACATCAAACTGTTTACAAATTAAACATCCAGCCAGCCGAAATAAAGAGCACAGGGCACGGAAGAAAGTCACTTAGTTTTCCTTGTGAATTAAGTGACTTTCAGGAAGGCCCATCTGATGTTCACTTCGGAATCTTCTAAATTAGTGAATTCTGATTCAGTTCCATTTGACATTGAGCCGCCAATGCCAGTACCCCGGAAGGGGTTATTAAAATTGTTTTATTGGTGCGAGGTGGGACGATGTTGGTTTTTTATCAATGTAATGTTGTCCCTTTTTTAAATAGGGAATGCAAAATGTAGAGGATCTGGTTTGAAGAGGTTTTGGCCAGTTTGATATGGCTAACAGATACTATCTAAGGCAACAATCAGGGAATAGACATTTAGGGTTTTGTAAACACTTGTACAATGAAAGTGTAGTGCCCAGTTCCCCCAGTTCTGGGATTTTTCCAGTATGGTTCAATTTTAGTAGGAGACCCCGAGAAGCTGCTGGGGGAAAAAGCAGCTTACATGTTTCAGGCAATGATCCCTGATAGATCCTCTATGCAATTCCTCACTGCGACAAAAATCTGGGCATGATTTATTTGTTTTCTTCTTGCCAAGGCATGTTTTATAGGATTTCTCAGGAAATTGAAATAGATGTTTGTTAATTTGCAGCAGTATTCATGTCGGGAAGTTTTATTTTTTTTCATTATAAGTTCTCTTTCTTTTGCTTGTGTTTCATTCGGCAGTTTGTAAATAAAAACTGTTTTGTTTAAAACTGAGTGGTTTGACCAGGTGATTGACTCCTGCAATATCCACCTTGAAACTGCCTAAATCAGTTGGGAAAGTTAAGCACTGACGACATTCATGGAATGCTTGAGGGGGTCTGGTCCAAACCAGAACTAAGGTTATTGTGGAATCTGCCGCTTCGAAAGTGTTATCATGTCGATTAGGTTTGACGTACAGACTTGTGCGGCACTTCCATTAAAGCAGATACAATTTGCAGGTGACTAATACGGATTCGAGCAGGATTTGGAGCTGTCTCCCGAGCAACTTTTACGAATAATCAAGGATTATACGATTCTGAGCAAATTATACATTCTATTGTTGACATGAAGCACAAGATAGATGAAAAAGGTAAATTAGCGTTTGAATATTCAGCAAATTTCCAATTGATTAAGCACGAGTTATCTTTAATAGTTTAAATCTTTGATTCATGATAATCAAACAATCATAGAACATAGAACATAGGAAAATGCAGCACAGAACAGGCCCTTCGGCCCACGATGTTGTGCCGAACATCTGCCCTAGCTTAAGCACCCATGCAAGTACCTATCCAATTGCCGCTTAAAGGTCGCCAATGTTTCTGACTCTGCCACTCCCACAGGCAGCGCATTCCATGCCCCCACCACAATCTGGGTAAAGAACCTACCCTTGGCATTCCCCCATACCTTCCACCCTGCACCTTAAATTTATGTCCCCTTGTAACACTCTGTTGTACCCGGGGAAAATGCTTCTGACTGTCTACTCCATGTATTCCCCTGATCATCTCATAAGCCTCTATCAAGTCACCCCTCATCCTTCGCCATTCAATGAGAAAAGGCCCAGCACTCTCAACCTATCCTCGTACAACCTATTCCCCATTCCGGCAACATCCTGGTAATTCTTCACTGCACCCTCTCCAAAGCTTCCACATCTTTCATAAAGTAGGCGAACAGAACTGCGCACAGTACTCCAAATGTGGCCTTACCAAGGTCCTGTACAGCTGCAACATCACCTCACGACTCTTGAATTTAATCCCTCTGCTAATGAATGCTAATACACCACTGGTCTTCTTACAAGCTCTATCCACCTGAGTGGCAACTTTCAAAGAGCTATGAAAATAGACCCCAAGATCCCTCTGCTCCTCCACTTACTAAGAACCCTACTGTTAACCTTGTATTCTACATTCTTATTTGTCCTTCCAAAGTGGACAACCTCACACTTGACAGCGTTGAACTCCATCTGCCACTCCTCAGCCCAGCTCCGCATCATATCTAAGTCTCTTTGCAGCGACAACAGCCCTCCTCAATATCCACAACTCCACCAATCTTCGTATCGTCTGCAAATTTACTGACCCACCCGTCGACTCCCTCTTCCAAGTCATTAATAAAAATTACAAACAGCAGAGGACCCAGAACTGATCCCTGTGGAACTCCACTTGTAAATGGGCTCCAGGCTGAATATTTACCATCTACCACCACTCTCTGACTTCGACCAGTTAGCCAGTTCTCTATCCAACTGGCCAAATTTCCCTCTATCCCATGCCTCCTGACTTTCTGCATAAGCCTACCATGGGGAACATTATCAAATGCCTTGCTAAAAACTTGTACACAAACTTCCACTGTTCCACCCTCATCCACATGCTTGGTCACCTCCGCAAAGAATTCAATAAGACTTGTAAGGCAAGACGTACCCCTCAACAATCCGTGCTGACTGTCCCTAACCAAGCAGTGACTTTCCAGATACTCATAAATCCTATTCCTCACTACGCTTTCCATTACTTTACCTACCACCGAAGTAAGACTAACTGGCCTGTTTTTCCCGGGGTTGTCCTGATTCCCTTTTTTGAACAGGGGCACAACATTCGCCACTCTCCAGTCCCCTGCTACCACTCCCATTGACAGTGAAGCCGAAAAGATCATTGCCAACGGCTCTGCAATTTCTTCTCTTGCTTCCCAGGGGGAATTGTCTATCTTCAAGGTGTTCAAAACGCCCAACACATCTTCCTTCCTAACAAGTATCTCTTCTAGCTAATAACCTTCAAGTATCCCTTCATCTTTTATTTTACACAGACAAAATAACAACCTTGCATTCCAATAACAATACGAAGACTACACATCTCACACTCCAAAAACGGGTTTCTTTTTGTAAGGGGGGGGGGGTGTGGTGGATATATGCTTCTATCTATCTCATGAATGTGTATACAATCAGCGAGCAGTTTTGGAAGAGATTCGATAGAATGCGATCTACCATCAGAAAAAAAAAGCTTGGAATTGATCACAAGAGTGTGTGTCTTTAATTGTGCAGAACACAGACTTAGCTATGGACAACGAATTTCCTGACCTGAAGAAAACGAATTGTATGAAGGTGCCTGTGTTGGATTCGTGTGGAAAAAAGTTAAAAGTCACACAACACCAGGTTAAAGTCCAACAGGTTTATTTGGAAGTCCAATCTTTCTCAGCGCTGTTCCTTTGTCAGGAAGCAAGTGGTGCAGAATCATAGGATTCAGCAATTTGAGAGGGAGATGTTAAAATCGGAAGTGACAATTTTTTCGTTGAATAAAGGGAACTATGGAGCTATGAGGCAGGAGCTGGCCAAAGTTCAATGGTGCAATACCTTAGCAGGGATGACAGTGTCGGAACAATGGCGGATATTTCTGTGTATAATGCAGAGGTTGCAGGATTGGGTCATTCCAAAAAGGAAGAAAGATCCCAGGAAGAGGCATGGGTGGCCGTGGCTGACGAGGGAAGTTAAGAAATATATAAAGTTAAAAGAGAAAAAGTATAATATAGCAAAGTGGGAAAAAGGAGGACTGGGAAGCTTTTAAAGAACAACAGAGGATTACTAAGAAGGAAATACGCAGAGAAAAAGTGAGGTACCAAGGTAAACTGGCCAATAATATAAAGGAGGATAGTAAAAGTTTTTTTAGGTATGTGAAAGGCAAAAAATATGGTTAAGACTAAAATTGGGCCCTTGAAGACAGTAACAGGGGAATATATACGGGGAACAAAGAAATGGCAGAAGAATTGAATTGGTACTTCAGATCTGTATTCACTGGGGAAGACACAAGAAATCTCCTAGAGGTAACAGTGGCTGAAGGACATGAACCGAAGGGAATTTATATTTGCCAGGATTTGGTGTTGGGGAGACTGTTTGGTCTGAAGGTTGATACGTCCCCGGGGCCTGATGGTCTACATCGCAGGGCACTAAAGGAGGCGACTCGAGAAATCGTGCATGTGTTGGTGATTATTTTCCAGAGTTTGATAGATTCGGGAGCAGTTCCTGCGGATTAGAGGGTGGTTAATGTTATACGACTTTTAAGAAAGGTGGGAGAGAGAAAGCAGGAAATTATAGACCAGTTAGTCTGACATCAGTGGTGGGAAAGAAGCGGGAGTCTATTATAAAGGATGAAATTACGACACATTTGGATGGTAGTAACACGATAGGTCAGAGTCAGCATGGATTTATGAAGGAGAAATCATGCTTGACTAATCTTCTGGAATTCTTTGAGAATGTAACTCTGAAGATGGACAAGGGAATCTAGTAGATGTAGTGTACCTGGACGTTCAGAAAGCTTTTGATAAAGTCCCACATAGGAGGTTAGTGAGCAAAATTAGGGCGCATGGCATTGGGGGAAAACTACTAACTTCGATTGAAAATTGGTTGGCTGATAGGAAGCAAAAATTAGTGATAAACGGCTCAATTTCGGAATGGCAGGCAGTGACCAGTGGGGTACCACAGGGATCAGTACTGGGACCGCAGCTTTTTACAATATATATTCATGATGTTGAGGATGGTATTAGTAATAACATTAGCACATTTGCTGATGATACTAAGCTGGGTGGCAGGGTGAAATGTGATGAGGATGTTAGGAGATTACAGGGTGACCTGGACAAGTTAGGTGAGTGGTCAGATGAATGGCAAATGCAGTTTAATGTGGATGAATGTATGGTTATCCACTTTGGTGGCAAGAACAGAAAGGCAGGTTACTATCTAAATGGAATCAGTTTAGGTAAAGGGGCAATATAGAGAGATCTGGGTGTTCTTGTACACCAGTCAATGAAGGCAAGCATGCAGGTGCAGCAGGTAGTGAAGAAGGCTGATAGCATGCTGGCCTTCATAACAAGAAGAATTGAGTATAGAAGCAAAGAGGTGCTTCTGCAGCTGTACAGGGCCCTGGTGAGACGACACTTGGAGTACTGTGTGCAGTTCTGGTCCCCAAATTTGAGGAAAGACATTCTGGCTATTGAGGGTGTGCAGCGTAGATTCAAAAGGTCAATTCCTGGAATGGCGGGATTACCTTACACTGAAAGACTGGAGCGACTGGGCTTATATACCCTTGAGTTTAGAAGACTGAGAGGGGATCTGGTTGAGACATATAAGATTATGAAAGGATTGGACACTCTGGAGGCAGAAAACTTGCTTCCGCTGATGGGTGAGTGCCGAACCAAAGGACACAGCTTAAAAATGCGGGGTAGGCCATTTAGATGAGGAGAAACGTCTTCACCCAGAGAGTGGTGGCTGTGTGGAATGCAACTGACACGATGTATAGAATAAAACAAAATTGTTGTGAACTTTTTAAGATTACATACAGAAGTGGTTTCAAACTTCGACTCAGTAATATATAAGTCACAGAACATTTTTTAAGGCACAGTTCTGACGGAACTTAAGATTTATAAAAAAAAAGTTGACAGCTCACGTCATGCAATGCATTTCAAGTGTACATTTAGTGTGCTGGGTGAAGAATTCATCACATCTACTTTAAACCCCATGGCACTGACATTTAATCTATGCCCTCAGTCAAATATGGCTTCATTAAGGGGAAAGATTTCTGTCTCGCTAGCATCGCCATGTCCCTTGTAATGTTATTGATCTCAATCATGCCTCCTCCCCAGTCCGACCCTAATCTCCTCTGTTGCAAGGAAAAACATCCCAGTCTCTAAAATTCTGTCCACACCTGAAAGTCTCCACTGAGAAAGCACCCCACGAAATCTCCTCTGCGTTTTCTCCAGGAAAATCTCACGCCTCTCAAAATGTGGATTCGAGAACTGCACACATGACTGTAGCTGTGGCCTAATCAACGTGTTTAACAGAACGTCCCTGCATTTAACAACCATGGTTTGCCTCGTACAAACAATATCCGATTTGCATCCAAAACTACGTCATCCATCATACCATACCTCAGAAATTGTGGTGCAGGCAGAAAATGGGCCCTCTGAAATCCAATGCTTTCTGGGATAGTATCGATTGTCAAAGTTAATGCATTATGGTTCTGACAGATGATCAGTCCTGAAGTGGAGTGATTGAATTCAGTGAATACGAATCCAAACTTTGACTGCCGCAACTTCACCTGAAACATGACGGGTTCACAAATCAGCACCGTTTTACTGGTGTTTTTATGGCTTCTAATGAAGCAGTTCGTCAGTTTTAAGTCCTTATCCTCAGTTTCAAATCTCTCAAGGCGTCATACCTTCTAATCCTGGAACCCCTTTCAACTCCAGAAATCATCCAGATTTCTGCTCTGCTTTCATTTTTGCATGTTTTCAATTTCCATCATTGTCGCAACACTGTCCATGCTATTACCTGATCTGGCTTTAAATTCTGGTATCCTTCCCGAAACATCTGCAATCTTCCAAATGACTGTCCTCTTCAGGATACTTTAGCCCACTTTAGCAATGTTTTCGAAAGTTGACATCTCATCCCTTTTCGAATGTACCTTCCCTTTACAATTTCCATAGTTTTACAGCTTCAATTCGTGCTCATGACCTGAGTAAAAAGAGGTCGCCTGATTGTTCAGTTGATAAAACATCAGATTTTAAACGTGAAAGCTCATGGGTAACGTGCCTGTCTTAGTCTCAGCCTGTTTTATTTGCTAAAAGTGACATGGTTTTGGGTATCGCCAACTGAGCCAATGTACCGGTGAAAGCTTATTTGTAATAGGTGGTGATGAGATGTCTACTTGAATTGATGTCGTCAGTTTTGTACAGGTGTACTGAGAATTATCATTGAATCCCAACAGTGTGGAAGAGGCTATTCGGCCTAGCTAACACTGCAAAGAGCACTCCACCAAGCCTCACCCCACTAGCCTGTAACCCCACATTTTCCATTGGCAAATTCACCCAGCCTACGCATCCAAGATCAATACGGGCAATTCAACATGGTCAAACCACTTAATATAAACATCTTTGGACTGTGAGAGGAAACTGTGGTACAGTAAGGAAATGCACCCACGCATGAGGAGAATATGCAAACTCCACAGAGACTGTACTCCAAGGCTGGAAATAAGCCGGGATCCCTGAGCAAAAGTGAGGCAACAGTGCTTACCACTGATCCAGAGTAATATTCAGATATGATCTCAAGTATTTTCATACAATGACATTCATGGAAAAGGTATTATTTTCCAGTCGAGCTGGTGAATGCTTTGATGTTGAACTTGCAGGTGTTAGTGTTCCTACATAATTAGTGGGTGGCACGGTCGGCCAGCGGTTAGCACTGCTGCCTCACAGCGCCAGACACCCAAATTCAATTCCCGCCTCAGGCAACTGTCTGTGTGGAGTTTGCACTTTCTCCCCGTGTCTATGTGGGTTTCCTCCGGGTGCTCCAGTTTCCTCCCACAGTTCAAAGATGTGTAGGTTAGGTGAAGGGGAATGGGTCTGAGTAGGTTGCTCTTTGGTGGGTCGGCTTGGACCTGTTGGGCTGCAGGGTTGTTTCCACATTGTAAGCAATCTAATCTAATATCTTCACCACATGACATTCTGCTGCATCAGGCAACTCAAAGTTCTTCAGTAAATCTCGAAGGTAGCAAGCACTGGTGCTGCTGAGTGTGTATGTTAAATGCATGTTTGTGGATTTGGTAGTGATCAACATGCATGGCAAATCGAAACTGCCAAAATAGGTATAGTAAAGCAAAGGCTTTCTTTAGTAGATGCACTTCGACTGAGACTATTGGCTTACTTCAATCTGTTCTGCTCAAAAATACAGAATGCCGCTGATAAATTCTGGAGTTAGGCAAAACAAAATCAGATAAAATGACTGAACTGCACAAATTGATGGACATTCATCACAAGTAAAGGAAGCTGGTAGCACAAACTGGAGAGTGTGAAGACATCAACAAACGTGCAGTTTTGCAAGTGTCGAGTGCAGGAGTGTACATGCTATGATGCAAAATGTAAAGAAAGTTGTAATGCTCACAAAAAAAACCGCACAAGACTTTCACAGATAGGTTTTACAACTGCTGCATAACTGCTACTATGCCAAGAAGGAGCATGAATGCAAAACAACTGAAAAAAGCAAAAGAAATAATACACAGGGTGAAATGCTAATGTAAAATAATACAATTTACTTTCAACATTGAGTCCAGAAACTGCACTGTATCCATTTAGACGATGAGGTTCAGGATGTCGCCCTTTGCTGCTCTTGAGTCATTTCAGTTCGTGGATTGTGTTCTGTAATTCGGTGATGCTGGTGGTGGTTGACAACAGTCTCTAAAAACTGAATTTCCTAATTTTGTCACCTATCTTGACCTTCTCGTTTCCGATTAAAAGGAAAGCAATTAATCGAGCAAGAATCTTCAGATAACAAATCAAGCTCTGTGCATGCAATATTATTTGCGTGAAAAAGTATTTGGTAATTTAAATAATACAACCCCTAGATTTAATTTAATTCCTGTGGTCTTCGTACAAAAAAACATAATCGCTGCCACTTCCGTGGTTACCATTCCAGTGGATGTATTTTTCAACCCAGTTTTCTGTGATGCTTCCAGAATCAGCGGATCATCCACAATGAGCAATAACGTATTTGCATCACGAATAGTTCTTCAGTCAGAACGTGCTTCATGTTTGGTGCTTTACATCTCGGAGGATTGAGTGGCCTCCGGCACTAAATATGCTCCAGACAAAAACAAAAATCGGTTTCTGGTATGGAACTCATAAGTGATTGAGGAAATTGCGGTTAAATAAAAAACCTCAGGTGAAAGCACAAACATCGTACAGTTAACTAAGGCAGCAGGCTCGAAGAGTAGGAGAAGGCCATCGGGGCCTTCTCCATTCAATATGATATCGTAAGATTATGACTGATGATTTCGTGGCCCCAGATATACTCACCCACCCTCTCGCTGCATCCCTAAATTCACTTACTGTTCAAAAATAAACTGGCAACGTTTCCAAAAAAAAAAATTCAATGAGAAAGCCTCAACAACTTCATGAGAAATGGAAGTCCACAGACTCACAACCGTTTAGGTGAAGAAGTAACTTCTCAATTCGATCCGAGATCTGCTTCCCCTCATTTTGAGGGTCTGCTCTCTTGTCTTAGTTTCATCTACCAGTGGAAACACCCTTTGTACTTCTAGCTTATCTATTCCATTCGCTATATTATATTTTTGTGTAAGATACCCTCATTTTTCTAAATTCCAATGAATGTATTCTATGCCTACTTAATCTCTTCTCATAGGCTAACCAGCTCAAATGCAGAATCAACATAGTGAACCACCTCTGCATCTCCTCTCGTGCCAGTATATCCTTTCTCAGTTAAGAAGACCAAATCTGCATGCAGTATTCCATGTTTGGCCTCTTAAGCACCTTTTACAGGTGCAACATAATTTCCTTGATTTTAAAATCAATCTCTGTATAATTATTCAATTTGCTTTCTTAATTACTTGTTGCAACTGCGAACCAACCTTCTGTGATTTATTCACGAGCCCACCCAAGTCTCTGTACAAAGCAGCATGCTGCAATTTTTTGATCACTCAAATTATATTCCTTATTACTGTTATTCCTACTAAAATGGATTACTTCACATGTTTTAAAATTGTATTCCTTCTGTCAGACCTTTGCTCACTCAATTAAACTACCGATGTTGCTCTGCAAAGTCTCACAGTGTTCTGCACATTTTGCTCCACCACTCATCTTCGTGCCGTCCACAAACTTTGAAACACTACATAAGCTTCTATTTCATGTAATCCTATTTATTTTTTAAAAAAATAATCATTCCACCAGCTGTCAGGATGTCATTTTAACTCTTGCGCCCAAAGCATTCCGTTTCAAACCAGGGGCATTTATAGCATGCAGTCATCTCCCCCAACACAAGATGCCTCATTCCACTGTTATTGATCAACGTACAGCCAGATACTATAACATCCAATTGTTTCTGTCTGGTTTCTCGTTGAAATTCTCAATGTTTTAAGCATAACTTTACCAATTTTATGGATAAATGTCTTCACACAAAACGCTTTTGATAAAATTTCCTTCATCAAGCCCACAAAGAAATCGAACGTGGGAAATCTCTGCAAAACCAGTTGGCTGTCCAACAGGCCTGGAAGTGCCACTTCTGCCGTAGCTCCAGCCAAGTCTGGACTGAAGATAGTTCTTCGCTACAGGCACTGCGTTATGGTTCTGAGGCCTATCAGGCAGCGTCATAAATCAAGGGAGCTACTCATCCACAAATAGCCCTTCTTGCGACTGGTGCAACAGATCAGTCAGGATGACAGAGCTGACGTTCGAAAAATTTCAAAGTCGTCATTGCCATGCTGATGTCTAGCGTGGCTGACCTGGTGATTGTTGAGGAAAGCAATATGTGCACAATCAATACCAAGCGAGTCGCCATCAACGCCAAAGGCTTCCAGGTGACCGTCCGCACCGTCCGGAAGAGAGCCTCAGGTTCGGCCTCCATATCAAGTGCAAAGACAACTTTTCACAGGAAAAAGAAATACCAATTTTGTGCACTTGCTGAGACTCGCATTTGCCAAAAATGCAAGCTCTCGATAAAACTGCGTGATTTTATTACACTGAATGCTTTGCTGTTTCATTTCAGAAGCAGAGTCACATTTTGGACAGTCCATGGCAACGATGACAGGTCTCGAGATCCAGTGATCTATGCCCGACTTCGAGCATTGAGTACATCTTGATTTGCTATATTTATCCTTCCCAAACTGCACTCTACTCCAGAGTAAATTAAACTTTCGACATTTTCCTTTGCCCAACTGACAAGTCGATTTCGATCATTCTTTAATCTGCATTATTCTTCATTGCCATCAATGGTCAGCATGTTTTTCAACTTATCTGCAAATTTCCCTTTCTGCTTTGAATTCTAGATTAATGGTACATAGCAGGAGAAGTAAGAAACGAACACGAAACGCTGATGTGAGCATTCAGGTGCATTATTTAAAACACCTTGTACTCCAAACTCAACTTCGATTCAACATATCACTTTCCCTTGCATGTCGGCATTGACGAGACTTTAAACCAAAACCCGACAGTTATTGGAAATTCACACTACGAGAAATGGTTGTTTAGGTCATTGTTTTTTGCAGTATCATCCAACTATTTCTATGCTGATCAACAAACATCAAACTACTTGAGTCAAATTCAACTGCACTTGGTCCATACACCAATTTGCCTTTACATTAATGTGCCCATCTAGATGATGCTTCAAAGTTGCGAGAGTATCTGCCTCCACTACCCTCTCAGGAAGCATATTTCTAGCACTCTGTGTAAAAAAAAACCCATCATATCACTTCGAAAACGCTTAGTTCTTAACGTAAAATTATGTCCTTCTGTCCCAAGCACGCCTGCCATTGATTAAAAATTCTCATGATCTATTCTTCCTTTTCTTTCATAAATTAGCATAAGTCAATCAGAATCCAATAGCCTCGTCTGCACCACGAAATACAAACCCAGTCTATCCCATTCTCACTTTGCAAACAAGAATTTTTATCCCCAGGCAACAGCCTCACGAATCTTCTTTGCAACCCTTCCAGTGCCATCATATCCTTTCGAGATTGGCAACCACAGCTGCACAGTATTCGACCAATAGCGGTACCAATGATTTCGTGCCTTTCAATTACATACCCCAGTTAATGAAACGTGAATCTTGGATGTCATCTTTAACAACCTGTTTAACTGTGCAGATGCCTTCAGGAATCTATAGACTGGTACACCAAGATATCGTTGCTGCTCAATACTACCTCGGAACTTAGCATTCATCATAGATATCCTTCACTTTCTTGACAGCCCAAAATGCATCACTTTGTAATTAAGTTCTAGTTACTGTTACCTGGCATAGTACAACTTCAACAAAACTGAAGAAGCTTATCAAAATGCAAGACATGCTTCAAAACATTTCATCTAAACTCTTCAGTATGCACGCCTACCACCGACGTACAGTAGGAGAAATGTGTTCTATTCCGGAAATGTACTGCAACAAGTACCTTGAATTGGAAGAAATCACTTTCCGACATTGCCTGCGTAAATGAGAGCAGAACAATCATTGTGGAGGATCAGCGTGCTACAGGAAATCAGTCCGAGAATACATGGAAAGGCTAAGATTGATTAGGGATAGTCAACATGATTTTGTGCGTGGAAAGATGTCTCACAAACTTAATTGAGTTTTTTGAGGAATTAACAAAGAGGATTGATGAGGGCAAAGTGGAAGATGCGATCTATATGGACTTCAGTAAGTTGTTCGACAAGGTTCCCCATGGGAGACTGATTAGCATGATTATTCTCAAAGAATACAGGGAGAATTAGCCATTTGGCTACAGAACTGGCTCAAAGGTGGTGGTGGAGGGTTGTTTTTCAGACTGGAGGACTGTGACCAGTGGAGTGCCACAAGGATCAGTGCTGGGGCCTTTATATTTTGTCAGTTACATTAATAATTTGGATGCGAACATAAGAGGTATAGTTAGCAAGTTTGCAGATGATCACAAAATTGAACGTGTAGTGGACAGTGAAGAGGGTTCCCTCAGATTACACCAGGATCTTGACGAGATAGGCCAATTGGTTGAGAAGTGGCAGTTTGAGTTTAATACAGATAAATGCGAGGTACTGCATTTTGGGAAAGAAAGTCTTAGCAGGACTGATACACTCAATGGTAAGGTCCGAGGGATTGTTGCTGAACAAAGAGACCTTGGAGTGCAGCGACATAGCTCTTTGAAAGTGGAGTCACAGGTAGTTAGGATAATGAAGAAGGCGTTTAGTATGCTTTCCTTTATTGGTCAGAGTGTAGTGTACAGGAGTTGGGAGTCATGTTGCGGCTGTACAGGACATTAGTTAGGCCACTGTTGGAATATTGCATGCACTTTTGGTCTCCTTCCTATCAGAAAGTTGTTGTCAAACTTGAAAGGTTTCAGACAAGATTTACAAGGATATGCCACGGTTGGAGGATTTGAGCTATAGTGAAAGGTTGAAAAGGCTGTTTTTTTTTTCCTGGAGTATCGGAGACTGATGGGTGACCTTGGATGAAGCTGCTTTGAATGCTGACTGAACTGTTGTGCCCTTCCAGCACCACTAATCCAGAATCTGGTTTCCCGCATATGCAGTCATTGTTTTTAACCACCTTGATGGGTGACCTTATCAAGGTTTGCACAATTGTGAGGGGCATGAATAGGGTAAATAGGCAAAGTATTTTCCCTGGGGTTGGGGAGTCCAGAACTGGGAGGCATAGGTTTAACGTGAGAGAGGAAAGTTAAAGAAGAGACCTACTGGTCAACATTTTCACACAGTGGGTGGTACGTGTATGCAATGAGGTGCCAGAGGAAGTGGTGGAGGCTGATATAGTTGTAAAATTTAAGAGGCATTTGGATGCATATATGAATAGGAAGGATTTGGATGGATATGGGCCGGGTGCTGGTAGGTGGGATAAAATTGTGTTGGGATATCTAATCAGCATCGACATGTTGGACCGAAGGGTCTGTTTCCATGCTGGACATCTCTATGACTCCATGAATCTACGATAAATTATGTTGTCTCAGAGTATCATGAAATCTGTTTCATCTGATTGATTGAAATAAGTGATGGAAATCTCTTCTCAAATGGCTGAGAGTTATGGGTGGCATGGTGACACAGTGGTTAGCAGTGCTGCCTCACAGCTCCAGAGACCCGTGTTCAATTCCCGCCTTAGGCGACTGACTGTGTGGAGTTTGCACATTCTCCCTGTGTCAGCGGCGCTTTCCTCCCATCGTCCAAAAATGTGAAGGTTAGGTGAAGTGGCCATACTAAATTGCCCGTAGTGTTAGAGGCACGGGTAAATGTAAGGGCATGGGTCGGTGTGGACCAGGTTATAGTCCAACAGGTTTAATTGGAAGCACACCAGCTTTCGGAGCGACGCTCCTTCATCAGGTGGTTATGGACGGCTTGATCGTAACACAGAATTTATAGCAAAACTTTGCAGTGTGATGTAACTGATATTATACTTTGAAGAATTGATTGTCTGTTAAGCCTTTCATCTGTTAGATTGCAGTGATAGTTTCACTTCTTTCATGTGTGAATCATAAAACCTTTTTTTAAGTTGCATTCTCGGGTTAGCTGATAACAATGGTGATAGCTAGACAATATGTTGAAGGTGTTAGCCCCATGTGTTCTCTGTCTATGACCTGATGTTTAGAAAGATTCCAATCTAAAAAGTGAGATAACAGATCTTTACATAAATTTATGCATTTTTTGAGCTCAGTGTTCTCCATGAACATATGTGGTTTTTGAACAAAATGCAATGTAACTCTGAAAGTACCAAAAAAAATTCACCACACTAAATATATGTGTGCATGTGGGTCTTTGTCTGTCTGTGTGTGTGTCTGTCCGACGTGGGAGTTGTGAGTGTGAGAAAGTGTGTGTGTGTGTAGTGAGTGCAGAGTGTCTTAAGTCTGTAAGGGGGTGCATGTGTGGGAGTGTGTGTTTCTATAAGGGTGTGTGTGGGTGTCTGTGTGTATCTGTGTCTGTGTGTATGTGAGTGCGTGTGTGTGTAGGAATATCTGTGTGTGTGTGTAGTGCAATGGTGATCAACTGTAATGTGACATGAACCCAAGATCCCGGTTGAGGCATTCCCTATGGGTAGTGTGGGAGGAAACCGGAGCACCCGTCGAAACCCACACAGAAATGGTGTTTGTGCAAACTCCACACATAAATTCTCTTGAGGCTGGAATCCGACACGGGTACCTGACGCTGCGAGGCAACAGTGTTGAATTTATCTTGGGTTAGCCCAGTTTAAGAATGGCACTGGAATGGTCAGTTCTCTTAGTTCAGGTTTGCATCTAGTTTGTTGACTTATAGCAGGGAAGCTGCTGGTGGCATTTGCAGAAGCTGCACAAAATCCTGCCTTTCCTGCTTCAGCCGATCTTTCTTGACTGGCTTGTCTCTCTCTGAAATCTCTTCTACCTCTGAGAGCCTGTGATTGCATTAACCATTTCTCAGGGGGTGTGTTGAAGGGTTATTACTGGAGTTGGAACAACACCTTAGTTAAGTTGCCAAACCGACTTGATTAAGTATTCAAATGGCTAAGTTTTTTTAGTTTCCGTTTTCTTTCATTCGTGTTTAAATTGTAGTGTTTAAATCAGGTAGATGTTGCTTTATACCGAGTACTTTCACCAGCTGAAACAAACCTGGGGTGTCCACTTCACAGCTACGTTTAAAATAAGAAGTTCAGGTGTTAACTACCTTCTTCTAATATTTTGCGAACGGCTGGCGTGGTCCATAACAGATGAAATTTAGGTTATCCAATTAGATAGGCAAGATAATTATAAATGATCATAAGGGAGAAAATTAAACGCAGTTTCGACTGTTGGCAAAAGTAGTGATAATAACTTACTTAAATGCAGACTGACGGCATAATGCTGAGACACTGATCTTTCTCCTGATAAAGTAAAATGTCAGAATTCTAGTTCACGTATTATTGACAAAGGTATGTGAAGTGACAGACGTTATTGTAAGATTATGATCAGAAACAATTTAAAGCCTTGAAACCATTGTAAATTGCAGAAATAACCCAATTGTAAGCGTATTGCCTGCATGATTGGTTTCCTTATTTTTGGACAAAATATAATTCTTGTTACAGAGCAGGCTGTGCACATTATCACGTACAATTAGTAGAACTATAGATGCCTTTTCTGAGCATAAGGTTTTGCAACAAGGATGCACATTAGATACTCATACTCGTCTTAGAAATCTGGAAGGGGCAAGCAGTTTAAAAGTAAGGAAACTCCCACTTTAGACGGTGATAACGTCAAATGTTGTCATGTAAGTTCATTACCAATCAACCAATACATCAATTCGCATGTCCAAAAGTGAGTAGACTATGTGTACAAAGTGGTGCTTGCACTTTCTGAACTTGCATGGGAAGGGAGCAGGGAACTGGCACAGTGATATGAAGTCATCGTATTTGTTTTTTTAGATTAGATTCCTTACAGTGTGGAAACCGGCCCTACAGCTCAAAACGTTTGGGGTTTGAAAGTGAATTAGATTTTGGTTTCCATATGCAAACGTGTGGCAAGGGGCTGAAAGCAAATTGAAGGCAAGGGCTTTTTTTTGTCATTGTAAATTAAGACATGAAAAATGCCAATGGGTCATGTGTTGAACATGGATACATTTGTTTGTAAAGTGTAGAAGACCTAGACCCAAATCGAAAATTCAGACATGATCTTCGCAAAGACACCAGAGATGCCAAGAGGAGGTAACTAGTCAAGTTAGAGGTTCAAAACAAACAGAGTGATAGTCATCTCCTGTGGTAAGCCCTGCAAAGCATAATTTGATACAAAATGAACAGAACATGGTAGTGGACATCCATCACTGATGCGTTCAATGGTTTCAATGCTCGGTTTGAGCAAAATGCAAGCAGCACAGTGCATTTTGCTCTGACAGACCGAGTACACCTTTTCCCTATGTCACAATGGCAGAGATACGATCTTCTGTGCAAACCAGCTGACACCGGTATTCAACCTTTCTATCCTCCAAGCTGAGGTTTCTGCCAGCTTCAAGAAGATGCCATCATTCCAGTACCAAAGGAAGTATATGCAACGTGCTTAATGACTATGGCTCAGTAGCTCTGACATCCATAAGCATGAAATGTTCTGAGAGGCTGTTCATGGCCCACATCGATTCTGCTTCAATCCGTGACGATGTACCTCCCAACAAAGCAGATACATAGTGGAGAACATTTCCCTGGCCTTACATTCATCATCTGGATAACAAAAACTCCTATGTCAGACTCCTAATAATCGAATACACCTCAGCCTCCAACGCCATAATCCGCTGAAGACTGATCTCAGAAGTGTATGACTTTGGTTTCGGCTCTTCTCTCTGCAACTGGATTCTCAGCTTTCTGACCCACATACCGCAATCAGTGAAAATAGATAACTGCATCTCTTCATCAATCAAATTCAAAACTGTGGTCCCACACCAACGTTTCTGTTCTCAGCCACCTTCTGTACACCAGGGACACCCAGGCCTGTGGAGCATATTCCAAACAAAAATCAGTTGCTTGTTTGGTGATGATACCACCATGGGAGGGCGGATGTGAAACAACGATGAGTCAGATTACTGAAAGAAGATAGAGTGTTTAGTGTCGTCGTGCAGTGCGAACCGCTTTTCTGCCAGTGGCTGCAAAACTGGAAGACTGACCATTGGCTTCAGGAAGAAAGGAAGAGAACAAGCCGCTGTCTTAATCAATTCAGCCAGTTTGAGCGGATCATGAGCGTCACGTTCCGAGGAGTGAGGATAACCAACAACTGCCCTGGGCTCGCCACGCAGATGCAACTGTCACGAAGGCACGATAATGCCTCTGCTTCCTGAGGTGGCTCAGAAAATATGGCATATACATAAGGACCCCTCAGCAAGGTTTACAGAGTCACCATTGAAAGCATTCTGTCCGGGTGCATCATAGTCTGGTTTGGAAACTTCTCTGACCAGAACAAGAAGAAGGCACAGAAGATGGTATGCACAACCCAGATTATCACGGAAGCCAACGTCCCAGCCATAGCTTCCATTGACTGTTCTTCTCCTGCCCAAAGACTGGCAAATTCAAAAACGACCCATCGCACCCCGTCAATGCTCCAGCAAACTCCTCAGCCTTGCAGAAGGTATAGAAGCTTGACCACATAAATCAACATGTTTTCAAACAATTTTTTTTGCCTGCCGTCATTTGAATGTTGATCTTTCAAATGTTTATCTTTCTTCACGCATGCCATTTGCATTTGTAACTTGTGTGCCTCGCGCTTTCTAATCAGTCCCTGATCTGGATGTCCTTGATTTCTGTGACCTGCTTGTAACACACGCAAAACAAGGCTTTTCACTCTACTAAGGGACATGTGACGACAAGAATTCAAATCAAATAAAAAGAGTGTGCCGTTGGAAGACTGAATGATATGTGGAAATAAAACTCCATAGAATTCAGCAGACATTGCAAATGGTAATACATTGAAGCAATGTTGAGGTCGATGGAAGAGTCTTTAGGCGTTGTAATGACAAGTATTTTTATAAGCTCTGATACAAAATTAGCCCATGCGATTCAGAAACTGAATTCGGGAAAGTTATTGACAAGGAAACAGTTTAACGTTTAGCCAAACACAATTAAAGGTAACTTCATTACATTTTCGCTTCACTATCAAACAAGGGTTTGTCAGCAATTAAAGGATCAGATTATTCTCCGGCGAGATGCGACAAGCAAGCTGGACAACTCAGCATACACGAGCCAAAGAGCAAGAATTTGAATACAATTTATTGTGCATAGCTAGTGCAATGTCAGCGCTTAAAGAAAGTACTTAAAAAGACACTTATATTCCCCAGTAATGAGAGGCTTCTGTCATGACATCAGATGCAAGAAACCTTTTTTTTAATTGTCCTTGGTGAAAGACATGTTGAGAAGAAATTTAACAGAACTGTTAAACACACGGTTGGTGGGGTGGAGGGGTTCGGCGGTGTGCTGATGGGCATAGGAAGGAGGTTTTCCAATTGACAGAGATATTGAATATCTAAGTGTACAGAATTAAGGAAAGACATTTGAAACAAAGGGAAACCTCTAGATCTAAGCAGTTGATTTGTGATTTTTAATAAATTGACTTAGTATTAGTTGAAACCTCATTTTAAGTGAAACGAAATGAACATATACTTAAAAGAACACGCAAGCCAAATTGTGATGCAGGCGTGAGATAAACAGGGTTGCTCTTGTGGACAGCTTACGCAAGATGGACAATGCAATGCAAAGGTTGTAATCTAATAACTCTGATTTATTTTGCGAACGGATGATTTTTTTCCAAGATGATCGCTACAAGTCAAGAGAAAGGATATATCCAAAATTACATTTATACAAGGCTGGCATATTTTGTATTTTTTGTTACAGAATTACTAAATGGCCCTGCACGCTGAGGACTTTCACATAAACAAGATGAAGATACAGATATGCAGTTGAATTTGCTTGAAGGCATTTAGCCAAATCTGCGTAACTGCGTTTGTTTTTATCAGTTATCAGTTTTGCTGACCAATATTTCTTACTTAAATGTTGGGTGCATTCCAATTCAGTCTTAATTATGTCACACCATCAGGGAATGATTACAACTGTCGCAATCTGCTTGTGCAATGATTATGAAAGACAGAGAAAGAATTTTGCAATTTTGGGATCTCAGTAGCCCTGACAGTTATAAAGCTGCTGCTCAGAATATCCATACTCAAAATATAGTTTGGAGACGACGTTCGCAGCAGACTGCTTTTAAAAAAAATCACTTCACACGGAGGATGCATCTACCAATTCAATGGGTCAGGAATGTGTACTATGTGATTCTTGCGATAGTTGGTGTCCCTGGTAAGTGCTACAACAAATGAAGCTGTGCAAAGGTGCATGTCGAATGGTTTCTGATATTTCACGGTGAATATTAAAGATATATAGGATAAAATGTTCACCGTCATATACAAACACATTTAATGATATAATGAAGTTTCTGCCTGTTTATTGACTTATCTCAGAGTATTTGTTCTGCATTCTACACTGTTACTTTCTCGCAAGAATCAGTATTTTCATTGATTTCAGGGATCATTTTGTTCTTTGGAAACAGAACCTAAAGCAGCAAATGCTTTGAGAAAAAAACATTTCCTTGCATTATTGGTTAATGTCGAGCCTTTTTCCACCATTGGCAACTGTGGGCATTCATTGCACTATCGATCTGCTGCTCCAAATTTGCACTGAATTTGGGTGACTGCATATTTTGTAAAACCTAACAAGAACGATTATGAATTTTTGGAAGGACTTGTCGCTGTACATTTGTGTACATTTGAAACGTACTTAAGTACCGTCATTTCCAAAAGTTCTTTCAGATAAGTACGAATCCACTTTCTCAGTCACAGTTCTGAAATACGATATAGCAAAGTGATGTTTTCAAAAATATTCTGCATCATAATTGTGAAAAATACCCTGCAGGCGATCGATATTTATTTCCTGCTATATATTTGATAGACCACAATGAGGCCATTTGGCAAATCTGGGGAATTACTGTCTTCTTGCTGGGGAGAGCCACTTTCCAGTTCCATTTCCATTTTGTTGTCAGCCTGCCATTTCATTTCTGGCTCTCTAATATGAATGCATCATTTCCTTCTCAGTACTTCTCATTTGAACTTGTCGAGGTGATTCTCTATCCACGTTCTCATCATTCTAGAAATCAATATTTATTTTTTAAAGCTGGATTTATTTTTGACTGAACGATTTTGACGAATTTCAGGATAGGGCAACATCATACTGGCATAACTTCTCGATCATTGCTCTGATTATTCCAAAATTACTTTCTTACCCAAGAGTGGTGCACTTCTTGGCCTTTCGCCATATACAATAAAGTCGCAACAATTCCCTACGTATCATGATCCTCAGTTATTGTATGATTCTTCATTGCATAAAGGCGACAACACGTTATTCATCTGCATCCACAATAGCAGTCTTGTAAAAATTGCGTATTTTATCCTAAGTGTGCAGAATACACAGTTCTATTTCATTGGACACCGATATCTTCCTTTTAATCTTTCAATGGAAATAAACGTCAGTGATATCTTCACTTGCATTATGGCGTTCAGTTTCTTTCCTCTTCATAAGTTCATTTAAATGCAGATCCCTGTGTTTCAAACTCAGAGAGTGGTCCACAGCAGATTACTGTTGAATACATGCTTTGAATGAGGGCTTAGAGCTGTGACCTGACACACATTCATTTTCCACTCCTCACAAACTATGCCAAAGTTTTTCTGGACTGCTGGATATTCTATGTTTCTTCACTAACATGTTTAGACATCAAAGTGGCGCATTTCCAGCTATTTCTTTCACTACAATAAACTTATTGGGTATTACTGAACATAGGCAAACTGGCGATAAGATCAGCTGATGATTCAAGTTATTAGCATATGCGTTCCCAACTCAAGTACACTGAGGCAAATGTACTGACTGTTTGTGCTCAGAAAGTGAGAAGGTGTGCCTGTGATTACTAATCTCTTCTTCCATCTGTTCCTCTTGCAGTTAATTTAACAGCATTGGTTATCTTATCCAGGGGAAAGTGCGGGCTCTCGAAGTGTACGACTTACTATCTTGTGGCTATGGCAGCAGCAGATCTTCTGACGATTATTACTGAAGTGGTCCTTCGTCGAATAAATAATTATTTATTCCCCTTAAACTTCCTGAAACTCACATCTGTGTGTCGCCCTCTTTATGTCTTGGTCAGATCATCTATAGACTGCTCTGTCTGGTTCACTGTCACTTTCACCTTTGACCGATTTGTTGCTATTTGCTGTCAAAAGTTGAAAACTAAATATTGTAACAGGAAAACTGCGGCTATTGTTCTTGGAACAACTGGGGTTTTCTTCTGTTTGAAAAACATCCCTACCTACTTTAGATATAAAAATAGGTGGATAATTGACAATGTGGAGTGGCGCTGTTCGAATAGGAAAAACTATTTTACTGACCCGGGATGGATTGGATTTAGAATGTTTGAAAAAGCTTTATCGCCATTGCTACCGTTTGCTTTGATTATTTTGCTCAACGCTCTGACAGTCAAACACATATTAATGGGCAGTCGAGTTCGTAAATCACTGAAAGGTCAAAGCAAGGGAGAGAATCGCAGTGACCCAGAAATGGAGAGCAGACGGAAGTCGATGATTTTACTCTTCACTATATCAATCAGTTTCATTTTATTGTGGTTTGTTTATATCTTAGATTTTTTTGATATTGATGACCATATCGACGACCCTAATGATATATTTGACAACTTATCCTATATGCTGCGGAATCTAAGTTGCTGCACGAACACGTTTATTTATGTGATAACTCAAACCATGTTCAGAGAACAATTGAAGAGTGCATTGAAATATCCCGTCATATTCCTTGTTAAATGCATCAATAATCACAGGAAATGAGAACCACACAAAGATAATTAGATATAATGTTAATATAGATTATAAAAGAACCGAAGGGAGAAGCGTGGTTCTGTTCGAAATAATGACAACAAATGTTGGTGAATGTCAAAAAGGGTGAACCATAGGGCATAACTTGTCCTCAGATAACCGCGAAGCCATTTTTCATCAGGTTAGGAAAAAAATGTTGAATGTCAAATCACGAGGAAACTTTACTTAGTCATGAAAAGCTGTAGGAGTAGGAAGCAATCCCCATCACAGAATTTGCAAAGGTGGCTTGTTAACAGGATGCCATGATTAATAAAAGGCTTACTTTTGAATCATTGACATTCTAAAAAAAATGCATCAAAATTGCAAGTTGATGCTTCTGAAAACAGGGTGGAAAGAAAACAATCAAAATCTTCACTGAAGACAAGAAAGTCAGGACGAAGTAATTAACTCACCTCCAGTAATTATCCTGTCTTTCGAATTTCACATTACTCACATCTGAAGAGATAGTATTGGATTATGCTGCTACAAAATCAAAGTGCAATGCATTATCTGGTTTCTCACCTCACTAAACGTATGGCATATAAAGAAATGATTATGCGTTACTCCATTAACATAAACTAAATTGCGTTTCACAAGTTTTGTTTTCCGTATCCCGTAGCACTCTGTCAACTCAGCAGTGGACATTAGAGTTTTGGGTTGTATTTGTCTTTTGATTGAAGGTGGGTGTTATTTCACAGTGAGATGTCGTGATTCCTGCACATGGCAATCCTTTTGTCGTAGCTTCATGGCAGCTCACCATTTCCACCCCTCAGCATGCAATTTCTTTCTTGATGGTCCTGACTAATCATACATTATCCAAATCTGACCGTCAGGTGAGATTCTGACAGATATTCATGCAATCAGTACGATTATTTTCCTTCTAGATGGGAACCATCACCTCACTCCTTGTTTCAGTTCATTCACTTCTCAGCACTCCCCATTTATATTATTCTTCGAGAGTGGATGATTATTCGAACTGTCCAACGAGCACCCTAACAAAAACCAGAATCGGACTGATATGGTGATATCTGTTCCCACTAACTTCTCATCCCCTGACCCCCATGACCAAAATTGGTCCTTAAACAATCCACAACCCTATTTAAACGATTTCCCTTTCAAATCTCACGGTGGCATGATTTTTTACACTCTCTCCTATCTTGCCTGCCTTTGTCAACTGGCCATATGTGTTAGACATTAGAGTAAAATCTACAAACAATACCATTAATGATTAATCCTTAAGAAATAATTGGACAAGAGAATAAGGAATTGTGTCAAAATGGAAGATTAGTGACTGAACGCATAAACAATCTAAACTGGCTGCTCGAATTTCAATCAACTTGATTATCTGTGGAACAGATTTTTTTCGTGCAGAAAATACACAAAGATGTTTTCATTTTATTTTGAACAATGAAACGCCTGGATAAGCACTGAGAGTCCTACGAAATTACTGCTAAAAATGTAACAATAATAGTACTCACATCAGGGACTTGGATCTACTGGTTGAACTTCATGCAATATCATTGCTGTGCAATCAGAGATAGAGTTGCAAGTCATCAAAGTCAGTAATCTACAGCAGCATAATCTGAAACTCACTTGTTTTGATATTTTCTAACTAATATTTTGAACTTAGAACATAGAACATAGAACAATACAGCACAGAACAGGCCCTTCGGCCCACGATGTTGTGCCGAACTTCGAACCGAGATTAAGCACCCATCCATGTACCTATCCAAATGCCGCTTAAAGGTCGCCAATGATTCTGACTCTACCACTCCCACGGGCAGCGCATTCCATGCCCCCACCACTCTCTGGGTAAAGAACCCACCCCTGACATCTCCCCTATACCTTCCACCCTTCACCTTAAATTTATGTCCCCTTGTAACACTCTGTTGTACCCGGGGAAAAAGTTTCTGACTGTCTACTCTATCTATTCCTCTGATCATCTTATAAACCTCTATCAAGTCACCCCACATCCTTCGCCGTTCCAACGAGAAAAGGCCGAGAACTCTCAACCTATCCTCGTACGACCTACTCTCCATTCCAGGCAACATCCTGGTAAATCTTCTCTGCACCCTCTCCAAAGCTTCCACATCTTTCCTCAAGTGAGGCGACCAGAACTGCACACAGTACTCCAACTGTGGCCTAACCAAAGTCCTGTACAGCTGCAACATCACTTCACGACTCTTGAATTCAATCCCTCTGCTAATGAAAATTCAATCCCTCTGCTAATGAAAACTGTGTAGCTGTAATGGACATATGCGTATGTGGAGTAATTATTTTACCCAAACGCATTAGCTTTATTTTCAATTGCACGTATCTTATTGTCATCATTTTATTCTTAATGCAAACAGCCAACTTAGTACTTTCAGCTTATTAATGCATTTGACTCTGCGAGGAGTGTCTGATGAAACTTTTCAAGAAGAAAAAGGATACTTTTATTGAATAAATATTCTGTGACTCGAACCTTTAATGATGGCTTTGCGGTCCGAGTGAACACGTTGGCTGAGTTGGGACCTCCACAGTTTTTGGAGAAGGAATTGGTCTAGTTGATTCATCCTCATGGCAAAGTCTTACAGAGACAAAACGGTGTAAAACATGTTTGGAAATATTATAGCAGGCTTGGGAACCCAATGCATTCAAAGCCGTACACTTAGCTCAACATCAGCGGTTATATGACGGCTATACGCCAGAATTCGAAACAAATGTTGTTTTGACTGTAACTGTTGATATAACGGGGCTTTTCAATGTAACATTTGTATCTACCATGGACATTACAGAGCAAAGTAGCAGAGATATGCTCTCGTCTATTATCAGTGGAACAGGGGTAATATTGGCTGCATCATGTTCTGTGGATACTGACACATTATAAAACAAGGGATCTCCAGCGGGACAACGAACGGAGGAAGGTATTAAACTATCTAATACATGGACAAAAACCGTGAGCTGGCAACGATTTAGGAAACTGCTTTTTGGCTACCATGGTGTGGAAGTTTGATAATAGGTCCATCTGGGACGTATATCACACTCAAACTAATCATAATATCGCAGTTAATCAAATTATTTGTTTTCTGCTGGGACTATATTGGTTGATCCAATGGCATGAATTAACCGTTGTCGCACTGTCTGGACAATTGTATCTTGAGAATAATTGTTTCACTTTAATCATATTATTTTAATGTTTCAGCTTAATTTGTAAAAGATTAATTTGATACCACTGTATGTAATGTTACCTTGTAGAATTAAGTAGTACCATGCAGCAAATATCACCCAAATGTTTGTGGATGTGGTGTGGACGCTATGTTTTACGACAAATAGTTGACTAACCAGATGTATTAATAAAATGAGCATGAGCCACGAGATTCTTTTCCATACCCCTACCTTTGACTGACGTATATTACAGCTCAGCATGGGCAATTGCTGTTCAAGCAATTTACCATCCAATCATCCATGAAATTGTACCTAACCACGAGTGTGACCATCACGAATGCTATGTATCTTAATGATAGGAGAACAAACGCCTGGTAATGTATGTGGAGACAAACGTTATGTGATCTGTAATGCAATCAAACATAACATAATGGAGTCAGGCTATTTTACTGGCCAAAAGAAATGGTTTTGAATCTGGCCTTTCTTCGTGCACTTTTGCACTTTCCTTCAATTGCTCACTATCATGCTCTATTAACATTACACTGTTACTCCTTACTAGCTTAGTTTGAAGATATCATTGTGAAGCTGAACTTGACACACCACCCATTGATAACGCCACACCAGATGATCAATGCTTTAAGCAAGGAATTAAATATTATTCTAAAATTGCAAGTTGATTACATTTCTGATACAGTTTTCAGGTTGTCACAAACGTACATAACAACAAACGACAAACAACGAATAATCACGTAGTAGTTGGCTGCCATAAAATTGAAAATATCACCGGAGAAGCGTTTTTTCCCAGCCACCTGAAGATGTTGTGACCATTACATCACTTGTGTTTCATCCTGCCTTGAATGGCAGCTAAAAAAGTAAGAAGGGGATGGCTTCGTTAATGAATTGCACGATCGGCCCCCAAACAGTCTACTGGAATTAGAGCGACAAATATGCAGGGAGATTGGGGAGAGTTGCGTGGGCAATAGATTTGTCATTCTATGGGATTTTAATTTTCGTAAATGTTAAGGGCTTAGATGAAGCCGAATTTGTTAAGTGCATTCAGGAAAGTTTCCTCAAGCTGTGTACAGACGCCTGTACTCAGGAAGAGGCAAAACTCGACACACACGTTAGAAATAGGGCAGGACAGGTAACTGAAGTGACAGTGGCGCATGTATTTTGGACATTTGACAATTGCTCTATCATTTTATGAAATAGTTATGGAAAGGCACAGAACTGGTCCACAGGTTCAAGTCTGAAATTGGAGAATTTTAAGTGAAGCAGACAGGTGCTTGCAGAGTTTGTTTGAAGTAATTTGTTTGCAGGCAAAGAAACCTCCAGCAATTGGGATCTTCAAAACTAAGATATCTAGAGTTCAACGACTATATGTGAGATTGAAATGCAAGGTTGAAGGAGTAGGTAACTCTGGATTAAAAGTGATAGTGAGCCTTTGACCGGATAAAGGAACAAGGTATTGCTCAGATCAAGGCAGCTGGGGTCAAGTGAGTGCCTGGAGATATATCGGGGATACAAGGGTTCATTGAAGAAGGGAGACAGGGGGCGAAACGCGGGCTTGTCTGAGAAGATTGGGACTAATGCAGAGAGGTTCTTCCTGTATATAAGAGGGAAAAAGTATAAGTGGAGAGAGAATAGAACATCTCAAGGCCAAGATGTTCATTTTATGTGAAACCACATAAGATGGGCGAGGTCCAAAATAAATATTTCTCCTCTGTATTTACTGTTGAGAAAGACATGAAGACATGGACACTTTGGGGGAGTTAGTGTTCATGTCTTGGGGGCAGTCCACATCAGAGTAGAGGAGGTGATGTATGTACTGGAATGTATGGGGGTGGATAAATCTCCTGGTCCTGAACAGATATATTCAAAAACACTGCAAGACGTGACAGAAGAAATTGCGAGGACCTTGGCTGATATTTTCCTTCATCTTAAGTCGTGAGAGTGTTCCTAGAAGTCTGAAGCGAAACGAATGACGTGGCCTTATTCAACAAAAGCTGCAAAGAGAAATCTGGAAACGAAAGTCCAGAAAATCTTCCATTTGTGGTAGGTAAGTTACTTTAGAATATTCTGAGATAAGATATACATGCATTTGGAAAACGGGGTTTCAGTAAGAACAGTTAACATGGCTTTGGCGTGGGAGGTCAAGCCTCACAAATTTATTAAATTATTTAATGAAGTGAATAGGAAGATATATAAAGGGAGGCCGGCAGACATAGTGTCTCTGGATTTCAGTAAGGCCTATGATACGGTACCACATGATAGACTGCGCTGCAAGATCAGATCACATAAAATTCCCGGGGGAGATGGCGAACTCGTTACACATTGTTTTGTTGGTCAGAAGCAAATGATATTATTAGATGGATGCCTGTCAGCCTGGAAGTCTGTGACTTTTGCTGGGCCTTAGTGGTTGGTATTGGGCCCGTCGCTATTTTTTTTATCTACAGTAAGGGTTTACATGAACATGCACAATATATGATTCGTAAGTTTGCTGGTGACATGAAAATAGCTGGTATCGTGGGCAGTAAGGAAGATTATCAGAAATTGCAGCAGGGCCTTGATCATCTGTGCACGTGCACTGAGAATCAGCAAATGATGTTTAAACAGATAAGTGTGAGGTCTTGCATTTTGGAAAGACAAATCAAGGTAGGAGTTTCACTCCTCAAGGAAAAGCAACAGAATCACTCGTTTGTTCAAATCGTGTTTTTTTTTCTAAACTAATGTTAAGAGTCAGGCAAGTGTAAAATCAATTTTATAATTTTTTTTCAATTTAAATAAGTCAAATTATCCTTGGTGCTGGATTTCATCTTTGCTTTTCAAAAAAATGAAGAAGAAACGATGAATTTAGTTGATTAATCTAAATTATAACTTTTTTGTAATGGAAAGTTGGAAATATTGAAAGCGAATGATAAATTGAGGAAAACCCACGGTATAGCAATAGGGAAAATTATAGGTTCTTTGCAATGTAGCTCACTAATGACAGTAAAATTCTGGACCAAGATGAAAGTATGTTCTTAATTTTCAATCTATGTTCATGTACTCTATATGTGAATGCAGTTGTATTTGTCTTTCATGTCCCAAACTCCAGTGAAAAAGTGATGATATTTGCCTCATTTTGTACAGCTGTTTTTTTTTCGTCATTCGTTGGAAATGCTGTAACTTTGCAAATTTAAGGTTTACTACCTAAAGACTTCCAGGCAACAGACATTTTATTTTACCAAATATATTTGTGCTTGCTTTGAAGATCAAATCAAACTCACACTCAAACGTAACTATCGTGTATCTTTCGACAGAATGCAGATCAAGTGTCTTAAAGGTGCTGTTAATAAGTACTTATCGAGTTTGCCACAACCTCTGTAGAAAAAGGAACATCAATTCGCAATTGCTTGCTAACTTAACGGAACTAAGAAACTTACGAATTGAAATAAGCTTTTATTAATGTAATCCCGACAACATTCAAACAATGAGAACAGTACATCATTTAATTTGGCATCATTAGTACATTCTACACTTCAGGTATAAAAAATGGGCTCGTCGAGACCAGAACCATTTTTCGAATGTTCAATATTTACTGTCATGGACGAGAATCGTAACATTATAAAAAGTAAAAGAAATTTCAAAAGATACTGGAACACACCATACTATTCTGCAGCAATGGAACTCTGCAATTATGGTGATGATCCCTGAATTTGAGTGTCACTACGCATTCAAGATTTTTCCTCATTTTCTTTAATTTCCTGTTGTGTTCCGAAAGAAAATCAGTTGTTCCTTGATTTATGTTCAGTCTTAAATTATCCACAATAACATTATGTGGAGAATTTAACAAATTGACAACACATTAACCGAAACAGTTAGTCCTCTCCTAATCAATAAGCTCCACATTCTGAAACTCTTCCCTCTTGTTTTCGGTTTTTTGCCCAAGTGAAGCAACTGCAATGTCCTTGGAGAGAGACTGAATTGGTGTATTTTATACTAGTAACCTAGTACTTTATTCCCTTTATGGCAGGCTTTAAGTTTTTGTTTTTGTTCACTACTCTGACCAACAGAATATTGATGTCTCCATGAATTCCTGCCACATCTATTATTGAAACTACTTATTTGTACTAATTCAGTTTCCAAATTTACTGAGCCAATATTGGCCATCATTCCTGACTTTTTATCGAAATTTATTTTCAAGCCAATAAACGCCCAGTATGATGATGGATAGAATGGATCAATTGTTCAAAGGAGAACACAGGGTCGTGTGGAAAGACTGCACACATACAGAGTACAGGTGTCTAGTGTACGAAATGAAGACACAAACGATGACCTTTTCCATTCATTATACTGAACAGTTATGAAAGCAAACAGGCTCTAGGTAATGTAATGGAATGGGTCCATTATCTCTGCCATCGTTTACTGTGATACCTGATGATATCGGCTGTCAGGCCTGGGGGACTTGTGTGACCTCAATCCAAATGATTTCTTGATTACGTTATCAATAGTGATGTTAATTGTTGTACGTTACAGCCTTCCTAATGCATCTGACATGCCTGTTCTAATATCAGTTGGTTTATTATCCTCCACCGTGAAAACTGAAGCAAGTATTGATTCAGCATTTCTGCCATTTCAGTCTTCCCCCTATTTGTTCTACGGATTCATCTTCCAATTGTCAAACATACGCCTTTGTGATCTTTTTATATGCTTTTCGATTGTTTTGCTATCATTTTCTATGTATTGTGCTCGTTTTCTTTCATAATGTACGGTAGATCTTTGTTTCTTTTTCTCTTCAAGTATCTCCTTGTTCATATTTGAAAGATTCGTAATCATCCAGTCTGCCACTCGCCTTTGCATTGTCGTTTCCCTTAGTTTTTGCCTTTATATTGACCTTGACTCCCTTTTTTTGTTATGGACTTTTTTTTAACCGGATTAGCATATTTCTCTCTCACTGAGATATTGTTTAGTTGTGAGGGATTGAGTAGCTCCTTAAACAACCGCCACTGCTCATCAGCTGTCTTACATTTTCGCCTTCCTGCCTATCCAAGTGGTCCACATATGTCCTCATACCTATGTAATTTATTTCGTTTAATGCCAGAATACTAGCGTGGGATTCCACTTTCTCACTTGCAAACTGAATTTTGAATTCTATTATGCTTTGGTCACTACACTCTAGAGGATCCTTGACTATGATGTCAACAATTAATTATTCTTGATTACGCAATGCAAAATCCAGAGTCGCCTGCTCCCTGGTTGGGTCCACAACATACTGCTCCAAGAAACAATCTCTAATATATACAATGAACTCTGCGCCAGGCTACCTTCGCCAATTTGATTCTGCAAATCTATGTGCATGTTAAAATCACCTATAGTTATTGCCATACCCTTCTTACAAGCCCTTAATATTTCTTGGTTCACACGGTGCCTCACTGTTCAAATGCTGTTTGAAGACCGACAGATTACTCCTCCCAAGTACTTCTTTCCTTTGTAATACATGTTTCTCCGCAGAGGGATTCCACTACTTGATTCGCCCAAGTTTATGCCATTTATCATTACAGCCCTGATTCTCTCCTTCATCAGCAAAGCTGCACCACCTCCTTTCCCTTTCAAAATATATTTTTCCAAACAGCTGTGTGTCCTTCGGTTTAAATTCCTGGACCTCACCTCCTTGGAACCATGTCTCAGTAATCGCTATCAAATTGTACCTGTTTGTGTCGATTTGAAACATTAACTTATTAAGTCTGTTTTGAATGCTTCGTACATTTCGATGCAAAGCATTTAAGTTTGGGCCAAGATTAATTTTCCCTACACTTTTATAATTGCGTACTAGATAAAGAAATTCCTCTGTTCTGTGCCTCACGTCTACTGTCTTGTAGCACTTACCCTATCGCTGTGCTGTACTATTACCTCATCCTTTAGATTGTTTTTTCTAATTACCCCAACAATTGAACTCTGTTCCCCTCTCTCCCAACCCCATTTCGTTCCGTGATTCGGAAGGAGCCATTGTACAATGAATCATCAATATTTTCTTCCTGTGTAAAATGTAACTCAGATAGACACATAATTCCATGAGAGTTGATCACTCACTGAGTGATTCCATACAAACACAAATCAGCCCTAATTTCTCAAAGTGATTTCAACGCTGTTTTCACGCTCGATTTCACCTTTAACATTGTTTTAACATTGTTCTCATACAACTATTCTGAATGCTCTCATTTCATTGCCCATGAGACGCTTTGTCAATGCAATCCAATGTTCACGGAGGACTTTTTTAACTTCACTGGGAGAATGGGCTTTTGATCTTTTCCCTAAATGTGTCTCATGTGTCTAATTATTTGTTCATGCCTTGCGGCTCCTGGGTGAAATTACACACTTGCTTGGCTCGCTGCACATGGCTGAAACGGTTAGAAAAATATTGCAGTTACGTTCTCAAGGTTACTTCGATTATCTTGCAAGATAACTGTCCCAGTGCAGTCTGTTCACACATTTCTGTTTGATATGGTATGATTTTTAGCATTCCACAATTCTGTTCAAAGAGAACTACTTGTCCAGAATTCCCACCTTCCTCATTTTAATGATCCAACAATCATTTAACAGGAGGAAATCTTATCAGTAGAACTAAAGATTGCATTTAATATTCCAATACAACCTGGAAATTCACTCTGATAATAAAAATGAAATTTCAATCATAATAAACTCCATAGGAAGATTCTGAAATTTGCCATTTTCGCAGGACTAAACAACCATCCAGTATCAGGCTTCTTTTGAACAATCGCTGATTATTTTTGAAAGGGGACATCAGCTGAACCAGATATGTTGCAAACGCATTCAAGTACATACTGCACAGTCACATCACCATGTATTCACACAATATAAACTAAACACTGCTCTCATGGTGCAGGGAGGGACAAAACATAAATGACATAACAGCAGTTCGGACGCCAACAAACAAAAACCCATTCAAACCAAAACTCAAACGGTTAACACTTTGTACATTCGAACATTTCACATCCAGACAATGAAGATTCAGTACCTCAAACACTTTCTCTCTCACTCTATCGATAACTTGTGGACATTTTCTTCCAATCTCAATTTTAAACTTTATGCTTATACGGTCACGAAAATAAAATCGCTTCACATCTAATGATTTACATTCCAGAAATGGTGGATACACGTTTATGTCATCTATCCCTGATGAAGAGATTATGCTCGAAACATCAACTAACTTGCGACTCGGATGCCGTCAGCCTGGCTGCGTTTTTGAAGCGCCTCAATACTTGAACAGCTAAACAAGGTAAACAAGCTTTTCAGTGACGTCCTGCCCATGGATGCCCACTCTCAGGCTTTGTGGATGCTTTTAATCGTCGAAAAACCATGTCCAATAGCTGCATATGGCTAATTCACACACTGTACCCTTTGATACAAACTGTCCCTTCATTTTTAAAAGCGGAATGATGAAATTAATTCACTCCACACTTTGAGTCCGCTTGCAGTATCAAAGTGCTTCAATGTAAATACTTCTCACTCCACTTCTCATTGCGTTCAAGCTAATAAAGAGAATACTTTTATTAGATTTGCCTTCCACATTTCAACAATTCGCACATTTGTTTGTGCTGTTTTGCGGTCAATTTGTAGGTTATACTAGTCCACTTCTCCTCGGTTTTATCTGTTCTGTGATCAGCAAGCTGTACTGCATCTAGCAGTGCAACTATCTGCTGTTTTCCTGCAGTCAGTGCAGCCGGCATGTACTGTTCACCTCTTTAAATTCACACTCCGCCTGAGACAACACAAAGAATATGGTCAACACACAGAATATGGTCAACACAATCGTCTCCTGGGAGACGTTGCTGAATTGCTTGAAAAACCTCCATTTTTCTCGAATGGAAGGGATCAGAATCATTGAAAGCGAATGGGAAATACTCCGAAGTGACTTACAAACTGACATTTAATCGAAAGGTTCAGAGTGATTTATGAAGAAACTGTTAAAATCACAAAACACCATGTTATAGTCCAATATGTCTGTTTGAAAGGACAGCTTTCACAGCTCTGCTCTTTAATCAGGTAACATAGAACATAGAACATAACAGCGCAGTACAGGCCCTTCAGCCCTAGATGTTGCGCCGCCCTTTCATAGTAATCAGAAGCCCATCCCACCTACACTAATCCATGTACGTCCATTTGCCTGTCCTGTGACGACTTAAATGCACTTAAACTTGGCGAATCTACTACCGATGCAGGCAAAGAATTCCATACCTTTACTAGTCTCTGAGTAAAGAAACTATCTCTGATATCTGCCTTATATCTATCTACCCTAACTTTAAAGTTGTGTCCACTCGTGTTTGCCATTCCCATACGTGGAAATAGGCTCTCCCTGTCCACCCTATGTAACCCTCTGTTTATCGTGTATGTCTCTATTAAGTCACCTTTCAACCTTCTTCTCTCTAACGAGAACAGCCTCATGGCCCTCAGCCTTTCCTTGGAAGACATTCCTTCCATACCAGGCAACATCCTAGTAAATCTCGTCTGCACCCTTTCCAAAGCTTCCACATCCTTCTTATAATGCAGTGACCACAACTGTATACAATAAAGTGTGGCCGTATCAGAGCTTTGCAACAGCTGCAGCATAACCTCCTGGTTCCGGAACTCAATCCCTCTATTAATAAAGGCCAAAACACTGTATGCCTTCTTAACAACCCTGTCAATCTGGGTAGCAATTTTCAGGGATCTGTATACATGGACACCGAGATCTCTCTGCTCATCTGCACTCCCAAGGATATTACCATTCGCCCAGTACTTTGCATTCCGATTACTCCATCCAAAGTGTATCACCTCACACTTGTCCACATTAAACACAATTTGCCACCTCTCAGCCCAGCTCTGCATCCTATCTCTGTCTCTCTGCAACCTACTACATCCTTCGTCACTATCCACAACTCCACCGACCTTAGTGTCTTCCGCAAATTTACTAACCCACCGTTCTAAGCTCTCATCCAGGCCATTTATAAAAATGATGAACAGCAGTGGACCCAACGTCGACCCTTGCAGTACGCCGCTGGTAACTGGACACCAAGATGAACATGTTCCATCAACTGCAACCCTCTGTTTTCTTTCAGCAAGCCAATTACTGGTCCAATCTGCTATGTATCCCACAATCCCATTCCTCCACATTTTGTATAATAGCCTACTGTGGGGAACCTTATCGAACACCTTGCACCACATAAAAATGCACCACATCAAACGGTTTACTCTCATCTACCTGTTTGGTCACTTTGTCGAAAAAGTCAAAAAGATTCATTAGGCACGACCTATCCTTCACAAAAGCGTGCTGACTGTCCCTTATCAGATTATTCTTTTCTAGATGGTTATAAATCCTAACTCTTCTAACATTTTCCAACACTTTACCAACAACTGAAGTGAGACTCACTGGTCTCTAATTACAGGGTTATCTCTACTACCCTTTTTGAACGAGGGAACCACATTTGCTATCCTCCAGTCCTCAGGCAGTATTCCTGTAGACAACGATGATTTGAAGATCAATACCAAAGGCTCGGCAATCTCTTCCCTTGTTTTCCAGAGAATCCTAGTATAGATCTCATCCCGAATGGGGCAGGATCATAGTACATAGTATTTATGTGTGCAAATGTGTGTGTGCTTTATGGAGTGTGAGCACAAGTGAAACGGAGTGTCTGCATTTGAGAGGGCGTGCCATGTGAGTGTGAGTCTCTCAGAAAATTTTAAATGTAATCGGCTTGGTGATATAACCTAACATAAAGGTATTAGGGCCAGTGTTAGGAAGAAGTCAACCAGATTTCTCTAACCTGCTAAAGTTGGCAAGTTTATGACTAAAGCGAACTTGCTCAACAATAATGGAAAATGAATAATAGTTTCGATATTGCGAGTATGAACATGAATAATTCCCTTTTAAAAACACTGACACACACACACGTAAAACAATCTCGAAATGAAAATCTCTGCAGAGTATTAACTTGAAAGAATTGCGACTGTGACCAGATATTAGTTGAATTGGTGAGAAAAGCAAAAATGAGAGTTTGTCCAAATTGCGATGTTGCCTCTGCGGTTATTCTACTCATACCAACTGCAGGCAATGGGATTTCTTCCGGGGACAATTCAATTTAGCTGAATTCTCTTTGCATCTGGCAATGGAGAGGTTCCAATGAATTCTCGTCAGGAATCATTCAGGATTGCTATCGATAACTGAAAGGTTTTTAAATTGCACACATTATTCTGAGGAGGAACACGGAAAGAGACTGGAACCAAAAGGCCACTGTTTCTTGGTAAGGTTACCTTGTGATTCCAATCCCTACAGTGTGCAAACAGTTGCTTCAGACCAACACGTCTACACCAAACCTCCGAAGATTAACCCATTCAGACCTATTTGCCTACCCTATATGTTCCACTAACTAATGTACCTAAGACTATGCGGAATTGAGCATGCCCAATTCAGCTGACCTGCTTATCTTTGCAGTGTAGGAGGAAACCGGAGCAACCAGAGGAAAACAAGGCCAGCACGTTCGTTTCCCTGTGTGAGGTGAACCACACATAATGTTCAACAATCCCAAAGCGGGCGATATGAGCGCTGTTGGAACATGGTCCGAACTGTATGAATCTGTCAAATTCACTGCTGTTGTTGCTCACAGAGACATTTCCTTTAAAACAAAATGTCCCACTTGATGTGAAGATATGTTCATATGTATCCGTGTAATTTCAAATAAAACATTTATTATTCTTCTCAATATCTGTAGTTAAAGGAATGTGTCTTACGCTCCCCTAGTTTTCTTTTCCTAGAAAAGCGGAAATGGCCATCTCCTCAAGATCTTATATTGTCAAAATCTTTCATTCTGAGTCCTAAACAGTTAATCTATCATAATGACATCATAACAGCACAGAGTAAACAGAAAGATTTTCAAAGGCTTCAGTTTATGGTATCAGAACTGCACAGCGCCTCTGATCTGCTCTCAGATATGTCTTGCACAAATGCTTAAAACATCGCTATGATCCTGCTAGTCACCGTTTGCAAGAAGCAGCGTCATTCCATTAACCTTCACATTGACTTGCTGCCACTTCTGAATAGCTTGGCGTGGTTCATGTACCAGAATACACAATTCTCTCTATAGCACTGCATTCAGTGTTCCATCTCCTGGTATATTTATTGTTGCTTTATCTCCAAAACAAAAAATTGCCAGAACCTATATTTCACTTTTTTGCAGAAATGTTGCTCAGGAAATGCACCTGTCTCTATCCCATTGCAGACGCTCTGTCTCCATTTGATATCTTATTGAAGGACTGCCCTCTTATATTCAAAGGAGAAATTATTGAAGTCTCCTTTGAATTATTCCACTTATTGCGGACGAAAGTGGTAGCCATGGGTACCCGCATGTGCCCCAGCTTTATTGGTTACCTGAAATAGTCCATCTTCTGCTGTTACACCAGCACCATTCCCCGCAGTTTCTGCCTTAGAGGTAAACTATTAACATCTCAAATTGCTTGGAAATAATTTCCAGTTTAAATAACTGTTACCTGTAGACTGAGATATGTGGGAATGAAATCCTACAGTCTCTCACTACGCTAAAAAGGATTTCGAATCAATACTACTGCTGATTCATGGACATGAGGAAATAGCAATAATTTCTGCCACCAAAGCTCTGTTTTGCAGATAATTATTTCCCACTTCTAAGCTGTAACTACCCTCTTCCTGAAACCATGAAAAAATACGAGATAGGTTTTTATGTTCCAGCAGAACCAGGCAGGCTTTCCTCACCACAGACTATATCTGCAATCCATCTCTCAAGCCATCCTCCTGCCCACACAAGGGTAAGTAAACTCAGTGTCTTTGGGAAAATCAAGGCCGGAATTTGAAGGCTTTTTGTGGGAGGGGAGGCTGTTTATGGGGGTCACGGTGGTACAGTGGTTAGCACTGCCGCCTCACAGTGCAAGAGATCCAGGTTCAGTTCCCGACTCAGATGACTGACTGTGTGGAGTTTGCACGTTATCTCTGTGTCTGCGTGAGTTTCCTCGGGATGCTCCGGTTTCCACCCACAGTCCAAAAATGTGCAGTTTAGGTGAATTGGCCATGCTAAATTGCCCATAGTATTAGTTGCAGGGGTAAATGTAGGGTAATGATTGTGGGACAGTGTGGAGTCGTTGGGCCGAAGGGCCTGTTTCCACACTGTAAGTAATCTAACAAATCTAATCTTTAAAAAAACTGAAAGTGGCGGTGGAAAGTAGTATCACTCACTTAGCTGACGAGCAGCAGATGACGTTTATGTTGGATCAATGCGAGATATTGAATTTTCCTGAAATCATAAAGGGAAGTTCATGTAAAATTGAAGGTCGGGTCTTTGGGAGACAGACCTGGCGTTCAATATAATTCCTTAGTGCTTGTGACACATTTGGACTGGGTTGCCTTCCTTGCTCATAGCTTTCAATAAAAGAGGTGGAACATCATGTTGAGGTTGTTCAAGACATTAGAGTACTGTGTCCAGTTCTTGCCGCCGTTTTATTGGAAGGATATGGTTAAGCAGAAGTAGAGTTCAGAAAAGGTTTACAATGACGTTCACAGGAATGGAGGATCGAATTTTGAAAACAGGCTGGATAGGTTAATACTTTTCCACCGGAAGTTAGGAAGTTAGGGACAATCTTTGAGATGCTTTTAAAGCCAGGAGCAGTATAGATAAAGTGACTGGCAGATGCAATTTGCCTAGAAGAAGTGATTTCAAGACTAGGGATTTTTTATCGTGAGAGAAAAAAACGTGCAAAGAAAAATACATGAGGGGCTAATTTACACTCAGGCTGCTTTGTCTGTAAAATGAGCTTCCAGCGGAAGTGATGAATGCGGGTACAGTTACAATGTTTAAAATACATTTATATAAATACATTTATATTTACGGACGGCACGGTGGCAGAGTGGTTAGCACTGCTGTCCCACATTGCTAGTGACCCGGGTTTAATTCTCGCCTCAAGCAACTGTCTGTGTGGAGTTTTCACATTCTCCCCGTGTCTGCATGGGTTTCCTCCGGGTGCTCCGGTTTCCTCCCACAGTCCAAAAGTGTGCAGGTTAGGTGAATGGGCCATGCTAAATTGCCCACAGTGTTAGGTGCAGGGGTAAATGTAGGGGAATGGTTCGGGGTGGGTTGCTATTCTGAGGATCGGTGTGGACTTGTTGGGCCGAAGGGCCTGTTTGCACACTGTAAGTAATCTAAGTAAAAATAGACTGTTCGAAGGGTTATGAGCCAGACGTAGGCAGGTGCGACTGGTTCATTTTGTAATTATTATCTGCACAGACTGGTTGGATGAATTTGGATGTTACCGGATTGCATAACATTTTGAGTTTATGTGTGTTTGCGTGTCTACGTATGTGTTTGCGTATTTCTGTCCCTGTTTTTGTCTGTTTCTGTCTGTGTATATGTGTCGATATGCCGCTCTGTGTGCCTTTCTCTTTGTGTTATGTATGTTGCTATATTGTTGTGGTTCTGTTCGCTGAGCTGGGAATTTGTCTTGCAAACGTTTCGTCCCCTGTCTAGGTGACATCCTCGGTGCTTGGGAGCCTCCTGTGAAGCGCTTCTGTGCTGTTTCCTCCAGCATTTATAGTGGCCTGTCTCTGCCGCTTCCGATTGTCAGTTCCAGCTGTCCACTGTAGTGACCGGTATATTGGGTCCAGGTCGATGTGTTTGTTGATAGAGTCTGTGGTCTACTGCGACCACTAGGACTCATAACAGCACACAAACCAACAGACACTCTCAGACAACAACTCACCAGAACGAAGGACCCGATACCCAACATGAGCAAAACCAATGTAGTGTACAAAATCCCATGCAAGGAAAGCAATAAACACTACATAGGACAAACAGGAAGACAGCTAACGATTCGTATACACGAACACCAACTAGCCACGAAACGACACGACCAGCTATCCTTAGTAGCCTAACACGCAGATGACAAGCAACATGAATTCGACTGGGACAACACTACCATTATAGGGCAAGCCAAACAGAGAACAGCTAGAGAATTCCTAGAGGCATGGCACTCATCCACAGACTCTGTTCTGTTTATTTTAAAATACTTAAAGAGAAGTGCAAAACTGATCCACAAGTTGAAGTTCTAAATTGTGGCGAGGCGAATTTTGATGCAAGTCGACAGGAGATTGCAGCAGTTGATAAGAGTATATTTGTTGTATGCAAAGGGACAAAGAAGAAATAAAATTACAATACAGTAACCGGCCCATCAGCCCTCCAAACTTTCGCTTATCCACACCTTCCATCTCGATTTGTCGCCTATTTTCTGAAGGTCTGTACATTCTGCTTGCTGCCATTCATCTATCTGTACAGACGCATTATAAATGACGCTATCATGCCTACCCTGAAAACCTTACTGGCAACGCAGTCCAGACACCCACCATTCATTGTGTAAAGTAATTTCCACTTATCCCCTCTCACTTTCAACTCATGACCCCTGTAATTAAGTCCTTTACTCTGGGAAAAAGCTTCTCGTTACCCACTCTGTCTATACCTCTCATGTGTTTGCAGACCTCAATCACATCCGCCTTCAACCTCCGCTTTTCTAATGAAAATAAATCTACTAAGCATCTCGTCACAGCTTGCACCCTCTTTACTAGGCAACATTCTTCTGAACCTCTTCTGCAAACTCTCCAAAGCATTATTTTGCTAAGGTGGTGACAAGAACTGTACACAATATTCCAAATGTCACAGAACCAAAGTCTAATACAACTGTAATATGACTGCTGACTCTTCGTGTCTGCGTGGGTTTCCTCCGGTTCGTCTGGTTTCCTCCAATAGTCCAAAGATGTGCAGGTCAGGTGAATTGGTCATGCTAAATTGCCCATAGTGTTAGCCGCATTAGTCAGAGGGAAATGCGTCTGAGTGGGTTCATCTTCGGAGGGTCATTGTGGACATGTTAAGCTGAAGGCCTGTTTCTACACCGAAGGGAATCTAATCTAATCTAAACTCTTGTACACCACACTCCATCTGATTATGGAAAGCATGCCAAATGCCATCTTGACCACTCTATTGACCTGCGTTGCCACGTTTAGGATACAATGGACCTAAACACCCAGACTTCTCTGTCAATATTCTGCTGTATTCTGACAGTCGTATTCACTATCTGCTACTCAACCAACTAAGAATCACTGGCAACTTGCAAATCAGACAACTTATACCTCCCTCCAGATCGTTTGTGTATATCACAACAGCACGAATCGCTGTGGAACACCACTGATCACATTTCTCTATTTTGAGAAACTCCATTCCACTATGACTCTCTCTCTCCTGTTGTCTAGCCAGTACTTCATCCATCTAAAGAGTGTAAAGACTGCACTTTCTACAACAGCCTACCATGGGCAACATTATGGAATGCCTTACTGGAGTTCATCTATATGACATCTATAAGCCTTCTCTCATTAAACAACTTTGTAACTTCCTCAAATAATTCCACTAAGTTGGTGAGACACAGCCTTTCCTGAACAAAACCATGTTGCATATCACTGGTAAGTCTATTTTCTTCCAAGTGAGAATACATCCATTGCCTCGATATCTTGTCCAGCAGTTTGCCATCGACTGATATCAGGCTAACCGGTCTGTAATGACCTGGATGTTACCTGTTATGGTTCTTAAATAAGGGGAAAATATTAGCAATTCTCCAATCCTCCACGAACTCACCTGCATTCAAGTATGCTGCAAAGATATCTGTTAAGATCCCATCTATTTCCTCTCTCGCTTCCCTCAGTAATATGGGATAGATCACATCCAGAACTGGGCACTTGTCCTCCTCACTAGCTTTTAGAATGCGCAATGCTTCCTCCCTCCTTCTGTCGACATGACCTTGAGTAATCAAACATCTATCAACACCCATCATGTCTGTCTCCTTGGCGAATACTGAATAAAATTACTCGTTAAGATTCTCATCCACTTTCAGTGAATCCACGTAAACACTTTCCTCCTTTGTCCTCGAGTGTGCCAATATTTTCTCTCATTATCGCCGATCCTTAGAAATGAACAAAAGGCTTTAGTACTTTCCTGAACCATGTTTGCTAAAGGGAATTCATGGTCCTTTCAGTCCTCTTAATACCTCATTTCAGATTCTCGAAATTCTTCCAAACTTCATCCGTTTTCAGTCGACTCTATGTTAAGTATGCATCGTGTTTCCTCTTAGCTAGCCCTACAGTTTCATCTGTCACCCATTGTTTCCTAATCTTGCCATTTCTATCCCTCGATTTCACTAAAAAATGCCTCTCCTGCATTCTAATGAACCTCTCTTTAAAAGGTTCCCACGTATCTGATGTGCATTTACCTTCGAACAGAAGTTCTTAATCAACATTCCCCAGCTCCTGCCGAATTTTGAGTGAGTTGCCTTCCCGAAATCCCTTTAACTTTTGAACCACTCTCGCCTTTGTCCATGAGCATTCTAAAACTAATGGAATTGTGATCACTTTTCTCAAAGTAATCCCCTCCTGAAACATCAACCACCTGGCCGCTCACATTTCCCAACACTAGGTCCAGTATGGCCACTTCCTTAGTGGGCTAATTTACATTCTGCTTTTGCAGTTCCTCCTGGATGCTCCTTCCAAATTCTACTCCACCTAGACCTTTAACACTAAGGAATCCCTCTCAATGTTGCGAAAGGTAACGTCTCCAACCATCGCCAAATATATTTCCATAATGTATCGTCATGTTTTACCTCTATCTCATGGTAGTTGTTTGGAGGCCTGTAGTACAACGCAAACATTGTTAACACACCCATACGATTTCTGACCTCTGACGATATTGCCTTCCTGCTCGAATCCTCCATTGTGCCCTCCCTCAGTAATGCTGTAATATCCTGTTTGACCAGTAATGCAACTCCTCCACCCCTTTTTATCTCCCTCTCTCTCGCCTGAAACATAGATATCCTATGATATCATATGATATGTTGTTGTCAATCATGCCCTTCCCTCAACTAAGTCTCATTAATAGCAAAAGCATCATACGGCCAGTTGCTCATCCAAGCCCTGAGTCCTTACCTACTACACTCTTTACATTAAAAGAAATGCACCTCAGACCACCAGCCCGTCTGTGTTCATCATTTACTCCCTGCCTACTCTTCATTTTAGTCATGCTGACTTCATCATCTAGTTAATTTCAGGCATTACTTACTCCCTTCCTACAGTCCACTGGCTTCTTCATTTAGGTCGCATTCTCCAGCCACATTTTGTCGATCACTCCCGAACAGCATTAGCAAAAGCATACCAAAGGACATTGGTTCCAGTGCGGTCGAGGTGTCGACCATCCAATTTGTAAAAATCCCATCTTCCACAGAACTAGTCACCATATCCCCAAACTCTGAAACGCTTCCTCCACCACCATCTCTCAAGCCACTCATTCATCCTGCCTCTTCTTTCATTTCTCATCGGACTTCCACGTGGCACTGGTAGCAATCCTGAGGTACTACTTCTTTTTCTTCTCTCCTCACTCCCCATAATTCGGCTTGTTGGACCTCATCCCTTTTTTTTGCAAATATCATTGGTGACTATACGCACCTCGATAACTAGCTGTTCACTCTTCCCCTCAGAATGTTTTGCAGCAAATCTGATAAATCCATGACACGTGCACCTGGGAAGCGACATACTATTTGAGAGTCTTGTTTTCGACCACAGAACCGATTATCTATTCCCCTTACAATTGATTCCCCTAAGATTATAACTTTTCAACATTTTCTCGCCCTTCTGTACAGCAAAGCCAGCCACGGTGCCATGAACCTGGCTATTGCTGACTCCATCTAGTGAACCATCTACCTCAACAGGAGCAAAAGCGCTCTACCTGTTTTGGAGGGAGATGACCGCAGGGACACCTGCATTGCCTCCCTCTTTTTTTTCTCTGCCACTTCGTCACTCATTCCATTTCTCCCTCAGCAATCCTAATCTGCGGGTGTGACCGAATGATGAAACGTGCTATTTATGACGCCCTCAGCATCATGATTGTTCCAAAGTGTGTCCGTCCACAGTTCCAGAACCGTCATTCCTTCAAACAATTTTCGCAGCTGGACGCACCTTCTACACGTGAAGAAGTCAGGGACATCGGCTCCATCCCTGAACTCGAACATTGAACAAGATTAACATAACACGGGTTTGAGGTCTTTTGCCATTTTTAATGTTGAGGTGAACTGAGCCTTAACTCAGCCAATTGCAAAAGGAAAGAAACAAAAAGTTTTTTTTAGCATTCACATTATTAAAAAAAAAGCTTTCCATTGTCAACACACAACAGAGTCCTTTTGGTTAGAAGAAGAGGGTGGGTCTGAGACACTACAAATGCATTGGTTCACTCACATTCCCACTCCCTTTCGGATCCATGCTTGAAGTGCTTCTGCAGCTGCTGCAAATGACGGCCGCTGACGCCTGAGGTAAGTACATTCAAAGGGGAAATGTGCCTTTCTGGCAGTCCACTGCTCCTCTCTCTCTCTCTCTCTCTCTCTCTCGTTGCTGCCAAAAAATGAAGGCCGGTGACACCGAAGGTAAGTACTTTCGAGTGCCAAATTTACTTTCCTGGCAGCTCCCCGGTCCTCTCTTTCCATTGCTGCTCCAAAATTTGAAGGTTGTTGACATCGTCCTTTTGAGTGGGAAACTTAACATCCAGAAGCCCCCTCGTCCGTCCCTCCCCTCTCGCTGATCCCAAAAATTGAAGGCAAGTTGGAGGTCTTAAAAAAGTCAGATGGCAAGTTCAGTACGTTCTTGTGAGGATGAAGTACAAGGATGAGAGGAAATAGGCAACCCGGGGTGAGAAGAGATATTGAGGCTTTCATAGAACAAAACAATTAGGTATGGTTCAGGGACAGACAGCTGGGACCAAGTAAATCCCATGAGTTATAGAGCATAGAACACATAACAGTGCAGATCAGAACAGGCTTTTCACCCACTCTTTTGTGCCCAGCATTTATCTAATCAACCTTAACAACACAACTCCCCTCAATTTACCGCTGTGCATGTGCTTGCCCAGTTGTTGGTTAATGATCGTAATATCTCTGACTCCACTACACCTGTTGGCAGTGAATTCCACGCACACACCTGCCTCTGCGTAAAGAACCTACCTCTGAAATCTCGCCTCTCCCTTCCTCCAATCATCTAAAACTTATCACGCCGATGACAGCATTTCCACCCTGTGTAAACGTCTCTGCCTATCTAATCCATCTATTCCTCTCATTACTTTGTGCACCTCTATGAAGTCACCTCTCTTCCTTCTTCTCTCCAGTGTTAAGAGTCCGAGCGCATTCAATCTGTCTTCATAAGACAAGCCTTCCAATCCAGGCAGCATCCTGGTAAATCTTCTCTGCACTGTCTCTCAAGCTTTACATGCTTCCTATGAGGCGACCAGAACTGAACACGAGATTCCAATGCAGGCGAGAGCTGCAGCAAAAGCTCAATCCCCTGTTAATCAAAGCCAAAATACCATACGTCTTCTAATCAATTCTATCAACTTTGGTGTAAATATTGAAAGGTCAATGTACGAGAATCCCAAGATACCACTTTTCCAACACACTGCCGAGACTAAAACCTTTTATTAAATATTCAAATTCGACCTTCCAAAACGAAGTTTCTTCGCATTTAACCAGGTTGAACTTCATCTGTTACTTCTCAGCCTTGCTCTGTTTCCTGTCAATATCATGTTGTAGCCTGCAACAGCACTCGACAATATCGACAACTCCACAGACATTTATCTCATCGGCAAAATTACTACACCTCCCTTCAAATTCTTCATCCAAGTCATATATTAAACTTACGAAGAACCGAGGCACAAGATCAGACGTCTGTAGCAGACCACTTGTTACCGATCTCCATGTGGAATACTTTCCACACACTACCCGTCACTGTCTTCTTTCAGCCAGCCAATTCTCTATCCTGACAGTCTAATTTCCCTGTATCCCATACGTCCCGACTTTCTGAATAAGCTACTGTGGGGAAGCTAATCAAATGCCTTACTGAACTCCGTATACACCATTTCCACTCTCGACCTTCGGCAATCTGTCTTTTCGCATCTTCAAACAATTCAATAAGGGTTGTGAGGCATGACCTGCCCCTCGCAAATCGTCTTTGCTATCTTTAAATAAACTAAGTTTTTTTTCAAATAGTCATAATCCTATCTCTCTGAATCCTTTCCAGTACCTTCATTGCCACAGACGTGAGACTGATTTTTTTTGGTAATTCCAAGGGATTTCCCTATTCACTTTCTTCAACAGAGGAACAATATTAGCCTCCCTCTAATTATCTGATACTACTCCCGTGGGCAGCCAGAATGCAACGATCATCACCACAGGAACAACAATCCAAACCCTCACTTCCCGTAGTAACCTTTGATACGGCTGGTCCGGCCCTGAAGTGTTATCCATCTTGATGCTACCCAGACTTTCCAGCACATCCCTTTCTTAATATCAATCTATTCAAGCCTATTAAACTGATCCATGTTATTCTCACTATCTAAAACACCCTCTTTCTAATAAATACTGAAACAAAACTTAGATTCAGTAACTCCCAATCCTCTTCAGATTCCAGGCACAAGTTCCCTCCACCATCCCTGAAGGGAACTACTGTTTCTCTCTCTGATCATTCTCTTCTTGCTCACCTATGTGAAGAACGCCTTTGGGTTTTCATTAATCCTTGTAGCAGAAGCTTTGTCGTCCCCCCTCCTGGATGTCTTCAGTCCACTTCTTAGTTCTTTCCTAGGTACTCTGTAGTCCTCTGAAGCTGTGCCACACCCTTGCTTCCTCAACCTTAAGTAAACTTCTTTGTTCCTCTTCACGAGAAGGTCCACTTCTTTTGTCATTCCCAAGGTTCCTTCAGCTTGAGATTCCTTGCTTATCTCAGTGAAACAACGTTATCCAACACTTGCATCAAGTGCTGCTTAGAAAGGCTCCACATTTCATTCATGCAGTTCCCTTTGAACAATTGTGACTGATTTATACGCCACAGCTCCTGTCTATTACCGGTATAATTACATCACCCCCAATTAACTAGCTGTCCTTCCTGTCTGTTCTTAACACTCGCCATGGCTACGGCAAAGGTGAGGCAGTTGAGGTCTCTGTCAATGAAATGCTGTCCCACCGAGACACCTGACACATGGTCTGAGAAAGATATGTGGAGACAGAGGAGGTTACTGAGGCAGGAAAGTAAAAGTGTGAAAAGGGGACACAAGAACACTTGGCTGAGAAGATTAGGGTGAATACATAAAAGTTCCTTTCGTATATTGAAGCAAATGGAATAATTAGAGAGGGAATAGGACACCTCAATGACCATATATATATATATATATATATATATATAAATGCAGGAGAGGGGAAAGGTTCTGAAGGAATATTTTTCCTCTCTGTTTCCATTGGAGTAAGACATGGAAACTTGAGAATTTGGGGAAGTTAGTGATCCTATCTGGGGACAGTCCATATCACAGTAGAGGGGGTTTGTGTTTTTTTGAATTTATGAAGGTGGATAAATCTCCAGGACCTGACCAGATATAACCAAGAACAATGCACGATCCTAGAAAAAAAATGTGTGTGGGCCCTCGCTGATACTTTTCAACATTGTTAGCCATGGATGAATTCTCAGAAGTCTGGAGGGGAGAGAATGTTCCCTCACTTAGGAAAGGTTGCAACAAAGAGCTTTAGATCATCAGACCAGCAAGCTTAACATCTCCGGTGGGTACGTTCCTTGAGGAGATTCTGAGAGCTAAAATATACACGCATTTGGAAAGATCAATTTTGAATGAGAGTCGTCAGCATGGTGTTTTACATGGGCGATCATTCATCGCAAATGCGTTAGAGCTTTTTGTTGAAGGGCACAGGAAGGTGGACGGGTCAGAGTAGTAGACGCAGTTCGTATGGATTTCAGCAAGGAACATGATAATATTCGACAGGTAAGGCTGTCCAGAAGGTTAGGTTGCAGGAATTCCAGGGAAGCTGGTAAACTGGATGCACAATTGTTTTGATGGTGGGAAGCAGGGTGTAATAGTGCAATGTCGCTTGTTGGACTCGAAACCTTTGACCAGTGGAGTGCCCCAGGTGTCGGTGGTGGTCCCATTCGTGTTGGTTATTTATATCAATTACTTGAATGAGAATATCCAAGGCATGCCTAGTAAGTTTGAAAATGAGAGCAAAATGAGAGGTATCATGGAGAGTGAGGAAGCGTACAAAAATTACAGGAGGAACTTGATCAGCTGGCGAAGTGGGCCGAGAAATGCAAATGAAGTTTGATATAGGTAAGTGTGAGGTATTCTATTTTACAAATTCAAATCAGGACAAGAGTTATTTGGTGAATGACAGGATCATAAGTATTGTATTGGAATAGAGGGACTTTGGAGTTCATGCTCATAGTTCTCTGACAGTGGAGACAAAGGTAGACAGGTCAGTGAAGAAGGCTTTTAGCACACTGACCTTCATCGTTCATAGCATTGAGGGTAGAAGTTGCGAATGGCAACAACATTTTAGGCAGCATCCAAGTAGTGGACACTGCCTGACCTGCTGTTGCTTTCCCAGCACCACACTCTCGATTCTGATCTCCAGTACCCACAGTTCTCAATTTCAAATAGAAGTTGCAAAGTTCTTTTAGATTTGAATATGACTTTGTTAATGCTGCACTTCGAGTATTGTGTTTAGTTTTGGTCACCTTGCTATAGAAGGGGTGTCATTAAACTGAAAAGAGGCCTTAAGAAATTTCCAAGGACAGAGCAGTCTGAGTTACGAGGACATGTTGGACAAGCTAGCAATTTTTTTTTCTTTGGAGTGCAGGAGACTGAGAGGGGATTTCATAAAAGTGTATGCGATCATGGGAGGCTTGCATGGGGAGAATGCACTCAGTCTTTTTCCAAGGATTTTTTAATCGAGGACCAGAGGTCATCAGATTAACATTAGAAGGGGAAGAACAAAGCGGAGATGAGGGGCAACATTTTTACAGAGCGGGTCGTGTGCATAAATAACGAGCTGCCAGTGAAAGTGGTTCAATCGGATACATTAACAAATTTAAATTGCATCTGGACATATATACAGATAGAAATGATTTAAAAGGGTTTGTGCCAAAAGAAGGGAAATGGGCTAAGCGTATTTGGACAGATTGCTCGGCATAAACCAGCTTGGCACAAGCATCCTGTCTTCGTGCTGTAGGACTATATGACTCTATGATACAATGCTTCCCTCTGCTCGTCTGCTTCACGACTTCCAATCCTTTTGCACTTTTCACAGTATGTGTAAGAGCAAATCACAATAGAGTGCAAATTGCAGAATGTGAAATACACTTCGTCTCACCTCCTTACAAACTAAATCTCTCAGAGTTGTTTTAATGTAATATTAGTGGAAATGTTCTTTAGCATGACCACTCTGCATCCAGAATACCTTTAAGATTAGATTGCTTACAGTGGGGAAACAGGCCCTTCGGCCCAACAAGTCCACAGTGACCCGCCAAAGAGCAACCCATACATTTACCCCTTTACCAAATGCTGCAGTCAATTTAGTATGGCCAATTCGCCTAACCTGCATATTTTTGGACTGTGGGAGGAAACCCACGCAGACACGGGGAGAATGTGCAAGAACCACACAGACAGTAGCCCTAGGCAGGAATTGAAACCGGGTCTCTGGCGCTGTGAGGCAGCAGGGCTAACCACTGTGTCACCGTGCCGCCCCACCTGCTGCAGATAAATCATTTTCCACATTACAGATGCAGTGCAAATATTTATTCACAAGAGAATCATCAACTCTGAGAGCCCTCAGTGTAATGGTAATCCTGCCCTCACCAGCCTTGAGTGTGTAGGGTGTGTGTGTGTAGGGTGTGTGTGTGTGTGTGTGTGTGTGTGTGTGTGTGTGTGTGTGTGTGTGTGTGTGTGTGTGTGTGTGTGTGTGTGTGTGTGTGTGTATGGTGCTGCTAGATTGAATGATGCGCTGAGCTGCTGTCCATCCTCTCTTATTAAATCTGGATGGTTTTTAACCTCCACTGTTGGCTGTGCCATGGCTTATGGAGGCCAGCAGAGAATGGCATTGTGTCACAGAGACTGTCAGACCTCACGCACACAGATGCTCTCACGATAATACAAATACACATAGTTATATATTAATACGATGGCATGGGGATTTAAGTCAATATTTCTCTTTTTCTGTGGTGCACATTACCAATATTTCACTCGCTTTGTCTGGGGTATGTCAGCATTTCTGTTACTTCATTGGCAGCGTGTCATTATTTGACTGGTTTTTTGAAAAGTGTGTCAATATTTCAGTTGCTTTTCGGGGAGTTTGTCATTGTTTAACTTTTGTACACTACTGTACGTCATTATTTCAGTTGTTCTGTAAGTCTGTGACCGTATGACGATTTCAATGCCTTGAATTCCTGGAGCAATTATACAGTGTGAGGAGGATAGTGTAGAATTCTAACAGGACAGCAAAAAGTTGTTGCCGTCTTCAGGGTTATGACAGATGGAGATCAATGCAGAACAGTGCAAGGTAATGCTCTTTCGTAGAAAGAGCTTTGAAAGACAATATAAATCAAAATGCACAGTTATAATTGGGGTGCATGAGAAGAGGATACAGGGTTTGTTTGACCAAAGATTATTGGAGGTGTCAGGACAAATGGGGAGAGTATTAAATGACGCAGATTAGTTTCAGTACCTGAAATGTTTGCCGTGGAGTGCAGTTGGAAGATTCCGTGCCCCTTTCCCGGGAAGTGCTGAAGATGATGTGTTGTGAGCTCAACCTCCTGCTGTCCAAGAACATGAAGATTTCATTTATATGCACTCAATACAAATGGAAGAAGTCATCAGGGCGACGGCTTCGAAGTTGTACCAGGTGGAAACGGAACTGACATTGGGTTTAAAGTGAGAATTGCCTTTCACTGAACATTGTTTCTTACTCTGTCATGGTATGTCGATGTTTCACAATCTCCACTTGTGTCGTCCTTAGTCCTGTCTAACTCATGCCACGGTCGACCCCACACAGCATACCATGAGGGTGAGAGAATGGATATCATAGCACTCCACAACCATCTTGGCCATTTCTGTACTATTACGGGCTGTTTCTCCAGGTATGAGAAAAAATAAAAAGAAGCGGGACAGTGGACGTGGGCAGTTCTGCTGATCGTGATGTCGTAGGTAGAAGTGAAATACTGAAGTATCTGGAGTGAGTCAGTCAACAGTGTTGAATCCAAGCAATGTGTTTATTGTTGGAGTGTAGCATGAGCCTTGTTCGTGAGTCCGTGCTACTACCTATGTACAGTAACTGTGAGGGAGCAGAGATGGTATGGTGATACTTACACTGGCACAGAGGTAACGGTTATGCTTGTCCTGTATTGCTTGACCGAGTGATGGAGAGTACGTCCAACCATTATAGTTGGCAGAATCAAGCTGGCATTGAATGAGAGGATCGCCATGGTTTGGTGTCGGTAGTTAATAATGTGAGTTCGAACACATAGCACCAGAAAATTACCTCTGCCTCGTGCACATGTTGCCTTTGTCACACTTAATGAAAATTACACTGAGACAATTTATTTTAAGATTCAGTACAATGAGTCGAAGACTATGTTGACCCCACTTCCAGTTACAAATCAGTAGAATGAGTACTCATCGCGAGTCTTCATCATCTGAACTCATACCAATATCTCATTCATCCATCATTCCTGGAAATATTGGTCCGTATTGCAAAGTGCTGAAATGAAGACATTTCAGCATTTTGAAATCTGTGAACACATCCTTCCATGGCACTATGGCTCACTCTCCCCGTCCTATTATCTCCAAACCCCTCTCTTCTTTTGTTAGTTAATTTTATTCCACAAACATCTCTTTCTGGCTCAGATTTTCACATCCACAACACCCCTTTTCGTGGCACAATGGAGATGTAAATCTGTAAATGGATGGGATCAGCACATCTTGTCATGTCCTGCATGGGCTGCAAGTTTCGTCCCGTTGGATGGCAATCTTACCGAACAATGTAATGGGATGGTGTGCACAGCTGTACATGTGGGGAGGATACCTGCTACAGGTTACAGATCACTGCACTGCTCTTCATTGCACAGCTCCCCAAACACAACAGGTATCTTGTCTGGACTTATAAATCAGTGCTTTGGCCTGGTGTACACAGTGTTCCATGCTGTAGGGATATCTCATATCATTTTGTAGTATCGGGGTTGGTTCTATAAATTGGATGGAGAATGTGAGACAATCAACCATTTCAGGTGACCTGGAAATGTCTTTATTAAGTAATCACAAACAAGTGAGTTCACTCACCACATTTTCAGTCCTTTGGCTAGTCCTATTCCTCTGTCTGCCCCTATACATCTGCAACTTGTTGCCCATTAAGTCATTGTCCAGTTTAAAAATAAGAATAAATGCTATCCTATAGCTTTCCCTGGTCTTTCGTGTTGCTCATCCTCGAGCAGTCATTGTGCTCTGGGAAAATGCCTCTGGCCATCTAATCTTTCTATGCCTCTCATACATAGAACATAGAACATAGAACATAGAACAATACAGCACAGAACAGGCCCTTCGGCCCACGATGTTGTGCCGAACTTCTATCCTAGATTAAGCACCCATCCATGTACCTATCCAAATGCCGCTTAAAGGTCGCCAATGAATCTGACTCTACCACTCCCTCGGGCAGCGCATTCCATGCCCCCACCACTCTCTGGGTAAAGAACCCACCCCTGACATCTCCCCTAAACCTTCCACCCTTCACCTTAAATTTATGTCCCCTTGTAACACTCTGTTGTACCCGGGGAAAAAGTTTCTGACTGTCTCCTCTATCTATTCCTCTGATCATCTTATAAACCTCTATCAAGTCACCCCTCATCCTTCGCCGTTCCAACGAGAAAAGGCCGAGAACTCTCAACCTATCCTCGTACGACCTACTCTCCATTCCAGGCAACATTCTGGTAAATCTTCTCTGCACCCTCTCCAAAGCTTCCACATCTTTCCTAAAGTGAGGCGACCAGAACTGCACACAGTACTCCAAATGTGGCCTAACCAAAGTCCTGTACAGCTGCAACATCACCTCACGACTCTTGAATTCAATCCCTCTGCTAATGAACGATAATACTCCATAGGCCTTCTTACAAACTCTATCCACCTGAGTGGCAACCTTCAAAGATCTATGTACATAGACCCCAAGATCCCTCTGTTCCTCCACCTGACCAAGAACCCTACCATTAACCCTGTATTCCGCATTCTTATTTGTTCTTCCAAAATGGACAACCTCACACTTGGCAGGGTTGAACTCCATCTGCCACTCCTCAGCCCAGCTCTGCATCATATCTAAGTCCCTCTGCAGCCGACACCAGCCCTCCTCACTGTCCACAACTCCACCTATCTTCGTATCATCTGCAAATGTACTGACCCACCCTTCGACTCCCTCATCTAAGTCATTAATAAAAATTACAAACAGCAGAGGACCCAGAACTGATCCCTGCGGAACTCCACTTGTAACTGGACTCCATGCTGAATATTTACCATCTACCACCACTCTCTGACTTCGACCGGTTAGCCAGTTTTCTATCCAATTGGCCAAATTTCCCTCTATCCCATGCCTCCTGACTTTCCGCATAAGCCTACCATGGGGAACCTTATCAAATGCCTTACTATACCTTGTAAACTATGATCATGTCATCTCTTCCTTCTTCTCTCCAGTGTGAAAAGCCCATGTTCACTGAACCTCTCGCATAAGACAAGCTCTCAAAATAAAGCAGCATCCTGGTAAATCTGCTCTGCATCCTCTCTAAAATATTCACATGCTTCCTTAATGAGGCGACCAGAACTGGATAGCATATTCCAAGTGTAGTTTACCTTGTGTTTTATAGAGCTGCAACGAAACCTTGTGGAACTTAAACTCAATGACCCTGCTGAAGAACGCCAAAATACCATACACCTTCTTAACAACTCAACTTGTATTGCAAGTTTCAGGGGTCAATAAACATGGCCGTCAGTTCCCACTGTTCCTTAACACAGCCAAGAATCCTGTCTTTAAACCCGTATTCAGCATTCAAATTCGACCTACCCGAAAACGAATAACTTCACATTTAACCAGGTTGAATTCCATCTGCCTCTTCTCATCAAGGCTCTGCATCCTGACAATGTCGTGTCAGGATTGTTTCGAGCCTGCAACAGGCCCAAAACTATCTAAATTACTACTGACCTTTGTGTCATTGGCAAATGCACTAACACTGCCTTCCACTTCTTCATCCAACTCTTTGACAAAAACTGTAAAGAGCAGAGGCCCAAGAACACATCTCAGTGGGACACCACTATTCACCGACCTCCAGGTGGAATACTTACTATCCACTAACACTCACTGTCATCTTTCAGCCAGCCAATTCTCTATCCAGGCAGTCAGATTTCCCTTTATCCCGGACCTCCTAACTATCTAAACCAGCTTGCTGAGGGCAAACGTATCAAATGCCTTACTGAAATCAATCTTTAATCGAGCGTCCAATGCTCGACCTTCCTGAACTTGTCTCGTCACATTGTCAAAGAGCACAATTAGACTTGTGAGGCATATAATGTCGCTTACGGGTCCATGCTGGCTATCTTCAATGAAACTTTATCTTTTTTTTATCAAATAGTCATGAATCCTGTATTTCAGAATCCTTTCCAGTACCTTGATCACCACAGACGTACAACTAACTAATCTGTAATTACCAGGAATTTCCCCATTCCCTTTGTTGAACAAAGGAACGGCATTCGCCTCCCTCCAATCAGCTGGTACTACTCATGTGGAGAGTGAGGATTGAAAGATCTTCACCTAATCTACTCTGAGATAATATATAATTGCAGTATCTTACTTTTGTTTTTTTTATATAATTACCTCTCTGCCACAATTGATCTGATCATTGGACATCCCTTCAATTGCTTTACAGCTGTTCATACTGTCTGACACTTTGGTCACCTGCAGAGACTTGCTCTTCAGCCTTTCGACACTCCACTTACACCATTTGTACTATTTTTTGATTTCTTTGTCTCTAAATTATGTGACTTTATGTATCCCTCCACGTCACCTGATGAAGGAGCAGCTGTCCGAAAGCTTGTACTTTCAAATAAACCTGTTGGACTATAAGCTGGTGTCGTGAGACTTCTGACAGGTTTTTGGTACCTGCCTGCTTGCATTTATCCAAAGTTTAGTTAGTACCTGCGGGAGTAGGGTGGAAACGTCTAATAATTCCCTCCTGTTCCTCAGTTCTATGTACGACTAACCAGCCCCCAAGGCACTCTTTACACAAGTTCCCCTATCTCCATTTGTTGGTAATGGTGCAAACCTAGTTTCTCAGTGAGCACAGTTCCCATTCTTTACACAGAGATGGCTTACAAAATCCCCTGGTCTCTCTGACTGCAAAACCCCTTAACAGAAATTCCAGGAAAGTAACAAATATCAGAATTCCAATGATAGAGTAAGCTAGAGTAAGGCAATGTAAGCATGAGAAGCAGTATTAGGTCATTCATGACCTCAAGCCTGCTTTTTCCTTCAGCAGAACTGTCGCCGATCTGTCATGGGTCTCAAATCATTTTGCATGCCGAATTATTTGTAGCCCTGAACTCTCTGCTGCATCAATAATCCATTGACACACGCCCCCTTCCAAACCACTCAGTGATATAGTTCCTCTACCTCTCTGGAATAGTGCAATCCCAACAGTCGGCGCGATGGCTCAATGGTTAACCCTACCACCTTGTAGTCCTAGGGATCCAGGTTCGATTTCAGCCTCCTGTGACAGTTTGTGTGAGTTTGCACGTTTTCTGCGTTGGGTTTTCTCCCAGTAGTCCGGTTTTCACCCACAATCCAAAGATGTACAGGCCAGGTGAATTGGCCATGCTAAATTCCCCATAGTATGAGGTGCATTAGTCAGAAGGGAAATGAATGTGGTGGGTTACTCTTCAGAGGGCCGGTGTGGATTTGTTGGGCCGAAATGTCTGTTTCCACACTATAGGGAATCTAATCTAGTTTGAAGGAAACACTCCCAACATGTACACCGTGAAATAATGACATAAACAAAAGATGTGTGCACGGAAAAAGAAGGAATCACCTGATATTAACGCAGTATTCGACAGACGACCTGAAATAAAAGTGAACTTAATCGGAATCAATTGTAAATTTCTCACTCGTTAGAAACATTCATAAAACAAAGAAAGTTGTGTATGGATGATGGACATCAATCACGTCAATTGTGGGACATCTCCACAGGAGATCTTCAGAGTAGCTTCATCTTTCTCCACACTAAGATGTGGGAATGTTCACTGAAGTCTTCATAATGTTCAGAACAATCTGCAAACCCTCACCCCACCTCAGTTCCTTAACCAGTCTTTGTCCATGTGCAGCAAGACCTGAACAACATTCAAGCTTGTGCTGTCAAAGTGTCAGTAACATTCATCTAACAATACTGCAGACACTGATCGTGTCGGAAGTTAGAAAAGATAAGTACATTCAGCACCTCAAGCTTATTTCTCAGGAATATGAGGAAGCCATTCAGCCCTTCAAGACTACTGGTAGCAGAAGAGGGACAACCAATTTAATCCCACCTGCCAATTACATAGGAAGAGACAGAATCTATTCATCACATTGAATTGTTGCACAGGGACCGGGGGTCATCCGATCAGGCCTTTGAGCCTATTATGTAGAACTAGGAATAAGCCATTCAAAACGTCAAGCTATGTCTACATAATTGGAAAATGTCATTAATGCTTCAACATGACTAACGAATAATGCAGAGATTATACAGATGGACTGCGCCATGCTGTTCCACTTGGCTCCATTGTTAATTGTGCACACGTGTTACTTTACCGCGATTTGTTGACAATGAATCAGAAAAGTGGATTGTTTATGCCAAGTCTCAAGGAGCTATCTTCCTTCTCCGAGAAGACAGACTCGTGTTCTGTATGGAGGTCAAAAGCTACTTGGAAGAGTTAACTGTTTCAAAAGGAAGATATTGCAGGTGCTGACAGATTTGTCACCATCATGACGGTCACTGAAGGGTGTGGAAGAAGAAAATGTTTTGGAAGGCAGCATGATGGATACGGTGGATTGAGGTTTAAACTTATTACTGTTAATAGCTCATAAGCAGAAAACTACAGCCGAAACAAGCAGGCTTCTTTGACTAGAATCTATGACAAAGCAGATGGCCTGGGAAAGAATAGGCTGTCCCAGTCATTTGCACCAATATTCACTTGCTATCAGTTAGACAATAGACAATAGACAATAGACAATAGATGCAGGAGTAGGCCATTCTGCCCTTCGAGCCTGCACCGCCATTCAATATGATCATGGCTGATCATTCCTAATTAGTATCCTGTTCCAGCCTTATCTCCATACCCCTTGACTCCACTATCTTTAAGAGCTCTATCCAATTCTTTCTTAAAAGAATCCAGAGACTGGGCCTCCACTGCCCTCTGGGGCAGAGCATTCCACACAGCCACCACTCTCTGGGTGAAGTAGTTTCTCCTCATCTCTGTCCTAAATGGTCTACCCCGTATTTTTAAGTTGTGTCCTCTGGTTCGGCACTCCCCCATCAACGGAAATATGTTCCCTCCTGCCAGAGTGTCCAGTCCTTTCATAAGCCTATACGTTTCAATCAGATCCCCTCTCAGTCTTCTAAACTCAAGGGTATACAAGCCCAGTCGCTTCAGTCTTTCCGTGTAAGGCAATCCTGCCATTCCAGGAATTGACCTCGTGAACCTACGCTGCACTCCCTCAATAGCCAGAATGTGTTTCCTCAAATTTGGAGACCAGAACTGTACACAGTACTCCAGGTGTGGTCTCACCAGGGCCCTGTACAGCTGCAGAAGCACCTCTTTGCTTCTATACTCAATCCCTCTTGTTATGAAGGCCAGCATGCTATTAGCCTTCTTCACGACCTGCTGTACCTGCATGCTTGCCTTCATTGACTGGTGGACAAGAACACCCAGATCTCTCTGAACAGCCCCTTTACCTAATTTGATACCATTGAGGTAGTAATCTGCCTTCCTGTTCTTGCCACCAAAGTGGATAACCAGACATTTATCCACATTAAACTGCATCTGCCATGCATCTGCCCACTCACCTAACTTGTCCAGGTCACCCTGTAATCCCCTAACATCCTCATCACATTTCACCCTACCACCTAGCTTTGTGTCATCAGCAAATTTGCAAGTTCGGCACTTTTTAACAATTTTGAACTTAATGTTTTGCTGAATAGGTAAGTCGAGGTTGTTTCATATTTCTGTTAAAATAAAAGTATATTTTGAACAGCCTGTTGAAGTTGTTATTATAATGTGAATAGGTTTTCTCCCCTTGCATGAAAGATGAATAAAATTTGGTTTGATAAAGGAATTATTTGCCTGCATCCTGTTTTGGATTGATAAAGGTATTTGGTAGTCTACTGGGATGTCCCACCGCAATCACTTGCTGCCCATGGAGAAACAGCATAGGAAAGCATTGTCACCCACTGGAATGCTATGCCGAGCTTCCCAGCGGCGCTCCTTGATTTGCAAAGTGGATTCCATCTTGGACAGCTTGGCTTTGCTGCCTGTCTGCCTCTGCGAAAGTACTGCACACAACAAGACTCGTTTCCATGTTAGATGTATTATATCTCACTCGACCAGTCCCATGGACTCGGTCTTGTGAGATCTTGCTCTGAAAACAAAGCTCGTACAGTTAGAAGTGATAAACCGTTGGTCTGAATTATTATAATTTTGCATATTGATAGTTGTTACTACCTGTACTTTTTTTTAAAGCCGGGTCCCCGGCTTTTAAAATATGGAGACACTGTTAATTTAGTGTGCTCTTAATAATCAAGTAAGCAGGAACTGATACTTTTTTTATAAAAGTGGCGGCATTTTTGAAATATTCCATAAGCCACTGGATTGCAGGAGGTTTCCATCAAAACTTTAGAGGTTCTGATGTGGCACCTGTCTTTAACAAGTGAATGAAATAGAAAGCTGGAACCTAAAGGCCGTTGAGCCTAACCATTTTTGTCGGGAATCTGCTGAAGTCCTGTATTCGTGGAGGAAGTATCGGACCAAGCTTAACTTGGTTTGTGAAGCAGAAGTTGTGTTTTGCCCCGTAAAATCATATAATATTTTGCTGGACTTCCCTGAGAACATAACAAGTGGACTAGGTAACAGAAACTGGGAGACAATGTATTTGTCTTTACAGAGGTTCTACCTAGTATGGAAAGGCTGCCAACATCATCAAAGACCCCTCCCACCCGGTTAATGCTCTGCTACAAATATTCCGTCAGGCAAAAGACACTGAAGATTTGACAGATGTACCAGTAAGATCGGGAAGTTTTTATTCCCAATCGTTAGTTAACTGATTAATGAATTATTCAAGTTCTAATAATGTTCATTTGGTTAATGCTGATCGTGCTTCGTGTGCGTCATGTGCAGTGTAACCTGGATGCTTCACTGTGTCTAAGTACTCTATGATTTGTATATCCTTCCTCACTATGATCTTCCTGTACCCATCGCAAACTAAGCATTTTCATGGTGTTGATGTGCATGTGACTACGATAAATTATATAAAATAAGCCATATATAAGACACAACAAAATAAAGATTCTTAGACAAGACAGGAGCTCATAGCATGACGGATAATGGCATGAGGAATGGTTAACACATAAATGATTGACAGTAGAATTTATTGGGTCTTTATCAGATTTAAAAAATGTGCCAACTGTAGATACCACAGATATTTTCCTACAGCATCAGTTATTTACAATCTACACTGATGGCTTGAAGTCGTGGGTTGTGTGCAATTTATATCCCGATTTGCAGATGGCGCGAACATACGTGGGAGGGCATGTTGCAATAATGATTTAAAGAATCTGAAAGTGGATATAGATAACGTCAGTGCGTGGATAGATGGAGTTAATTGTAAAAGGAAGGTATGTGGTCATGCACTTTAGCATTGAGTGTCAAAGGCCAGGAGAATATGTAATGGAGTGAAGACCAAATTTTAAAAATGCAAAGAGAAGTCTGAAGAGATTAGGGTGTTCTGGTGCATGAAATCCAACGTTAGCATGCTGGTGCAGCAATTCACTAGGCTGATTCATTCGGGTGAATTCTGGGATGAAGGTATTGATCTGTTCAGTTAAACATCACACAACACCAGGTTATAGTCCAACAGGTTTAATTGGAAACACACTAGCTTTCTGAGCGACGCTCCTTCATCGGGTGATTGTCAATCACCTGATAAAGTAGCGTCGCTCCGAAATCTAGTGTGCTTCCAATTAAACCTGTTGGACTATAACCTGATGTTGTGTGATTTTTAACGTTGTACACCCCAGTCCAACACCGGCATCTCCAAATCATTCATCTATTAAGAACACCTGAAATGATTAGGCGTTTATTCATTGCAATAGAAATGAATGAAGGGGGATATTACTGAAACGTACGAGATAAAGACGGAGCTTGACAACGTCGATGTTGAGAAAACGGTCCCATTCATTGGCGGCATCTCTATTGGGTAAAAAGATACAGAACAAGGGATACAATTTAATAATGAGCTGTAAGAAAGTTTGTTTCTGAAATTAGTGCATATCTATAATTCCTGAATCCAGAGAGTTGTGGACCTTAAATGACTTAAAGTATTGACAGAGGAGATGAATGAGTTTCTGTGATATCGGGGATATGGGGATAAAATGAGTTGGTAGGAAAGTGGAGTTACTTATCTCTGCGTCTTTTTGACTAATGGGGCAGGATTTATGGACCTAATGGGCTACTTCTGTTTTTGCTTCTTATGTTCTTATGTTATGGACCAGACCAAACCCCATCAAAATATTCAGATGACTGTCTGGGCTCTAACGTTTTCTTTCTTTTAATGTAAACAGATGGTGCAGCGGCACAAATGCAATTCGATTGTTTAAACTAACAGATTTGACGAGAAATAGACCTACGTTGTCCACTATAGTTCACATACAACAAAAGAAAGAAGGAATTGGGATAATTTCACTCTATTGGAAAACTTAACAGGATAATAGCTACATTAACTATAACGAATTTAGAGTAGCTTCCCTACAGAGTGGAAACAGGTCCTTCAGCCCAAACCGACCCTCCGAAGAGCAATTCAGCCAGACCCATTCCCCTACCTTTACCCCTGACAGATGCACCTAATTCTACAGGCAATTTAGAATAGCCAATTACACCTAACATGCACATGTTTGGAGTTTGGGGCGAAATCAGCGCACATGAAGAAAACCCATGCAGACACGGGGAGAATGTGCAAACGCCACACTGACAGTTGCCCGAGGTGGGAATTGAACCCGCGCCCCTGTTGCTGTGAGACAACAGAGCTAACCACTGAGCCACCGCACTGCCCATTGTCAACCATTCCAATATGGCAACATCAAAAAAAAGAACAAATTAGGGGAGACACATCGTAACATCCCGTAAACAGACCCTTGGCAAAAGGCAAGTCAGAAAACAGATTGTCTTACAGCCAACATCCGGGGCAAACAGGGAATGCCAATTTGTGGCTGTAACCCAGGGAGGGATAAATTGCTTTAACTTCTTCAAGACCCTAACAGCAACTGCAAGTTAAATGAAAAGTTCCTGATTCTCTGGGACCTGGATCACACACATTCAAGCTGCTGCTAATGTCCCAACGTCAAAAACCCCAAAACTTTACAAGCTCTGTTTTGTATTAGCTACAGTTGGAGTGCACATCATCACTGCCTTAAAATAAGGGACACAATACAACTCGTAAAGCCACTGTATTGTCACTCTTATGTTCTGTGACTTGAAAGTTACTGATTATTCTCCCGAGGGTTGTGTGCGCAATGTTGCATTCAGTGAGACAACAGGACTTGATTCTCCATCCAGGGTGAAGTATGGGGACTGTTTCCACAATGAATCATTGTCTGCAGCATGACCAACGCTTAGATAAGATGTTGCAGAGATGGGAACTGTAGAAAGAGGCTTTGGAAGAGGCGGGATCTTCCTTTTCCAGCCTGGATTTTCCAAGAACATTTACCAAACTTCACCTACCCATTGAAGTAGCTTCGAGTTGCTGCTGTGTAGCATTTTCAAAGGGCCGAATGAAGCATCACAACAGAGGACTTAGAAGTACAAGAACATCTGCCACTTTGAACGGCCTCCAACAGTAAAAAAAAATGTAGTTCTACTCATTGTCATTACAGCTGCACTTTTCTCTCCAAGCACCATTATCTCTAACTCGTCAGTCAATGAAAAATCGAACACAGTCAGCCTGACCAAAACTGTCCCATTCACCATCACTCCTGTACTCACTGACCTACACTGTCCCGTTGCCCCATCACCCCTTTACACACTGACTTGCACTGAGCTTTTCCCCCATCACCCCTGTACTTACTGCACTACAATGACCCATTTAGCCATCACTCACTGACCTACACAGTGCTGTGCACTCATTAACCCTGTACTCACAGACCTATACTGTACTGTTCACCAATCACCCCATAGTCACTGACTGACAATGCCTCGTTCGTCCATCACCCCTATGCTCACTGACTTACACTGTCTCATTTGCCCATGAACCCTAAAATTGCCACTCCACAGTGTCTTGTTTACCAGCAACCCTACACTTACTGTCTCATAGTGTCCTGTTTACCCAACATCCCTGAATTCACTTCCCTTCCAAAGTCATTCACCAACTTTGACAGTTGTTATATTTAAATCTCAATTTTACTTTTGTCATTCCTGTGGACCGTTCGACGCGTCTCTCTTCCAATTAATCTCATTTTTGCACTGTCCATTTGACCTATTGGTCTGATTTTTTTCTCCCCCTCCAAGTGTGCTCCTATTCTATATTAATAGTGCATCCGTTACTCTCTAATTTTATCCATGACTGGAAACAATGAAGATCTGTGGCTTGTGTTGTAATCCACTTCCCTGTGTGTCCTGTGTGGTTTTCAGCGGTTATAGCTCACACTTTTCAACCTTGATCTGTGTCTGTCCATTGAAAGCCTGTATTAGATGAAGTCAGTTGATGATCTGGCAAATAATCCGCTTGAAGCATTGTATCGACCCAGGCATCCAATCAGCAGGCTTAAATTAATTTGTTGATTAAATCTGGAGGTAAACGTAGACTAACAGGAGTATCATTGTATGAAAGATAACAGACATTTAAGCCAATATTTCATGATGCTTCTTTTTTTTATTCTTCTCAAAATGAAGGACTTGATGAGAAGTCGAATCACCTGTGGTTAACAAAGACAGGCAACAAAAGGATAGAATCAAAAACTAAAGTAGGTCCAACGTTGAAATGTTGTCGCAGGTGAGAGAATTTTTTTTGTTTTAGGAACCAGCAGCAGTTGACTGAATCACCAATCATGATGAAGATTTTGCATACGTAAGAAACAAAAATCAAACTGCAAACCTTTCCCCGTGTGCTTAAAGGGAGAGAGAGAGTGTGTGCAGGTCAAGTACATTTGGAACTCTGAGTGGATTGGACTGGGTAATTGCTAATGGGAACTCAACAAGAACATTTTGTTAAAACATAAAATGATTAGAAGAGTTGTTATTTGAACATCATGCTACTGGACAATATAAATATTTCGAAGATGCATCAGCAAAGAATAATGGAGGTAAATACAAGCGACGTTGTTTTGGACAAACTAATTGGATTGAAGGCACAGGAGGTCGTTGGGTCTTTACGGCCTATACCCTCAGGTTTTATGCGAAATGAGTGCAGAGATAGTGGAGCTTATTGCTGCAATATTCCAAAGCTCACTGAATTCAAGGAGGACCCGAGGTCATTGGAAAATTGCTGATGAAACGACCTTGTTCAGGAAAGGATGAAGAGAAGAATCAGGAAACGGTACATTGGTTAGTTGGATATTCGATATTGGGAAAATGTTTGAGTCCATGAATAAGCAAGAAATTCCAAGGCACATGGCTTGGTGGCTCAGTGCTTAACACTGCTGCCTCACAGTGCTAGGGCCCCGCGTTTGATTCCAGCCTCAGTCAACTATATGTAGTTTGCTTATTTTCCACATGTTTGTTTGAGTTCCCTCTGGGTACGCTGATTTCCTCCCACATTTCAAGGATGTACAGGTTAGGTGAATCGATTGTGCGATATCATGCTACTTTTCAGGGATGTGTAAATTAGCTGCATTAGTCTGGGATAAATGTAAAGGCATGTGTCTGGGTGGCTTACTCTTCAGAGTGTTGGTGTAGACTTTTTAAGACAGAGGAACTATTTCCACACTGTAGGGATTCTAAAAAAAATGCTCAATATAATGAAACGCAATAAACAAATGTTCTGTGAAAGAAAAAAAACAGATTCGCTAGTGTTTTTTGAGAATCAGACAAGTGGAGCTGATAAGAGGAAAATAATCGATGTTACGTACATGCATTACCAGGAAATATTCGATAAAGTGTTAAATGAAAGGTTATTTCAAGAGATGGGATTGTCGTTTACAGAGAATTTTTTATGGATGAATTAAGAATTGGATAACAAAGAAAAGAAAGGATTGCAATGAATGGGCCTTTTTTTAGGTTCGTGGAGTTCTTAGATCCTCAATTGCTTAAAATCTAAATAAAACAATGAATGCAGGCAATAGAATGTCATGTACTTACCCTATATTAGCTGATAATGTAAAAGCAAATTTGGTAAGGAATGTAGTGATAAGATCAGTAATAATCCATAATGAGATAGAGATAGATTGAATGGGGACACACCGACTTTGCCAAAGAAGTTAAAAGTGGGAAGGAAGCGTCCTCATTTTGCGGCAAGTATCAAATTTCCTGTTGTTTAAATGAAGAGAGACTGCAAAAGCAGTTGAGTTCGGAGGTTATGTGGTTACTCTTGTGCACGAAACTCGAAATGTTAGAGTCGAGGTGCAGCAAGGAAATAAGACAATGAAATTTCATTGTGATCGGACTGGAATTATTTATTTTAAAGGGAAGTCTTGTTACAACTTTAAAGATGTTGGTGAGAATTCACTTGGAGTACTGTGCATAGTTTTAATCACTTACTTAAGATAGCACATACTACAATTAATAGATAAGTCTCAGATGAAGCTTGAAACTGTTAATGAGTTCCAGGTTAGATCTTTATGCATTAGCGTTTGGAATAATAATGGGTGATCTTATTTCATGTCATGATTCCGGAGTGGGGGAGCTTGAAGTGTAGAAGTTGAGAAGATGTTTCTACTAGCGTTTGAATACAGAAGTAGGGCACTGAGTTAAAGAATTAGAAGCCATTACTTGAAAACTGAGACGTGAATAGATGTTTTGCATTCTGGCAGACATTAATGGATGTCTGGAATTCTCTAATTCAGAGGGTTATGGAGGCGAGATCACTGAAAGTATTCAAAGTTGAGATGGATAGTATTTAGAAGTGTCAAGGATTTGGTGGCATTGAAGAGCTACACACAAACAAACATGAGGAATTTGGGAGATCAGCCTAGAAATTATTGAATAGGTGTGCATTGCTGAACAGGCTGAATGTTCTCTTCTTGTTAGCTGAAAACATCATCCGTCTGTGGCACACATTTTTCCCGCCTTTCTCCTCTTCAAAGTCAGTATCAAATGTGGTTGGCGTGGTGGCACAGTGGTTAGCACTGCTATCTCGCACTGTCAGAGACCCGGGATCAATTCCTGCCTTAGGCAACTGATTGTGTGGAGTTTGCACACTCGTCGCGTATCTGCGTGGGATTCCTCCCACAGTCCAAAAGTGTGCAGGTTTAGGTGAATTGGTCATGCTAAATTGCCCGTAGTGTTAGGTATAGGGGTAAATTTAGGAGGGTGGGCGGCAGGTCGGTGTGGACTTGTTAGTCCATAGATCCTGTTTCCACGCTGTAAGTAATCTAAAGAAAATTGTCCCTGATGGCGCTGTTTGAAATGCCTTCAGTTGTTTTGCTGTGTTGAAGGCAATAGAAAAATGCAAGCCATTGGTGCCCGTTATATGTCAATGAAATTATCATTTTAAGACATCGAGGTTTACATCACTCAGGTATTGATTTCTCAACCTTCATCAATCCGAATTTTACAGTTGCACTCTATTTCAATCCCGATCCTGTGGACAAACTGCACAATAATGTTCCTAAATTTGTTATTCTGTGATAAGAATTGGTTTTTGGTTGACTTCAAGATACCTTTGGTGCTTTGTCCTTGTACCTCTGCAACTAAACACTAATTTGGCAAGTCTGTGCCTCACTCACTATTTCGCAGACTTGCTCCATGTGATGAACAATACGGAAACGGGAAAACATTTAATCCTTCATCTGTGCTGCTGTTTATGTTCCACATGATCTTCCTCCCACCCACTTCATATTACACTGTCAGCATTTCCTATTTTTTACACCTTCAAGCGCAGGTATAGCTTCCCAGTCAAATGTATAGAATCTTCAGAGAATTCAGTCCTTTGCGTCCACAATGGCTATTTACCTGAAATATCTGTTCCTCTGCTCCAAGTAGAAACAAGGTCCGCTTCCTGTCCGTTCTGTTTGTTAAAACCTTTCTTCTAATTCCTCGTTGATTTAATTTAGGACAGCCATTCGGTAGAAGACCAACCCCCACCCACCAACAAGTTGGAAGTTCTTTCTCGAAATCTGCCTGACCAACTCCCTTGTGGATTTTCATAGAACATAGAAACACGCAGTGCAGAACAGATTCTTTTGCCCTCGATGTTGCACTGAGCTGTGAACGAATCTAAGCCCATTACCCAACGCAATTCACCATCATCCACGTGCTTATCCAAGGCCTGTTTAAAACCCTCTCATGAGGCAGAGCATTCCACGCCCTTAACGCTCTCTGTCTTAAATCTATCACCACTCAATTTGCAGCTATAATCCCTCATACAAGCCGCGTCATCATTCTAGGAAAATGACTCTCACTGACCACCCTATCTAATATTCTTACCATCGTGTGTGTCTCTATTAAATCCCCTCTTAGCCTTCTCCTCTCAATTGAGAATAGACCCAAGTCTGTCAGCCTTTCCTCATAAGATCTTCCCCCTAGACCAAGCAACATCCTAGTTAATCTCTTTTGCACCTTTTCCAATGCTTCCACGTCCTTCTTGTATTGGGCTGACCAAAACTGTACACAGTATTTCAAGTAAGGCCACACTAGCATTTTGAACAGTTTCAGCATGACATCACGGCTCCAGAACTCAATCCCTCTACCAATAAATCCTAACAGAAGGTATGCCTTCTTAACAGCACTATCAATCTGTGTGGCAACTTTCGGTTATCAATGCACATGGACTCCAAGATACCTCTGCACATCCACACTACCAAGAATCCTTCTATTGACCCAGTATTTCGTATTCATATTATTCTTCTGAAAGTGAATGGCCTCACATTTACTGCATTTAACTCCATTTGCCACCTCTCAGCCCAACTCTCCAGTTAATCCAAGTCTCTCTGCAACCTGCAACATTCTTCAACACTGTTCAACACTCCACTGAATTTAGTGTCATCTGCAAACTTTCACATCTGCCTGCGTCCAAGTCATTTATAAAAGTGGCAAACAGCCGTGGTCCCAAAACAGATCTTTGTGGCACACCACTAATAACCAGATTCCAGGCTGAATATTTTCCCTCAACAACCACTCGTTTCCTTCTTACTTTCCTTCAGGTTCTAATCCAAACTGATAAATCACCCTCAATCCATTGCCTTCGCATTTTCTCCAATTGGTTACTATGTGAAACCTTATCAAACGCTTTACTGAAGGCCATGTACACACATCAACTGCCCTACCCTCATGCACATGCTTGGTCACTTTCTCAAAAATTCAATGAGGTTTGTGAGACACGACCTGCCCTTGATGAAACCATGTTGACTATCCGAAATCAAATTGTTGTTTTCCAGATGGTAATAAATCCTATCTTTAATAATCCTTTCCGAATCTTTTCGTCCAGCAGATGCCTGCGTCATCTCTGCTGCCCTTCTTGAACAAGGGCACAACATTTGCAATCCTCCAATCTGCTGGTACGAAATCTGTAGAAAATGACTCAAATATCAAGCCAAAGGCTCCGCTGTCTCCTCCCCAACTTCCCACACAGCACTCAGATAAATCACATCAGGCCCAGGTTATTTATCTGCTTTCACACATTCCAGAATTGATAACACCTCCGCCTCACTAACCTCAATCCTTTCTAGTCTAAGAAGCCATATCTCAGTCTTCTCCTCTGCATTATTCCCCTGTTCCTGGTTGAAAACAGATGAGAAATATTCGTTTAGCACCTCTCTGATCTCCACACACGACTTCTCACTTCTGTCTTTGTCTGGACCTATTCCTACCCTTTGTCATCCTTTTATTCCTCACATTACTGTAGAGAACCTTGGTGTCCTCCTTTATTCGACCTGCTAAAGACTGCTCAGCTCCCCTCCTTGCTCTTCCTCCCTGTCTTTAAACCCTTACTAGCTAATGTGTAACTCTCTATCACCTAATCTGAGCCAACTTGTCTCATCGTCACATAAGCCTTCATATTCCGCTTAACAAGAGATCCAATTTATTTGTAAACCACGGTTCTCTTACCTTATCACTTTCTCGCTGCATGACAATGACATACCTACCAAGGACACGCAATATATGTTCCTTAAACCAGCTCCAAATTTCGATTGTCCCCCATCTACTGTATTTTGCCAGACCATTCAATGCCACCTAAGTCTTGCATAATAACATAATTGCCCTTCACCCATATATAACTCTTCCCTTCTGGCATGTACCTATCCCTTTCCATCACTAAACCACAAGTAACTGAATTATGGTCACTGTCTGAAAAATGTTCACCTACCACTATATCAAACACCTGGCCTGATGAATTACGAATTACCAGATCCAATGTAGCTTCCCCTCTTGCTGGCCCTTTGACACAATGTGTCAGGAAACCTTTCTGCTCGCATAGGACAAAACCTGATCCATCTGACGAATGAAAGTTGTAGCATTTCCAATCAATGTTGGGGAAGTTAAAGATCCCCATAATGACCATCCTGTTCCTATCACTCCTGCCCTGAATCGTTCTGCCAATTCTCTCCTCAATATCTCTGGAACATTGTGGAAGACCATAAAAAAACTCTCCCAGTAGTGTGACATTTCCTCTCCTGTCTCTAACCTCTGCCCATGCCTCCTCAACTGACGAACCCTCGTCAAAGGTTTTTCTTTCAGCCACAGTTATAGAGTCCTTGACTAACAAGGATACACCTTCAACTCGTATCGCCTTTCTTTACGTTATATTTAAAGGATATATTCATTTGTTTCTAGAGTTTCTCTTTTCCGAAGAAAGGTGACACAAACTTTTCAGTCATTTGTGAAAACCTCTCGGTTTTTGTTATTATCCCTTAAAGTCTTCTTTGCAATCGTTGTAATATCTTTATTTACAATCCACAGACCAGACATATGCAAAACGCTCCCACCATGGCGTGACCATTCGAAGTGAGTGAGCAGCCTGCTGAGCACTAACGTATGGGATCCAAATCAGAGATTTTCCTCTGCCTTTAGATTAGATTAGATTCCCTACTGTGTGGAAACAGGCCCTAAGGCCCAACAAGTCCACACCAATGCTCCGAAGAGTAACCAACCCAGACCCATTTCCCTTTGTCTAATGCACCCAACACTATGGGCAATTTAGAATGGCCAATTCATCTGACCTGTATATCCTTGGAGTGTGGGAGGAAACCGGAGCATCAGGAGGAAACCCACGCAGACAACCGGAGAATGTGCAAACTCAACACAGACAGTTGTGTGAGTTAATTTGCCATGTCGTCAGTTGGGCTTCTCTCTAACTTCAGTGATGTTGATCGCTTGCAGAAGGTGGAGCTGCATAGTTTGGAGAAGTGAAAGTTGAGAGGGGATTTGATGAAGATGTTCAAAATCATGAGATGCCTGGACAAAGTAGGGAAAGCGAAAGTATTCCCACTTGTAAGAAAGATCGAGAACCAAGGCCACAGAAAGCATAATTAGTGAAAGAAGAAATAGTGTGCACAAGGAGAAATGTTATATTGCAGTGAATAGAAAGAATCCGGTGTACTTTACTGAAAAGTGCAATTGAAGTAGATCCATTCGAGCAAGCACGTATTATTGTCTGAATTGAAGAATGTGCAGAATTACTGGGAGTGGCAGGAAGTGTATTGCTTACTAAGACAGTCAGCAGAAAAAGGACAGGATGAATGACCAGTTCCTGCTCTGTAGCAGCATGTGTGATATACCCGAGGAAGGGTAGGAGTTACTTTAACGGAGTTACTTCCAATTGCTCTTGTGATCAGGATACGTTACATTCAGTCTGCAGTGTGTGGAGGGTTTTTATGAACAACGAGTGCAGAAAGCAATCTTTTTTTAAAAAAATCTGACATAATTGATTAACTCCAGGACGTTGTCAGTAAATTTCTTTCATCTTGTTGACTATATATGAGATAGCATTGCTCACATATAGTCAACAAGAATGAAACTGATAAATTGTCCTGTTCTATTGTGAAGAAGAAGCGTACTTGGGAAATAAAGGCTGACAAACTGACTATGAATGCATTGCTTTCCAGCCTCCCAAGTGATGTCTGGCAAATTGCTTGGCTATGACTTCTTGAAGCATTCAATATGGTGAGGGTACATGACAAGGTAAATGTGGAAAGGTTCTTTCTTCTTGAGGGAGAGACGGGGACCAAAAGACAGAATCTCAGAAGAAAACTTTGCACATTTAATACAAAGAAGAGGAGGACTTTTTTTCATCTCAGAGACTAGTGAGCGGTTTAGGGTTCACTTAATTCACTTGTCTGGATGGATGGTCTGTAGTGCAATCAGTTGTTGACAGCAAGGCGGCAATTCTCTTACTGGCTAAAATAACAATGCAGGACTTTGAATCTCAACCTGTCGCCTTGCCTAAGATGAAGTGAACAGCAGTTTAGACCACCACCAGTCATCTCTCTTCAATGAGACTACAGCTGGCAAGACGATGATAACGTTATTGAAATAACATCAAATAGGCCATTATCTTGTCAGCAAGTCATCCTATGTTTAGACGTGTGTAGTTCTCGAAATTGATGCTGCTCCGTCACACCTCGCTCTCAGACTGAACAGAACGTCTCATACTTCTGTTTGCATTTGTCAGCCAGGGCTCCCTTATTGGACCACATGAGCATTCCCAATCATGGAACTCATATTTTGAGGTCCACTTGGCTAACCTCATTCTAATCACTACCTTTACCTTCAGTAATTCTGAGGAATTCCACACAACACAGGGCTCTTGAGGCTTGGTTAGTAATTACATTCAAAGCTGAGATGGACAGATTTTTAATCTGTAATGCATTCAAGGAAAAAGCTGGGGAAAATGGACTTGTGAGTAATCGAATCAGCCATGAATGTTGAAGCTAATTCGATGGCTGCATGGTTTAATTCTGCTCTTTTGTCTTATGTTCTTATTCCAGGCAACATAGTCATGTATCTACTCTGCACCCATTCCAGTGCAATCAAATTCTTCCTGCAGTTTGGTGGTCAGAATTGAACACAATAATCCCACTGTGGTTGAACAAAACATGTTATCAGCTCAACATAACTTCGCTGCTCCGAATCTCTTCTGCCACTTCCAGAGGTTTGACCTTCTGCTGTCTCCCCATCTCTAAAAAACCACCAATACCACCATCTATCTTTGAATCATCTGCAAGCTTTACAAGGATTACACAGTTCCGTTGTCACGATCGTGAATGTGCCAGGCAAACAGTTGTTGTTTCAACACAAACCTTTGTAGAACACTACACATCACTGGCTGTCCTCCTGAAAAATACCTCATTATTACTGATTTCGGCCTTCTGCCAGTCATCCAATCCTCAATGCATGTCAGTATCTGCCCTCTAACACCAACTGCTCTTATTTTTGTCAACAACCTACTGTGAGGAACATCTGTAAACGGCATCTTGGAATCCAAAGTTCACATCGTGTCTAAGTTGTTCATTATTGACTCACAGTATTCTAATATAATTAGCATGCATGGCCTCTGCTTGATGAAGACGTGTTGAATTAGCATTGTTTTACCATGCATTTCCAGGTAGTCCATAATTTCATTATTAAAATAGACAAACCATCAAACAACTTCAGCCATAGCAGCCTCTAACTTCCTGTCTTCTGACTTCTTCCCCCTTTAAATAGAGATGTTTTATTACCATTTTCCCATCTTCTCCCTCTCTCTCTCTCGCTCTCTCCTCTTCGTATGTGTTTAATTTATTGAGATGAATTTCTGCTGTGCCTACCAAATTACAACCAGAAACGTTGTCCTTCCAGGCAACTCGAGCCAACTCCTCCGTTATGTCGTTGTCGCTATGGTACTATGACACCTGAGTCCTGCTTCTCACTCTCAAAGTGCGGAGTGACATTGATCATTACCCCATCGGTCACAGCTCCCACAAAACATCTGCCCCATTACACATCAGAAACTCCAGAATTATCTGCTTCCTCGTAGGTTTTACCACGAGTTGGGCCAAAATTTCGAACTCTCATACATTCCACAAATTTCTTTTCTTGCAAAGACCAACCAACCTGATTTTTTCAGTCCACCTTATTTTGAAGTCGAATATGATTATTTCAATCATGTCTTTCTCGCATGACTTGTCTAGCGCATTATTTATTTTCTGCCTCACATTCTGACTACTGTTAGGAGGCCTATGCAAAACAGAAAGGAAATTTTCTTGCCATTTGTTTCCTCATCTCTGATTACATGGCTGCCATACTTTCTGATCATAAACCTTGTATTGCTATTGATTTAATTTTATCACTTGCTAAAAAAGTATTCCTGCCCACTCTGCAATTTGCCTGCCCTCTCATATAAGATTAGATGGCTTACAGTGCGGAAACAGGCCTTTTGGCACAACAAGTCCACACCGACCTGTCAAAGCACAACCCACCCAGATCCATTCCCGTACATTTACCCCTTCGCCTGACACTACGGGCAATTTAACATGGCCAATTCACCTCGCCTGCACATTTTTGGACTGTGGGTGGAAACCGGAGCACCCGGATGAAACCCATGCAGAAACCGAGAATGTGCAACCTCCACACAGACAGTCGCCTGAAGCTGGAATTGAACCCGGGACTCTAGCGCTGTGAGGCGTATGCATGCCATTATGCATATACTTCCAAGCCCAGATTCATTTGCAACCACGTCTCTGTGCAACCCACAGCATTGGAATATTGGAAAAGCTGGCTGTTGTTATGGATGTGTGCCTATGAGGTTGGGGAGGGAAAGATTATTGTCTTCCAAATCACATTTTTAAGTAATTCAGAAATTCCCATGTGTTATGTCAGCTTCAATTATGTCAATCCGTCTCTGAACACAGTGACACTTTGACTACAGAACCTGTATAATTTGTTTGTTTTCATTGCGCACAGTGTTGTGCAAAGATACTGGATACTCTCTGATAATTACCAGGAGAAGCAGAAAATCATTCAATAAGTTAAACATTTATTTGCAAACAAAAGCTGTGGACACCAGAAAACAACCTCCCAACAGCCCCCGTGTTTTGTGGCCACTACTTCTTATACATTGCTTGTTCTGGTGCTCATCTGGTGTCGTAAGCATAACCAATTGTTTGCGCTTGCTTAGTCTTTCTAAACTAATCATCTTTTGCCTCACTGGTCTGCTACTTTACACGTAACCTGTCATATTGCACCACCACCTTCTTTAGTATTACTTCATCTAACACGGGATTTCATGCTCTATCATGGCATGTTTCCAGTGCCTTCATCATCTGCGCAGCTATTGCACATCTGTTGCATGATGCTATGCATGCATTGCTTTGCTCACTAAACAACTACCAAATTAACTTCCATAACATAGAATCATTGAGTCATAGAGATGTACAGCAAGCAAACAGACCCTTCAGTCCAACCTGTCCATTCTGTCCAGATACCCAAAACCAATCTCGTCTCACCTGCCAACAATCGGCCTATATCCCTCAAAACCCTTCCTATTCATATACCCAGCTAAAAGTCTCTTAAATGTTGCAATTGTACCAGCCTCCACCACTTCCTCTCTCAGCTCATTCCATGCACGTACCACCCACTGTGTGAAAAAGATGTCCCTTAAGTCTCTTTTATATCTTTGCCCTCTCAATCTAAACTCATGCCCTCTAGTTCTGGACTTCCCGACCCCAGGGATAATACTTTGCCTATTTACCCTATCCATACCCCTCATAACTTTGTAAACCTCTATACTGTCACCACCCAGCCTCCAATGCTCCAGGGAAAACAGCTCAAGCCTGAACAGCCCATCTCTATATCTCAAATCCTCCATTCCTGGCAACATCCTTTTAAATCTTTTCTGAAGCCTTTCAAGATTCACAACATCTTTCCGATAGGAAGGACACCAGAATTGCACGCAATATTCCGACAGTATTCCAACTAACCGATGTCCTGTACAGCCGCAACATGACCTCCCAACTCCTGTACTCAATACTCTGACCAATAAAGGAAAGCATACCATACGTGTTCTTCACTATCCTATCTACCTGCGACTCCACTTTCAAGGAACTATGAACCTGCACTCCAAGGCCTCTTTGTTCAGTAACACACCTCAGGATCTTACCATTAAGTGTATAAGTCCTACTAAGATTTGCTTTCCCAAAATGCAGCTCCTCGCATTTATTTGAATTAAACTCCATCTGCCACTTCTCAGCCCCTTGGCCTATCTGGTAATCTGAGGCAACCGTCTTCCTTGTTCACTGCACCTCCAATTTTCGTGTTAGTTGCAGACTTACTAACTGTACCCCTTATGCTGGCATCCAAATCATTTATGTAAATGACAAAACGTACAGGACCCAGGACTGAACTTTGTGGCACTCCTCTGGTCTCAGGCCGCCAGTCTGAAAAACAACCCTCCACCACCACCCTCTGTCCTCTACCTTTGAGACAGTTCTGTGTCCAAATAGCTAGTTCTCCCTGTATTCTTTGAAATCTAACCTTGCTAATCAGTTTCCCATGGGGAACCTTGTCGAACACCTCACTGAAATCCATATAGATCACATCTACCACTCTGCTATCATCAATCCTCTTTGTTATTTCCTCGAAAATCTCAATCAAGTCTGTCAGACGTGATTTCCCACGCACAACACCATGTTGACTGTCCCTCTTCAGTCCTTGCCTTTCCAAATACGTGTACATCCTATCCCTCAGGAATCCATCCGACACCTTGCCCACAACCAACGTCAGGCTCATTGGTCCATAACAGTTAATGTAGTAACGATCTACATTCTGCTTGATAAAGATTGTGGATGGTCTCTGTGTGCCAGACGTTACCTGAGAGCGATGGCAGTGGTAGATCCACTAATCATTATCCTTACCTGATATAGGGGTACATTTCCCATTGTTTTGCGGTGACAGTTTCATTTCTGAAAGTACATCCAGGTGTGTAATCTCCACGCTGTCCTGTTTTATACAGCACAGCCACTGAATGTACTGTCTGGATCACGGTCACTGTCACTTTTGATTGATTTGTGGCCATTTGTTGCTGGAAGCTGAAAAGATTACATTGCAGTGAGAAAAATGTGTTTGTGATTCTGGGAACTGTGATTGTACTGAACTGTTCAAAGAATATTTTCTGGGTTTTTTTTTTGCTCACAGATGAATATTGGCCGATAAACCAACCCTGGTTTTGTTTCCAGAATTTGGTATTCGTTTCCTTCTGATCTGAGTTACATTCAATTTGCTTCACCACATTCTAAACTCAGAGGCGCCATCCCTCTTGATTCTACTGCTCAATATTTTGACGATCAGACACATTGTAGTGACCAGTAGAGCCCGCAAGAGATTCTGGGCTCACACCAATGGGCACATTGAGTGTGAGTCAGAAATGCGAAATCCAAAGAAAAAAAAATCCATCCTTATACTCTTTGTGATCTTAGCCAATTTCAACCTGTTGCGGTCAATATTAATGGTGTTTTCAATATCTTTCCGAATGTCGTGGTTGGACGGTCGGTTCATCTATTTTTTTCTGAACTAGGCAGGACCCTTCCTGTTACATATAAGCCCGTCGTGAAAGCAACTCCTCATGCGACTCCTTACATTTGCGACCCTAGCACTTTAAACTCCGTTGCACCACCTTCCATGACAAAGATGGCAAAGACCGGGGGAATCACGCCCTTTATGAGCCATTCTTTCACCATAAGTAAAAGCTAAACGTTAAGCACATCCTTGTAGGACTGAAGACATAGTGGCCACTGTCCTAGCACACTGTTCAAGTACAGAAAGTCGTTCAGGTGCAGAATAGTGAGCCCTACTTTATACTAACAGCCTCACTATGTTAAATAATATGAAGGAATTGGGGGTGGGAAAGGAAGCGGTGGATACATGAACACACTGTAGTTCGCTACGTAGCAGAGCAGGGATACTACCTTTGCTTGATTACCCCAGTTTGTTTTGATGCTGAATTTGAGAAGTACCCAGTCTTCCTCCTCTTTCAGGAAGCAGAGAAATTCCTGATTCATGTCCGGGCACAGGTGTGTTGTCGCCACCCTAATGAAATCAGAAAAATATTAACCACCCAGCCTCACAAACTCATTCTCAAACCAGCAGTGCCACTTTTGCAAAAGCGCCAACGTCCTTTTTCTCAGGCTGCTTAACAATGAATTGCTTCCATCGTCAAGTCGCCCTTGATCAGAATATTTTTGTAACTACCCGCAGCTCCTGCAATAAACTGATCGTGTTGGTTCAGAAAACTGGTAGTGACAAATTATGCTTTATTCAGGTCCTCCGGGCAGTTAATGAATTAGTCTTTCCCGCCTGTCCAGTGGTCCCAAATCCAGCTACCATACTCGCTAGCATTCCAGCAGGCTGCCCCATTATACAATTGTTGATTTGTGTTTGGCATTTTTCTCCATCTTGATACACTCAGACTTTCACTTCCTCTATGCTTCCACCTATCGATGAATCGATAAACCTGGACAAGGGTCCTGAAGGGTTATCCAGAAAGCACTCCAATTTTCTCCCAGTCTTCGAAGAAAGATCTGGAAGGTGTAACTTTTCTGGCATGCTCTAATTTGGTATAGAATCTGGAAAAATGCTTTTGTCATCCCCGAGAGAGCAAGCTTGCGAGACTAACTCTTTCATACGACCATGACACCTAGCCAAGAAGGGCCATAAAGTTGCTAAAGCTAAGCTGCAATTTCTGTCCGAAAGAGTCTATTGTTTGGCACGTGAACTAAACTGAAAACCCCAACCATTATCAAGGGATAGAATCGAGGCAATCTGCTTTGCCCACTGCCCGTCTCTAAAAGTGAAATGCAAACTTTCTTGGGCATGTAGACGATAGGTTGCTAATTATGTTGAGCTGGACTGCCCACTTCTCGACATTTCCATGCCCTCACAGCCAATATTCTGATCTGGGAGGAGGAGCACAAGATGTTGGTAAATCCCTCAAGCAGTCTTCCATATCGGCTCCAGCGTTACGTCTTCCTGACTATGCTCCACGATTGAACTTATTTGTCCACGATTGATTTGGTTTTGCACAGTCTGTCCTTACACAAACTCAGGAATATAGTGAGCGCCTGATGGCACAGTTTAGCATTCCAGTGGATCATTTGCTCGGGCTCACCCGGCTGCCTGACTGCCCTTGCTTTCACCTCTGTCATCTGACAAACTCATGCGATAAGTCTGAACAATCGTACCGTATTGCATGTTCCCCATTCTGTTGAGATCATATTGACAAAATAAGCCAGTCAACAACAGACCTAGACCTGCACAATTCGATATGAAGTGGAATAACGATCTGACCCGAGCTTGACAGTCAAGTTCTGCTCAACCTTAAATTGGGCAACGCACCTGCTGATCCTGAAAGATGGCTTTCCTCATTGCTACGAGGCAGTTTAAAAAGCTGGTCCCAAATCTCTAACTGGTATGAGCGACAGCCCCAAAGGAAATCCGGACTTAGTCTATTTTGACGATAATTCTGCCTAAAGAAATGGAAAGGGCACTTCTGTGTCGGCTCTGCCATCATCACAGCCGGCAGCTCTCCCTAACACTTACTCTGCTCAGCAAGCTGAACTTCTTGCCATCACATGAGCATGTTCATAGGCTACTAGCTTAACATTTCAATGTTACACTAACTCTCATTATGATTTGGAGATGCCGGTGTTGGACTGGGGTGTATAAAGTTAAAAATCACACAATACCAAGTTATAGTCCAACAGGTTTAATTGGAAGCACACAAGCTTTTGGAGCGACATTCCTTCATCAGGTGAGAGTGAAGGGCTCGATCGTAACACAGAATTTATAGCAAAAAATTACATTTGTCCTGGATATTCAGCCTCGGACCTTCGGGTGACCATCCTCCAAGGTGGACTTCGGTACAGGCAGCAGAGAAAAGTGGCAGAGGAGAGGCTGACAGCTAAGTTCGGTACTCATATGGAGGGCCTCAACCGGGACCTTGGGTTCATGTCACATTACAGGTGATCACCATTGCGCTGCACAAACACAGATATTCCTACACACACACACACACACTCTCGCATACACACGGACACAGGTACACACAGACGCGCACACAGACACCCACACAAACCCTTATAGACACACCCACTCCCAAACTCACACATGCTCCCCCTCACAGACTTAAGACACTCTGCACTCACTACACACACACATACACTTTCTCACACTCACAATCCCCACCCCAGACAGACAGACAGACACACACACACACACACACACACACACACAAAGACCCACATGCACACATATATTTTGTGGAGTAAATTTGTGCTTACAGGGTTACATTGTACTTTGCTCAATAACTGCATTCATTCATGTAGAAATCTGAGCTCAGAAACTGCATGAATTTATGTAACACTCCGTTATCTCACTTTTTAGATTAGAACCAATCTAAACATCATGGCATAGACAGAGAACACAGGGGGCCAACACCTTCAACATATGGTCTAGCTATCACCATTGTTAACAGCTAACCCGAGAATGCAACTTCAAAAAAATGTTTTGTGATTTACACATGAAAGAAGTGAAGCTATCATTGTATTCTAATAGATGAAAGGTTTAACAATCAATGCTTCAATGTGTAATTTCAGTTACATCACACTGTAAATTCTTGCTATAAATTCTGTGTTACGATCGAGCCCTCCGCTATCATCTGATGAAGGAGCGTCGCTCCGAAAGCTAGTGTGCTTCCAATTAAACCTGTTGGACTATAACCTGGGGTTGTGTGATTTTTAACTTTGTAACTTTCGTTATATATTTTGCATTGCTCATGATTATGGACAGACGTGAAATCTCAGGGGTTATCAAACCACTTCGGGATCAACAATAAAAAATGCTGAACATGTTGACAACCTCTTCTGTATTATTCAATATAATCAATAGGTCACGATTATTAAGTGACAGGCACTACTGGTAAACAGGAAGAGGTTACGCTGAACAATGTCAGGGCTGATAGAGCAGCTCACAATGCCGCCTTGTCTGATACTAGTTTGCAGGTCATGGCCTTTGTTTTGGGACATTCTAAACCCAGTGACTTAGCGTCCACAATTGAGGATGCATTTGCCATTCAATCTCAGGTCAGTGCTGAGGAGGTGTTACTCTGGGCCCAAGATCACTGGAAAAGAACACGGGGGGGGGGGGGGCGTCGGGTTTCATCACGATGACTGCGTGGTGGCACCCAGAGCTCTGTTTCAGTTAATTGTCCGCTCTACTCACTCGTTCACTCATGTGTGCAATGAGAGGTTGGATTTGGAGTTGGCGCAGAATGGCAGTCTACATTTTGAAAAAAATGATATGCACTGGGATTTCTTATAACTCATTTGAGGGACATGGGCGTTGGTGGCTGGCCAGCATTGATAGCCCATTGCGAAGGTAGTGATGAGCTGCGTTCTTGAATCACTGCAGTGCACTTGCTGCGGATTACCTCACAAACCGGGGGGGTGGGGGGTAGTGAATTTCAGGATTTGACCCAACAACCCAAGAGCGGTATATTTCCAAATCAGGGTGGTGAGTGACTTGGAGGGGGACTTCCATGTGGTAGTGCTCCCGAATGCCTGCTGCCGTTATCCTTCGAAATGGAAGTGGTCATGGGTTTGGAAGGTGTTGTCTGAGGACTTTTGGTGAATTTCTGCAGTGCATGTTGTAGAGAGTACACATGGCTGCTACTGAGCGCCGGTTTTTGACGGATTGAATGTTTGAAGATGTGTGCTAATCAAGCGGATTGCTGAGTTCTGGATGGTGTCAAACCACTTGAGTGTTGTTGGAGCTGCACTGACCCTGGCAAGTCGGGAGTATTCCATCACACTCCTGACTTGTGCCTCGTAGGTGATGGATAGAGTTTGGCGTGTCGGGAGTTGAGTTACTCGCTACAGTATCCTTCATCTTTGACCTGTTCTTGTAGCCATTGTGTTTACATGGCTAGTCTAGTTGAGTTTCTGGTCAATGGTAACCCCAAGGATGGTGACAGTGGGGGATTCAGTGATGGTAGTCCTGTTGAATGTCAGTGGTTAGAATGTCTCTTATTATTGATGGTTATTGACGGGCATTTGTGTGGCGTGAATGTTATTTTGCCACTTGTTGACGCAAGCCGAGATATGTTCAGATCTCGTTGCATCTGAGCATGGACTGCTTCAGTATCTGCGGAGTCGTGAATAGTGCTGAACATTGCAATCATTGGCGAACGTCCCCACATGTGACCTTATGACAGAGGGAGGTTATTGAGGAAGCAGCAGAAAATTGTTGGGCCGAGCACACTAACCTGAGGGATTCCTGCAAAGATGTCCTTGGAGTTGAGATGACTGATCCTCCACAAACACAACCGTCATACTTTGTTCCAGGTATGATTCTAAGCAGGGGATGTTTTCCCCTGGTACCCATTGATTGCAGTTTTGCCAGGGCTCTTTGATGCCTGACCCAGTCAAATGCTGCCTTAACGTCAAGGTCAGTTACTCTCACTTTACCTCTAGAATTCACTTTTTTTGTCCATGTTTGCACCAAGGCTGTAATGCTATCAGGAGTTAAGTGATACTGGCGAAACCCAAACTGGGCGTTTCTGAGCAGGTTGTGGCTGAGCAGGCGCTGCTTGATAGCACTCTTGATGACACCTTCCATCACTTTACTGATGATGGATAGTAAAGAGGTTGAGTGGATAATTGGCCGGTTTGGATTTGTCCTCCTTTTTGTGGACAGGACATACCCGGGCAATTTTCCACATTGTGTAGATGCTAATATTGCAAAAGATTGGCTAGGGCATTGGAAAGTTCTGATGCACGCATCTTTGATGCTATTGCTGTAAGGTTATCAGGGCCTATTGCGTTTGCAGTATCCAGTGCCTCCCACCGTTTATTGACATCACTTAGAGTGAATCGAATTGGCTGGAGACTGACATCTGTGATGATGGGGACCACTGGAGGAGCCCAATTATGGATCATCCACTCGGCACTTTTGTATGAAGATTGTTGCGAAAGCATCAGCCTTAGCTTTTTCACTGATATTTTGGGCTCCTCCATCATTGAGGTTCGGGATAGTTGAGCAGCCTCCTCTTCAAATAAATAGCTTAACTGTCCACAAGCAGTCACGACTGGGTGTGGTAGGACTGCAGAGCTTACATCTGATCCATTGTTTGTGGGATCATTTCAGTGTGTCTATCACTTGCTGTTTATGCTGTTTGGTACGGACATAGTCCCGTTTGGTAGGTTCACCAGTTTGGTACATTATTTTTAGGTATGTGGATGAGGGTAGAGCAGTGGATGTAGTGTATGTGGATTTTAGTAAGGCATTTGATAAGGTTCCCCATGGTAGGCTTATGTAGAAAGTCAGGAGGCATGAGATAGTGGGAAATTTGTCGAGTCGAATAGAGAACTGGCTAACCGGTCGAAGTCAGACAGTGGTGGTAGATGGTAAATATTCAGTTACAAGTGGAGTTCCGCAGGGATCAGTTCTGGGTCCTCTGCTGTTTGTAATTTTTATTAATGACTTGGAAAAGAGTGTGTCGAAGGGTGAGTCAGTAAATTTGCAGACAATACGAAGATTGGTGGAGTTGTGGATAGTGAGCAGTGCTGTTGTCGGCTGCAAAGGGACTTAGATATGATTCAGAGCTGGGCTGAGGAGTGGCAGATGGAGTTCAACCCTGTCAAGTGTGAGGTTGTCCATTTTGGAAGGACAAGTAAGAATACGGAATACAGGGTTAACAGTAGGGGTCTTAGTAAGGTGGAGGAGCAGAGGGATCTTGGGGTCTATGTTCATAGCTCTTTGAAAGTTGCCACTCAGGTGGATAGAGCTTGTAAGAAGGCCTATGGTGTATGAGCATTCATTAGCAGAGGGATTGAATTCAAGTGTCGTGAGGTGATGTTGCAGCTGTACAGGACCTTGGTAAGGCCACATTTGGAGTACTGTGTGCAGTTCTGGTCGCCTTACTATAGGAAAGATGTGGAAGCTTTGGAGAGGTTGCAGAGGAGATTTATCAGGATGTTGCCTGGAATGGAGAATAGGTCGTACGAGAATAGGCTGAGAGTGCTAGTCCTTTTCTCATTAGAATGGCGAAGGATGAGGGGTGACTTAATAGAGGTTTATAAGATGATCAGGGGAATAGATAGAATAGACAGTCAGAGACGTTTTTCCCCGGGTACAACAGAGTGTTACAAAGAGACATAAATTTAAGGTGAAGGGTGGAAGGTATAGGGGGATATCAGGGGTAGGTTCTTTACCCAGAGAGTGGTGGGGGCATGGAATGCACTGCCTGTGGGAGTGGCAGAGTCAGAATCATTGGTGACCTTTAAGCGGTAATTGGATAGGTACATGGATAGGTGTTTAAGCTCGGACAAATGTTCGGCACAACATCTTGGGCCGAAGGGCCTGTTCTGTGCTGTATTGTTCGATGTTCTATGTTCCATGTCTGTTGCTCCTCCTCCCATACGCTCCTGCATTCTCTATTGAGCAAAGCTTGAAGGAAATGGTTGAGTGGGGGATATTCCAGTCCATAATGTTACAGATTGTGCTGGAGTGCATTTCTGCTGCTGTTGATGGCCCCAGCACCTCCTGGACTCCCAGTCTTGTGCTGCTGGATCGGTTCAAAGTCTGACGAATTTAGCCAGTGATAGTGCCACACAACTCGATGGAGGCTATCCTCAATGTGAAGGTAGGACTTTGTCTCGACAAGCACAGTGTGATGTTCAATTTTACTTATACGGTCATGGACTGATGCTTCTGCAGCCGGCAGATTAGCCAGGATGAGGTCAAGCATGTTTTTCCTTTACCTCTTGTTGGTTCCTTCACTACCTGATGCAGACCCAGTCTATCAGTTGTATCATTTAGGACCAGACCAGCTAGATCAGTAATGCTGCTGTCATGCCACTTTTGGTGATGGGCATTGAAATTCCCCACCCAGAGAGCATTTTGCGCCCTTGCCACCCTCAGTGCTTCCTTTAAGTGTTGTGCAACATGGAGGATTACTGAATCATCAGCTGAAGAAGGATGGTACGTGGTAAGCAGTTAGATGTTTCTTGCCCATGTTTAAACTGAAGCCATGAACCAGAATCGATGTTAAGGATTGTCAGGGCAACTACCTCCCAACTGTATACGTAAGTGCCGCCACAACTGCTGAGTCGGTTCTTCTGGTTGGACAGGACATATCCAGGAATGATAATGGTAGTGTCTGCTTTTTGTTTTAGCAATTTCAAACCAAATCAGTGAACTTGAAACGCTATGAGTCCGGTAAAAAATGGAAAAGTGCAGATAAATCCTACGCAAATCGTGCAGAACCTTTCGAACATTTGTTAATGGATTTTATGGATGTTCAAACACGTGCTTGTAATTATTGATATATTCTCTGAAAGCTTTGAATCTTTCTCTGTCAGAGACATGATGCAACTACAGTCGCTAAACATTTATTAAAAGAAACTGAACTACGGTTCGGGATACATGTGCAGCTCTCAAGTGGCAATGTGTCTCACTTTACAGTTACCATGCTTAAAGAAACATATGAATCATTGCAGATCAACCAGTAGTTTCAGTACAGCTACCATTCTCAGTCGGCTACACTAGTAGACAATATAATGAGATGTTGAAAAATAAACCTGCAAAAGTCTGTTAGGAAACTGGCTTTAAATGGATCATAATTCTAGCTTTAGTCTAATGACTAAGAGATCTGCTACCAACAGGACGGCATGACTGTCACCACACGGGATTGTCACGGGGTTCACCCTCGGTTTACCTTTCTCTGCACCTGTTACTGTTAAAGAAATGTATTCATAAAAAGAGGAAAATGTTTTAAATTTTTGTATGTCACTCATCGAATATATCTCTCGCTTTCATTTACAGGTAAAGAACACACACGGTGACCCAACTAGAATAGAGTGCCATAATTTGGAACCAGGAAAATTGAACACAAAAAAAAGCCTTCTCTCATGGCTCGAGGGCCGTCCCAGATCATGCTGACCACCAACACGGCTTAAAATTAAAAGGGCAACTCCCATAATTGCACGTCTCATACTGGAAGAGGCTCCCGACGGGGAAGCCCCAAATTCATCATTAACTGGAAATACACAGAAGGCCTATGTCTTCGGGACCAGTATGGACTAGTCCATACCTCAGCACTTTTCTGCGTTTGAGGTATGACTATGCTTTATGGTCAGATCAATCTAGCTGTTTGGTATGTAGAATGGACTGACGCCCTTGAATGGAGGGTCCCCCTCAAAACTCATTCTCTTTAAAACATCTGAAATGACGGCATGTGTAACTTACTAGAACAAGTGTAAAAATAGGAAAGTATTGGATAGACATCAACTTAGTTTAATGCTTGCCACATTTCACCATTTGTCACTGATGCTGACACATAAAGGTGGTGGCGGGGGTGGGGGGCTGTGGTGGTGGGGGGCGCGGAATTTAGTGGGTTCTATTTGCCTCACCAGATTTGAGCCAAGAGATTGATCTGTAAATTCGAATTATACACAATATTTTAATATCAGCCACCACCTAAACTTTATTTCGTCATGATTACATCAGCATAAACTTCTAATCATGTCTGATCTCCTGACGATATAACTCAGTTTATCCCATGCAATAGCATGGATTTCCTTTGTGGACACAGCACATATGATTGGCTGTCCCCAACATGGACTGGTTCATACTATTTAGGCGATGTTTTGTTCCACATCTATCATCTTCAATTCCTGTCCCACCATTGGATATTGTTAAAATTGTACAATACATTGATTCGGCCGCATTTAGAACACTATGTATAGTTCTGGTTGCCACATTAGCCGGTGGCACAGTGGTTAGTACTGCTGCCTCACAACGCGAGAGACCCGGGTTCAATTGTGGAGTTTGTGCATTCTCCCCGTGTCTGCGTGTGTTTCCTCCCACAGTCAATAAGTATGCAGGTTAGGTAAATTGGCCATGCTGAGTTGCCTGTAGTGTAAGGTGAAGGGGAAAATGTAGGGGAATGGATCTGGGTGGGTGCACTTCGGAGGGTTGGTGTGGACTTATTTTGGCCGAAGTGCCTGTTACCGCATTGTAAGCAATTTAATCATGATGTGGACGCTTTGGAGACGGTGCAGAGAAGGTTTACGAGGATGTTGCCAGGTATGGAAGGTCCTGGCTATGAAGAGAGGTTGAGTAAGTTAGGATTCTTCTCATTAGGAAAAAAGGAGATTTAGGGTAGACCTGATGGAAATCTACACAATCATAAAGGATATAGACAGGGTAGAGAGAGAAAAAGCTTTTTTTTTCCCCCAAAGCAAAGGATTCAATAACGAGAGGTTACGCTTTCAAGGTGAAAGGTGAAACGTTTAAGAGGGATACACTCGGCAGGTCATTTACACAGAGGGTGATAGGTGGCTGGAACGTGTTGCCAGCGGAGGTAGTGGAGGCAGACACGGTAGTTTTACTTAAGGTACGTCTGGACAGATAGATGAGTAGGTAGGGAGCAGAGGAACACAGATTCGTCGGAATTGGGCGACAGGTTTAGACAGTGGATTTGATTCGGCTCAGGCTTGGAGGGCCAAAGAGCCTGTTCCTGAGCTGTACATTTTCGTTGTTATGTGTTCTTTGTTCTATTGAGTCATCACCAGAACGCACTATCAAAAAACCAGCGTAGTTCTTTGTTATCCTGTTCGCTATGTATGAAATAGCTAAATCAAAGAGGAAGTCTACAAAGGTGAAACTGCAAAGGTGCTCCAATATGCCAACCAGACAAAAGAGGAAATCACTGCTGAAACGGAAGCCATTCTATCATGAGCGGTGGAAAAAAGGGAGGCCCTTGACGACCTCTTAGCTGAGAAAGAAGTCACTTGTGCCCCCATAGGGTCAGCATGACGCACCTACGTCCCGGACATCTCTGAGAACATCAACAATCCAAAGCAGAAGGAAGCAGGTATGATTAGGAAGGTTGGGAATGAGCGACACAGAAACCCAGAGGCACGTTGGGGACCTTTTAGCTGGCACAATTCCTTGTTAGCTGGATGGGGAAGAATATTATACAATTGTCACTGGGTTCCTGGTCTTTATTATTCTAATCTTTGTCTTGATCTCCTGATGGAGAACCCTTTGCGCCTCTCTTGTCAAACAAAATATGACTGTACCATGATGGTTCAACGGTTTGCATATCCAGCCCTTCTCTCAGAAGAAGGAAAGCCGTTCCTCAGGGAAGTTGACCCCATTCTGATTTAGAATTTGATTTTCCTTTCAGTACAGAACGAATAAAATTATTTTCGGCGTAGATTGAAGGATAGAGTTACTTATGGTTCGAGTATTGCTGGTGGCTAGAGGGAAACAAGCTACAGCTTGAACAAGCAGGCATCTATTTGGCGAGAAACCATGGGAAAGTCAATTTGCCAGGGAACTAACGGACAGTTCCAACGCACTGCACTAACATTGATATCCTAATCAGTTAGTCCAGTTATCAAAATGTTGCACTCACTGTTTTTTTGAATAGTCATGTGGAGATTTTCCTCTTTAGTTTAGAAAAAGATAATTTTGAATTGCTTGTTGCAGTTGCTACCTATAATCTGGACATGTACCCTCTCCCATTGCATTCAGAAAAATAAAGATCGGTTTGGACAAACGAATCAATTGTCTGAGTCATGTTTTGGATAGACAAACGACCTTGAGAGCTACATACATTCTTACCCCTGTAAACTGCTCCATCCCTCCAAACCTCCCATCTTCACGAACTCTTGCAGCCCCGACAGCTTTCCATATTTCTGTGACTCCTGTGGCTCGTTTGTCCTCCGACCCTGTGAATCCCCCTGAAGTTCCCACAACCCTTCCAACCTGGGTCGTCTGCTCCAGATCAGACCATTTCTATCTCTGTAACCTCCACTGCCGAAAACACTTCTAATTTATGTAACCTCGTTCAAACCCCGCACTCTTCAATTTCCTGAATCCTCTTCCTGCAAAATCTCCCAGTCTAGATATCCCTCCCTATCTCTGTAATCTCCACTTTGTCCAGTGCAATGCTGAGGAAGGACCAGTTGTCGAAACCGGGTCATGTTATGGGAGGTAGGAAGGGCTCCAGACCCTGCAGGATGGTACAAATATAGAAAGGGACATAGATCCTGCAGCGTGTTAGAGGGAGTCGGAATCATTGAAACTGCAACATCAGACCAAGGTCCAATTCAGTTGTGGAACCTGAATTATGTTACAAACTTAATCACTGATTTTTTTTCTGATCGGACCATGGGATTCAGAAAACAAATAGTTTGAAATTGTAAATGCACAGTTCTATGATTTGATGAATTGATTTTTGGAGCTTATTATTAGAATGGCTGAGCACAGCCTGAGATACCCATGCTGGGAGATGAGTTCATACGTGAATCTATTTCTCGTTGTCTCGGTGTGATTGACACTGACCTGGTGCTGCTCTGATAGAAAACATTCTCTGTGCATCTGGCAACGTCCAGATCGACATGACTGACCACAACCCACGTCACCAAAGCCTTCAATTGGATTTGTTTTTTGCATTATGTTTAATTGGCAGTTTAATGAGAAGCAACAATTGGTTACACATTGGAAAGAATGCAAGCTTTAATATTGTCCGTGACACATGCAGTGCACGTTCATGGATTCTGTTGTTTTCTACAGATTATGGTTAATAGGATTAGAACCAGGTTATCAGGGTGCAGATTGTCATTGCTTCGCTGAGTTCATCACCATGTGAATTGAATAATATATGCATCAAGACTTCTGCTAAGCGACGACAATTCTCAACAGTCTGAAGCAGTGTAATTACCCTTTCGACGGGATCGCACCGACTTGGTTTGAAGGTTACTACACTGGAGCCTTGAGCACCAAGTGACTGAAAACCTCATTCTCTTTGTATGTGGGGTTTGGCACCAGAGTGGATGAGAGCAGCCTACTGAGTAAATGACATGTGGGGAGCTTGTATCCTGCTGTTCTGTAAGACCCCGCATCAAGGAGTACCTACCTCTCATTCAGTAAACCTGTTCCATTCTCCAGTTCCGACAGTACACCCTCGCTCCAAACCCCAACATCTGTTGAATGGCTGTCCTCTCTCGAAACACCTCCTGCTCTTACACCAGAACTTATGAGCTCACCTCCTGCAGTCCCAAATGACTTTGCTCCTTGTTATCTCATCAAATTACGATGAACTGCGTAAAATCAAACGTGTAGTCTGAGTGGGTCATTCAGAGCAATAAATTTCCCCTTCTTCACGTTAATTGGGTGGCCTCATTATCAGAATTGTATTCTTCAATCACTGTCATTCTGGTTCTCTAGCTCCAGACCTTCCAATTCACCATATCAATGTAATAAGTTTAAAATGACTTAACATCAGGTTATAGTTCAACAGGTTTATTTGGAAGCACTAGCTTTCAGAACACTTTTCTTTCGTCAGGTGGTGGTCTGGAAACAACCACCTGATGAAGTAGTAACACTCTGAAACTTAGTGCTTCAAAATAAACCTGCTGGATGATAACTTGATGTTGTATGACTTTTAACTTTGTATACCTGAATCCGACACTGGCACCTCCAGATCACAATTGAATTAATGTTATTGGTCCCTTGCAGCATTTTTCATACTTGTTGCAGACTCCCAACCCTCAATGCACCCTGTCCCTGAAGCCTCCTCAAGTATCACAGCTCACTATCTTTGTAATACATTTTAGCATGTTAAACCCTCTCGATTTCTCTAACCTCCGCCAGAGGAACACTCCACATCTCAGTGTAATGGTAATAAGGCTAACTTGTCTTCACAGCCCACAATTACTCCATAAAGTGTTACAATCTTCAGTATCACTGATTCCTCCAATCCCTACAATTGTTGTTGGCTCTGCGAAGGGATCCAGACCCATTAAATCTCTCTACCTTGGTAAAGTCCTGCAGTTCGAACCACTACCCCGTTTGTGCAAACACCAATTCTTACATCCCTGCCTATCTCTGTAATCTCCTGCAGCTCCAACTGTCACCCGAATTGTCATCCAATCATGTTCACTACACTGCACAATCTGCCACTGTCATGCTCACTCCCCCACACTCTCCCCAATTACCACACTCAATCTCTCACACTCTCAACTACAGTCACACTCAATCTCCTGCCCACAGCCCCACCTCCATGCTCACAATTCACATGCTCCCATGTAAGTTCTCACTCCCTGCACACTCCCACACTGTCCTGCCCTCTCCCCACACACTGCCCACCATCACAGTCACTTCCCCACACAGTCCGCCACTATCATGCTCCTTCCCGCACACATGTACCCACCATCATATTCACTCACCCACACACACACCTCTTGCCACGGTCACTCCGCCACACACTCCCATGCTGTCACGCTCTTCCCCTGCACACTCCCCACCACCTTCACACTTTCTACCCGCTCACGTCACCGTCATACTTACTCCCCCGCACACTGACTCACCGTCACCCTCAATCCTTCCACACTCCCTCACTATCATGCTCACTGTCCTGTTCACTCTCCTATGTCACCTCAATCCCCCACACACTCCCCCACCTCCACGCTCACTCCCCTGCACAAGTCTTTACTGCCATGGTCATTCCCCTACTGCAACCTTACTCCCCACACACCGTCTCTACTGTCATCCTCACTCCCGAAGTGGAGCCCCACCATCATGCTTACTCCCATGCACACTCCAGCACCATCATGCTCAATCCCCGCAAACTCCCCCACTCTCATGCACACTCCCATGCACAATCTCCCACCATAATTCTCACTGTCCTGCACACTCCCTCACCCTCATGCTTACTCTCCACACACACACCCACACCAAACTCACTCTCGCACACAATCTCCCTGCAGAGCATTCACACCCCCAAAACTCTTGAACCATCACACTCCCCACAGACTCCCACACCATCACGCTCATTCCCATGCACACACACCAACTGTCTTGCTTGCTCCCCTGCACCCTACCCCACTGCGATATTTACTCCCCCACTGACACTCTCACTCACCCACATAATCCTCCACCATTTCGCTCACTCCTCTGCATGCTCCCCATTGCCACACTCACTCCCCTGCACACTCCTGCACTGCCATTCTCACTCACTCACACAATCACCCACTGTCATGCCCTCTCCCCAAATAATCTCCCACCGTCATGCTCAGTGCCCCACTCAGAACCCACTGTAGCACTCGCTCCCGTGCACACTCCCCCACCATCACATTGATTTCCCCACCAATTGCCCGCCACCACCTCACTCCCCCACACACGCGGACTGTCATGTGCACACAACCCACACTCCCCCCGCATCAGACGTTTCACTGGGGTCTCTCCCACACCTTCACTCACTCCACTGCACTTTGTACCACGAACACCTCACTCCCTTATACGCTTGCCCACTGCCAAGCTCACTCCCCTCCAAACTACACCACCATCACCATCACACCCCTGCTGTCTTGCACACTCCCCCGCACATTCCACCAATACTACCTCACTCCCCCGTACACTTTCCCACCACCATACCCGCTCCCCGCAGACTCCTCCATCATCACACTTAATCCCCCACACACTTCTCTAACGTCACACTGACTCCCACGCACACTTCCCGGCTGTTATGCTCCCTCCAGACTCACCCCCACAATCATGCTCACTCCCCTAATGTGACATTCACTCCCACGCACACTACACCATGATCTCACTTACTCAGCTACACACACCTCAACCATCGTGCTCACTCTCCTGCACACTCCCTCAATGTCACTCTCATTCTGCAGAGCACTCTCCCAATATCACGTTTACTCCACCGCATACTCCACTAGTGTTAACATCATGCTTTCTCCCTCGCACACTCCCTCTCTGTCATGCCCAGTTCCCCACACACAACCAACTCACGCACTGCCAAGCTCACTACCCCGCCAACTCACCCACCACCAAGCTCACTCGCCCACACACTCCCCCACTGTCATATTCACACCCCCACACACTCACCCATCAACCCATTCACTCCCTCACACACTCCTGCACCATCACATTCACTCTGCCACACATGCCCTCACCAACACGCTCACTCCTCTGCACACTCTTCCACTGCCAAACTCACTCACCTGTGCTCTCCCCTACATCATGCTGACTCCCCAAAACACTCCCCACCAACACGTTCACTACCTCACATAATCCTGCACCGTCAAGCTCACAATGCCACATACTCACCCACCACCATGCTCACTTTCTCAAATATTCCCTCACACCTACGCTCACTCACCTGCGTGCTCCCCCTGCATCAAGCTCACTCCCCCACACACTCCCCACGTTCGGGCTTACTCTCCCGCGTAATCCTGCACGTCAAGCCCACTACACCAAACACTCCACTACTGCCACACTAACTCCCCTGCACGTACCCCCTCCATCAAACGCAATCACCCACACACTCCCCCACCATCACACACACTCGCCCGCCTAATCCCACATGGTCAAGTTCATTCACTTACACACTCCCCACCACCATACTCATTCCCCCACACACTCACCAACCACCATTGGCACTCACTTCGCACTCCCCCACAGTCAGACTCACTCCCACACACTCGACCACCACCATGCTCATTGCCATGCACACCTCCCTACAGCCAAGCTCACTACCCCAAATCCTCACCCACCACTATTCTCACTCACCCACATCCTGCCCCACCGCCATACTCACTCTCCTGCACACTCCCCTACCATAACACTAGCTCCTTCTCACGCTACCTCAACATCACATTCACTCCCCAGCGCACCGCTTACTCCCTCACTCACTCCCTCACCAACACGCACACACTCCAGCACTCTAGTCCACTTCCACACTCACTCCCCCGCACACTACCCAAAGTCGTGTTCTGTCTCCCACCGTCACACTCAGTGCACACTCGCCCAGCTTCACACTCACGCCCCCATAGTCTACCCAACCTCAAGCTCACTCCCCATCACAATCCACCACTCTTACACACACTGCCCCTACGTCACACTTACACCAACAGAACCTCGCTCATGGACAAATACACTCACCCTCCAAGGTCCACGACTGTCACACTCACTCCCCTATACACTTCTGTCACACTCACTTCCCCACACACTCTCCCACCCTTACACCCACTCACCCGCACACTCCCTACCATGAACTGCCATTCGACTTCGTCACCTTTGGTCCCAAAAATGTACTTTGATGCTTTGATCCCTGAGTAACAGAGAGTCGCTCCCCCCAAATCTCATCCATGTGTAATTATCTCTTGTCCATCCCCTACTCCTTACCCTAGCCACAGCCTATGTTGCCACTCCCGCATTTACCACAAAGTAATGGACAGTGTTCTCAAACCCACTGTGCCCCCTACCGAAGACACTTTTGTCCAAGCACCATATATTCCCCTCGCAATAGCCCGAAGCTCCACACGTCTCTCTGTTCCTCGAGCAATGGAAGGTGAGGGAGGATTCGAGGAGCAGATTTTTGGAGCAAGGGAGTTTTGGAGGTGGACAGTGCAGAATGGAGAGAGATTGAAGGGGAATGTGAAAGGCAGACACAGTGAAACTGACAGTGTAAATGGAAGGAGGCGAGAGAGAGATAGAAGGACAATGTGAGAGCGGGAGGGAGATATGGAGGGAGAAGGACAACTGGAGAGATGTGCTCTACCGAAGGAATGGGGGACCCAGAGTTGAAAGCAAGTACAGAGTGACTTTAGCTCAATTCCTGAGATCACATCCAGTCCCCTCCCTTTCACTGAGTAGCAGGCCGTGGGGCTGTGTCTCTATCTCTCCAGCTCAGGAAAAGAGTTACCCTGGCATTCCACAACACTGATTCCATAACCCGCGAAATCTCGCTGTAACAGTTCAAAGATGGTCACGGAAATCCCCTGACGATGGATACCGACTGCCATCCACAACACCAGTCTGTGATAACTCAGTTCCTCTCGATGTTGAAAACAAATCAGAGTCAACGCTAAGGGTATCAGAACGTAATCCGGGTGTGGGTCTTCAAAGTCCATCACCAAGAGTGGGTCCACAGGCCCAGCAATGACTGAGCAGGGCAGGCCCTCTCCTACACAGCAGCTAGATTGTGGAAAGTGATGGAAGAAACAATAAGAGGGAGTCATTCTCAACAAACCACTTATCAAAGATGGATCTGTCCCTAACAGCATCTGAAGGAGTAGCCATCACACACCCCTGGCAGAGGATAAGTCTCAGCCTCATATTGAAGTTGCTGCCCATTGTGTTATGTGGCACTACCTCTTGCGAAGTGGGACATACTTCTAAAGGACTAAGCAAATAGAAATTGGATATCCGTGAGGCACTGTAGGCTATCAGCAGCTGCCGCATCAAAGGCCTTCCTTTCATCATAAATTCAGAAGTGGGCTGTTCACTGATGGTTCAAAACCATTCCCAACGACACTTGCACTGAAGCAGGCTATTCAGCCCACTAAGAGTTTTAAACATGAACAGAATGCGGCCATTCGAGGCTGTTACTCAGTAAATGAAGCTGTTACTTCCATCTCTCATGTCTGTTACAGAGCAAATGGAAAGGAGCATTTTGCCTTTCAAAGCTGCTCCACAGGAATATGGGAAGAGTGGTTACTGAGCCGGGAGCAGGGAAACATAAGGGATAAATTAGTCTTTATCAGTTTAACACAAATTAACGGCTGCAGTGACACAATGACCAGTGCTGAGCCCTCAACTATTTACAATCTGTATTAATGTCTTAGATAAATGGGAAAAAAATGCACTCAAAACACTTTTCTCACGGACACTAACATAGTCAGGAAACTAAGTTAGCAAAAGATGGATAAGCAATGGACAACAATTTGGCCAATGGAATATGACATTGGTGACTGTTAGCCTGCGAGTATTATCAGTAAGAATATTAAACAAACTAAATATCCATAAATGGAGGAAGATTGCAGGACATCGTGGTACAGTCTCCACTGGAGTGTTCACTCAGACCTGTTCAGACATCAGCAATAATGCTTCATCTTCCTGATGGTCATCTCCCTGATGTTCCCAGTGGCCCCATGGCTCTCAGTACACATAGGATACTTTGATGTGGTTGGTTGGCAGTGGGGAGTGGTGTGGGTAAGGTTATATTGAGCTGTGTATCAAGAGGATTGCCTTTATCCGAGAGGCCACCACTTTTTTCTCCGTGTAGACCCGAAGACGATGAGAATGGCTGACTGCTTAGAGTCATAGAGATGTACAGCATGGAAACAGAACCTTCGGCCAAACCTGTCGGCTGCAGTTGTTGTCAGGATAGTGGGTATTCGCCAACATTATATACTGTGCATGGTGACACTGTAACACTAATGGAGTGAGAGAGACGGAGGAATCAATCATAAGAATTAGTGCATAAAAAGGCATTGTCAGCTACGCTAAAATGTTTAGTTATATCGCATTCTCAATCCAAATAACAGACCCGGCCCAGACACACTAAACCCACAAGTGATATCCACACACCAAGGAGCATTGTGTAGAGCAAATTCTGCTTGGTTAACTCGGCAAGTTAGCGAGTGTAGAGAAAGTGTCCAGACCACAGCAATGCATTGATCTATAAACCCAGACCAGATATCTGTCCAGCACTGGTAGCTATACAGGGAACAGAAATGCACTGATCTATAAACTCAGACGAGATAACCGTCCAGTGTGTGGAGCAATGCAGACGACAGCAGCACAAGTTTATTCAGGCTACTGTCAGTGACTCACATCGAAAGAGATTGGAATACATTTTATGCACGTTCTATAAATTTCATTATTTTTATGCACTCTTTCAAATTATAATGAGAATGGATTATAAAGTCCGGAAACAAAACCCCAAAATACTTTCCAGGCCAACAATGGGCATGCCCACTACCTTCTGATAATATATCAGGGACATTAAAAGGAATCAGAAAAAAAAAAGCTGTCAGGTTCCAAAGTCATTCTTTCAATAAGGAAGCGCCCGAGAAATGTTCTAAAGCTGGTGGCATTGTCAGAATATTCCTGGCAGAGATTCTCTGGTCTGCCTATTCATTCGTTTATTTCAATTTTTTTTCTGTTTTCAGAAGCGTTATAGTTTCCCATATATTTAAGATTTAAAATTACTCAGAGAAGAATGGAGGGGCAGAGTTCCAGACACGAACATGGTGTGGTGATGCGAGGCCTCGAGTTTTAAAGTTTGGTGCTGTCTGGAGACTGGGTCTGATGCAGTCTGCAGTCTGGAGACTAACTTACACGATCTGGATACTGGAGGAAGTGCGATCTGGAGAAAGGGCCTGGGGCAGTCTGGAGACTGGGCCATTATGGTGTAGGGACTGGACCCCGGAAGGTTTGGAGTCTTGGCCCTGTGTGGCCCAGAGACTCGGCCTAGTGTGGTCTGAAGACTGGGCTCAGTGCAATCTGTATCAAGGGCTTGGGGAGGTCTTGATAGTGGGCCCTGTGCAGTCTGGAGAGTGGGCCAAGAGCAGCCAACAGCAACGGCCTGTAGTGGTCTGGAGACTGGGTCCAGTGCGGTCTGTAAATTGGATACCCGGCCTGGCAACATCTGGAATCTTGGCGGGGTGTGGCCTGGAGACTGAGCTCAATGCATTGAGGAGCAAGGGCCTGGTGCACTTTGGACACTGGTCGTGGTGTGGTCTGGAGACTGCCCACTGTTATCAGAGGTCTTGGCGTGGTGTGGCATGCAGCCTAAGGCTGGTACAGTCTGCAGACTGGGCCCAGTGCCGTCTGGAGATTGGGCGCAGTGCAGACTCGAGATTGGGACTGTGCAATCTGGAGCCTGGGCGTGGTGCTTCCTGGAGCCTTGGCCCGGTGCAGTCTGGAGACTGGGCTCAGTGCAGTCTGGAGTCTGGGCCCTGTGCAATCTGGAGTCTTGGAGTGGTGTGGCCTTTACTCAGCTCGGGGCTGTCTGGAGACCGAGCCCAATGCAGTCTGGAGACAGGGCCCAAGGCGATCTTGTGTCTTGGTGTGATGTAGCCTGGAGCCTTGGTCCGGTGTGGTCAGGCGACTGGGTCCAGTGCAGTCCATAGACTGAGCACAATGCGGTCAGAAGGCTAGGCCATTTGCGGCCTGGAGACTGAGCCCAGTGCGGTCTGGAGACTGGGCCCAATGCAATCTGGAGTCTTGGCGTGTTGCAGCCTGGAACCTCGGCCCGGTGCGATCAGGAGACTGAGCCCAGTGCGGTCTGGAGACAGGGCTAAATGAGATCTGTATTCTTTTTATGGTTCAGCCTGGAGCTTCGATCCGGTGCAGTTAGGAGACTGGGCCCAGTGCCGTCTGTAGACTGAGCACAGTGCGGTGAGGAGACTGTGCCCAGTGCAGCCTGGAGCCTCAGCCCAGTACGGTCTGGAGACTCTGCTCAGTGCAATCTGCAGCAAGGGCCTGATGTGGTCTGGAGACTGGGGCCAGTGTGGTCTGGAGAAAGGGCCCAGCAAGGTCTGGTGTCCTGGTACAATGTGACCTGAACACTCGGCTCAGTGCAGTCTGATCACTTGGATCAATATGGCCTGGAGGCTAGGCATGATGAAGTGTGGAGACTCAGCCCAGTTTGGTCTGGAAACTTGTCGTGGTGCGGTCTGGAGGGAGGGCCTGGTCCGCTCTGGAGACAAGGCCCAGTGTGGTCTGGTGACTTGGTCCGCTGCGTTCTGGAGACTTGGCAGGTTTGGTCTTGAGACTGCGCCCGGTTCTGTCTGGAGGTCGAGTCCGCCGAGGTCTAGAGTCTTGGTTCAGTATATTTTGGAGACCCGGCCCAGGGTAGTCTGGAGACTTGGCATGGTGGAGTCTGGAGACTTGGCCCCTTGCGATCTGGAGACTGGGCTTGGTGCAGCTGGGAGACATGGCACAGTGCGGTCGGGAGCAAGGGCCTGATGTGAATTGAAGACTGGCCCAGTTCGATCTGGATACTGGGCCCAGTGCGGCCTGGAGCCTCGGAGACTAGGGCCCAGTGTTGTCTGGTGCATTGGTTCAGTGGGATCTGGAGCCTTGGCGTGGTGTGTCCTCGTGCCTCGGCCTGTTACAATCTGAAGACTTGGCCCAGTGCGGTATGGAGACTGGGCCTGATGTGATCTGGGTTCTTGGAGTGATGTGGGCTGGAGCCTCGACCCGGTGCCGTCTGGAGACTGGAGCCACTGCGGTCCATAATCTGAGCCAAGTGCAGTCTGGAGACTGGGACTGGTGAGGCCTGGAACCCCAGACAAGTACGGTCTGGAGACTGGGCTTAGTGCAATCTGCAGCAAGGGCCTTGTGCGGTGTAGAGACTGGGCCCAGTGTGGTCTGGAGACAGGGCCTAATACAGTCTGGAGTCTAGGCCCGGCAAGGTCTGGTGTCCTGGTACGATGTGACCTGAAGACTCGGCCCAGTGCAGTCTGATCACTTGGATCAATATTACCTGGAGACTGGGCCTTGTGCAGTCCGGAGACTTGGCCCGGGGCGGTCTGGAGATTCGGTACAGCGTGGTGCACAATCTGGGCCAGATGCTGCCTGAGAGTCGGTCCAGTGCTGTCTGGAGCCTGAATCCAGTGTGTCTGGAGACTGGGCCCAGACGTGGTAGCCGGAAAGAGCTAACCAGTTCGATACAAAATTAGCTGAACAGGAGGAAGAAAGTGGGTAGTTGGAGAGATTTCTTGTTCCAACTGAAGGCCTATGACCAGCGATATGCCACAAGGACCAGTTTGCTGTTGTTCATTGGCTTTTTAAATGATTTGGATGAGAGTATAGGAACCATGGGCAGCACGTTTGCAGACAAAGCCTCAGTATTTGTAATAGTGGACAGTAAATATGGCCATTTAGAAGGACGATGAGATCATGATCAACTGATTCTGGGTAATCTAAGATGGAGGGCAGGAAAAATTTCTGGCTGGAACAGGCTACTCCTTTTTTTTGAGGGAATGTAGGTGTTGGACATGATTTCCTCGAATTGCAGATGCAGCAATTACTGTTTTGTACGCAGTTGAATTGTTTTGGAACTTTAGAGGAAAAATATCAAAACATCAAAACAACACTTTTAAAAGGGATAGGAACAGACAAAGAAAGCACGTGGTGAGGTCAGTGCGGGGGGAAGGGAGGGGAGAAACAGAGAGAGAGAGAAACCCACACTGCTAACTGACGCATCAGTGAACCTGTGCAGTTACTGATGTGGTGTAGAATCCATGCATCGCTGGACATGTGAGAACATCTGGGAAATGTAACAAGCATTGAAATTCACAAATGATCATGGAGGAACCTGTTTTGGAGAGGTCACAGCACAGAAACAGGTACGCGAATTACTTTCAGTTTGGCGTTGGGCCCTAACTGCAAGTACGTCCTCGTGAATTGAGTGGGTTCTTTCATCTTTGTATGTTTTATTGAGATATGTCTATTGATTAAACCTAAAAATATAAGTCATAAGTCTTAAGTTAGCCTTGAGCAGCGTTTTGTAAAAGAATAAGACTGCTATTTTCAGGGTCTGCAGATTGGAAGAAGCAAAATAGCCTTTAGTTGAGTGCTTTGCTCTTCTTGTCAGATGTGGGATATTAGGAAGAGTTTACGTGTTACTGAGGATTATACCTGTAATAAATTCCTTTGGTTCAGAATCCTATCAGATTGAATGGAACAGATGGAGCAACAGTTAGATGCATTGAGGAATTTACGGAGGAAAGGGGTATGATTCATGGTAGTAAAAGGAAGGCAGAAAATTCGGAGTTTAAAATCACACAACACCAGGTTATAGTTCAACAGGTTTAATTGGAAGCACACTAGCTTTCGGAGCGACGCTCCTTCATCAGGTGATTGCGGAGGGCTCGATCGTAACACAGAATTTATAGCAAAAATTTGCAGTGTGATGTGACTGAAATTATACATTGAAAAATTGATTGCTTGTTAAGCCTTAAACCTTTTTCCAGCCACCAACCGGATTCAGTCCTCCCATCGACAAGCCTGATTGTACCCTCTACCTGTGTTCAGCCATCCACATCTCACCACACTGCCTCCTCCTCCTCCCTTTCCCGCCTCTTTATCTGGAGCTCCCTTACTCCCACCCCCCCCCCCCCACCCCCACTCTTGAAGATTGGCGTTGACTTCTTCACCTCCTGCTGCTGTCTGGCTTGTTGTGTTCTTCCAGTCTCCTGCCTGTTTCCTTTGGATTTAATATTTGCAGTTTTAAAAAAAGTCTTCTTGTGAAGTAGGCAGGAGATAGTGAAAGGATTGTGCCCCTTCTTATCCAATAGTTTTGATGGGCTGTAGGGCTTTCTCACATTCCTGTGAAACCAGCTTGAGATGCTGCATGTGCTTCTCTTTATTTTCTGGGGAAATGTGCAGGCTCTAACAGTACTGTTATATGCAGATTTGCTGCACGTTAACAGCACACGTTTCAATGTTGTCCAGGTTTTGACACTTTAGCACCTGTGTCGTGATAAATTGTTCTGAATATTGTGTGATAGTCACTGAACAAGCTCACCTCTGATTGTATGATGCAGGAAAAGACATTGCTGAAGCAGCTGAAGATGTTTGTGCCAAACAAGCTACTCTGAGGATCGCCCACAGCAATATCCAGGGACTGAGAGGATTGACCTCCACCAGCCACATTGTGTTCTGAATTACCCAACTAGTTTACAACTATTTCCCATTAAGTTCATTTTTTTGTTTAGGTCCCTTAACACCTTGCTCAGCCAAATCCTGCTGTGATGTTATTGTCAATCATTCTTACACAATGTTCATATCTTTGTTCATGTCAATACACCAAAGTATATGTGTGGAGAACATTTCCTTCTCTCAGAGGTTAGTAAATGATGGGGTCTCCCTATCCCAGACAGTTACAGGAGCTGTATCACTGAAATGTTTGGTGGGATAGGGTAAAGAGGGTGTCAATTGATATTTGACGCATCAGAGAGTTGAGGGCGACAATGAACTGGGACGAAAGAGAAATCGAGGCCTACAGCAGATCAGCCCTGACGTTACTGAAAATGAAAGCAGGGTTGAGGGGCGAAAGGGTCTCCTGTTACTGCAGTATACCACATATGCCAGTCTATTTGTGGACTCTTTCTGTTTTTGTCTAACAGACTTGAGGAGCTGAATGGACTGATCTTGTGCCTGTGTCTATGAGTAGTGGTGCTGAATGGCCTAATCTGGGTACAGTGTTATAGGTTTGAGGCGCTGATTGGCCTGTGAATGTGATTGCATATCAGATTTCAGGGGTGAATGGCCTCATCCTGTTCTGGTGTAACTGAATTCCGCATAGACTAAGTCTATGACGCTCGGAGAAAGTGAGGACTGCAGATGCTGGAGGTCAGACTCGAAACGTGTGGCACTAGAAAAGCACAGCCTGTCAAGAAGCATCTGAGGAGCAGGAGAATTGTCATTTCAGGTATCCACACTTCATCAGAAATGTCTGAACATCGCTTCTCCTGATCCTCGTATGCTATCTGACCTACTGTGCTTTACCAGCACGACACTCTTTGACTTCTACCTGGACAACCTTCCTGTTTACTTCATCAAATAACTTGAACAAATTTGTCAGGCATATTCGCCCATGCGCAAAACCATGTCAGCGATTCCTAAACAAATCCTGTCTTCCCAAATGCATATATCTCTTATGCCTCATAATCTTCTCAAGTAGCGTACCTACCACCTATGTTAAGCTTAACAATCTACGGTTCCCAGGCTGTTTTTTTCCTTTTACAGCCCTTCATGAAAAAGGGAATAACATTTGCTACGCTGCACTCACTGCGGACCTCACCTGTGATTAATAGTGATTCAAAAATATCAGCCAAGGCTACTGCAAATTCTTATCTATCCACTTGCAGTGTGTATCTTGCATTTATCTGATCAAGGCCAGGAGATTTATCTAACTTCATGCATTTCAAAACATCCTCCACTGTGATATGGACTGTCGCCAATATAGCACCACAGACATCCTCAAGTTCCGAAGTCTTCATGTTTTTCTGCATGTTAAACACAGGGAAGAAATATGCATTGAGGACTTCGCCTATATCCTGCAGTACTACAAATACATATTCTCCTTGGTCCTTGGGAGGTCCTATTCTCTCTATTTGGAGATGCTGGTGTTGGACTGGGGTGCACAAGGTTAAAAATCACATAAAACCAGGTTATAGTCCTACAGGTGTATTTGGAAGCACACTAGCTTTCGAGCGTCACTCCTTCATCAGGTGATAGTGCAGGACTCAATCCTGCTAAAAAGAATGTATAGCAAAAAATAACATTGTGATGCAACTGAAATTATACATTGAAAAATAACTTGATTGTCCGCTGAGTCTTTCATCTGTTTGAATATCATGATAGTTTCACTTCTTTCATGTGTAAATCACAAAAAAAATTGAAAGTTGCATTGTCAGGTTAGCTGTTACAATGTGTGATAGCTAGACCAGTATGTTGAAGGTGTTCGCCCCCTGTGTTCTGATGCCATGATGTTCAGATTGATTCTAATCTAAAAAGTGAGATAACAGAGGATTACATGAATTCATGCAGTTTTTGAACAAAGTGCAACGTAACTCTGTAAGTACAATTTCAACCCACAACATTTATGTGTGCATGTGGGTCTTTGTATGTGTGCGTCTGCCGGGTTGGATGTTGTGATTGTGAGAGAGAGTGTATGTGTGTGTGTAGTGAGTGTAGAGTGGTCTACGTCTCTGAGAAGATGCCTGTGTGAATGTGGGAGTGTGCGTGTCCATAAGGGTGTATGTGAGTGTATGTGTGTGTGTGTGTGTGTGTGTGTGTGTGTGTGATAGAGAGAGAGAGAGAGAGAGAGAGAGAGAGAGAGAGAGAGAGAGAGAGAGAGAGAGGGAGAGAATGTATGTGTGTCCCGGTTGAGGCCCTCTCTATGGATATCAAACTTAGCTATCAGCATCTGCTCGGCCACTTATTCACTCGACAATCACTATGCACACATACACATACACCCTCTGTCACGCTTACAACCCCCAGCCCTCCCCCTCCACACACAGACAAAGACCCACATGCACACATATATTTTATGGGGTGAATTTGTACTTGTAGAGGTACGTTGTACTTTGCTCAAAAATGGCATGAATTCATGTAATCCTCTGTTATCTCACTTTTTACATTTGAATCAATCTAAACATCATGGCATAGACAGAGAACACAGGGGGCTAATACCGTCAACATATTGTTTAGCTATCACCTATTTTTACAGCTAACCTGAGAATGCAAATTTTAAAAAAAAGGTTGTGTGACTTAAACATGAAAGAAGTGAAACTATCATGGTATTCAAACAGATGAAAGACTCAACAGAAAATCAAGGTATTTTTCAATGTATAATTTCAGTTACATCGTACTGTAAATTTTTGCTATAAATTCTGTGTCTTAGTATTGAGTCCTCCACTATCACCTGATGAAGGAGTGACGCTCCAAAAACTAGTGTGGTTCCAATAGAACCTGTTGGACGATAACCTGTTGTTGTGTGATTTTTAACTTTCTACTCTCTCTAGGTTTTTTTTTAATATACTTAAAGTACCTATTTGGATTACCCAATCTTCTCACCCAATACTACTTTGTGCCCCCTTACCGCCCTCCTGATTTCCTTGTTCAGTAAACTCCAGTATCTCCTGTACATCTCCCCTTTATCTCAACTGCCTGTACATAAGCCATGCCTTCTTTATTCTGGTCAAAGCCTCAATTCTTCGTCTCACCCATGGTTCTCTAATCTTTCCAACATTGCCGTTCGCCCTCACGGGAACATATAAACCTTGAACTCCCGCTATCTCACTTTTAAGTGCCTCCCACTCGCGCGAGTGCCCTTTGCCTGCAAGCAAAAACTTCAATCAACCCCTACTCCTGTCTAATTCCGTCAAAGTTCACGTTGCATGAATTTAAAACTTGAACATGTGGACCTGTTTTGTCCCTCTCAATAGTGATTTAAAATTTAACAGAACTACGCTCGTTTGTCCTCCAATCTAAAAGTTGGAAATGAGTCTGATTTTATGACGGCGTTGACCTTTCGATAATCAACGCAGATTTGTTGAGTCTTTTCCAGTCTGAGAACTAAGCTGTTTACCGAACGCTGTTCTTTCAGGCTTGGTTCAATGATAACCTCATCGTGCAGATCTCTGCCTCCATCTGGATCGGTCTAGCTTTGAAAGTAATAAGCTGATAGTGGTCTTGTTTTATCAGAGCAATATTCCTGATGTCTACTTCATGTATGGCAGCATTAGTCTTAACCGTCTGACTCTTACATATGGTCTTCTCATGCAGTCACAGATCTTTCAACTGCGTTTTATCCTCATGAGGCATATATTTGACTAACCTATCCCACTCCTGAAGGACTCCTTCGTTTTTTAATCGATTTTGAGACAAATCGAAAACCACATCACTGTGTGGAGAAGGAACTCACACCTGTTTCTCCAGTTCGTTTTCTCACCTAATTCTCTGGAGGGGACCGACACAATCAACAATCACCCGTGTGAAAGGTTCTTCAAATCTGGGAATTGGCAACAAACGTGCTGGTCTTTGGCTGTGGCTTACCTAGCATTTGGCATGTATGACACGTACGCAAAAGATAATCACATCCTTATGCATTCTAGGGCAAAAAAATGTTTTTGTAACTTAACCATAGTCTTTCATGCACGTAGGTGATCTCCTATAGGTAGTGTATGTGATATCAGTAATACCTCCTGTCTGTATCCAATCGGTAACATAATCTGGTGCACTTCGGCCCAATTTCTATTTTACACTGACCTGCTGTTGTCTCCATTACTGTCTTAGCGCTTTATCTTTCAGATAATAACTCTCCAGAATATTCTCTGCCAATTTTCTGAAGTGCGCATCCTAAAATATAATTTTGATCGTCTCGTCGTGCTGTTGCAAAGTCCTTAGCCTTTCAGGACTACAAACTTCTGTCTGATCCTCTGCCTGTTCTCATTTTTGTTGCACCGTTATGTCAACAGGATATTCGCTAAGTGAACCTCAACTCCTTCATCTTTTAGCTAGTTTTGAGAAGCTTTGTAGCTCAGATTGAGGTTCTGGATATAGATTAGCTCACTGAGCTGGAACGTTCATTTCCAAATGTTTCGTCACCCCATTAGGTAAAATTTTCTTTGGGCCTCTGGGCGAAGCACTGTTGATACTTCCTGCTATATATTTATAAATAGAATAAATTTAAAACATATAAATAGAAAGGCGGAATTATAGAAAGAGCTTCGCCCAGAATGCCACTGAAAATATTACCGAGTAGGGTGAGGAAACGTCTGAGAATGGATCTTTCAGCTCAGCGAGCAAACCTCATTCAGGTCCTTTATCTTTCTCTTCACGTTTCGCTTGGGGCTGTGACTTATGATAGTGGGACCAGTTACGACACAGTCTGGGAAGATACCAGGATATTTCTATTTTAACTCCTCAGTTTCGTACTCTTCCTTGGGCTTCTCCACAGCAAGGGTTTGATTCTCCCACCTTGGATTCTGCCAAATCATTCCAAAGAACGAACTGACTTCCTGGAACTGACACTTTGTCAATGATTCGTACTGTAAATTGTCCAGTCTTGAGTTGGCACTCCAACCTAATCTTACATTGGGAGGGCTAAATATCTGTCCATCTATCCCACAAAATGCTACACTCTCATGCAACAGATCAGAAAGAGTGCAAATTCACTCATCCTTTACTATCAGCGTTAGATCCTTTGTCTCTCAAAATCATAACTTCTTGTCATTTCCCCCGTTCTTTAGAGTAAACTTTACCCACGGAGGGGAAATATTTGTATAGATCAGGCACTAACTTCATACGCAGAGCATTGTTGATATTTCCTGCTATCTACTTACAAATAGAATAAATAGAAAAACTTATAAATATAAAGGAAGAATTATCAACAGTGCTTTGCCCGGAGGCCCACTGAGAATGTTACCTACTCGGGTGAGGCTGTGCTCTCTTCTGCACTTCCTCGGCTCTTCTTGGGGTCTCCTTCACTACCTTACTCATGCCACTGTGTTACGTTATTTTTTCCACATCTTTTCTCACAGCGCCTTTCTTTAACGACCCACACTGTGATTTTACGTGTCCGACGTTACCACAGAGGACAAACCTGAGACCATTCCAACCTCTTAGCCTTATTTTTTTAATCCTGTGATAAATCCTTACCAGCTTCTCCACACTTTGTTCGCAGTGAGGGAGCTCCTTTTCTCCCAACGTCTTTCCATCACACAATGAAATGAAGGCCAGGAACTTGCCTTGTGCAATATGATATATTATCTGCTAATTCTGCTGTCGTTTTTATTTCCTGAATTTCTGTTCCTCCATTGAAATTATTCCTATCTCTGCAAGTGGGATTGTAAACCCCTCCAACGTATAATTGTTCGAATGGCCTCGAAGGTTCTCATGTATTTTTAAAGCACGCACCCATCCATCAAATTGACTATGTTTAATTCCGTCCAACTCAACATAAGTCTGACTTGGTTCCTACTTTATGTTCCTCAATCGCAGTCTATATGCTTTTGTTGCCAGTTCAGAACACTTAAAAGAACCTGATTGAACTCTTCGTAATGCCTTGACCGCTCATCTGACAGCGCCACAAAAACCTCACACTTTCGGCCTACAAGTTTATTCTGAACTAGCAATACTCATAAATCCTCTGACCGCTCCATATACCTCGCCAATTTTTCAAGTGCAATAAGTAAGGTTTCAATGTCTTTCTCATCGAAATGTGGCAGAGTTTTGACATATTTGTATATATGACGACCATCCTTTAATCTTCAACCAGTTAACATGACTTTGCTGACGAAGTTGCAACTTCTCAAGTTCGAGTTCTCTTTCTTGTTATTTCTCCCTTTCTTCCCTCTCTCTGACCAACTAAGAGCCATTTCTCTCCCTGTCTTTTTCCTCTCTCTGTCTCTTTTTCTCTATCTCTCTCCCTCTCTTCCTCTTTGTTTATCTTCTAACTCCATTTTCCTCAATTGTAATTTCTGGGTTTTTTTCTAGCTCTACTGCACGTGTCTCTTTCTCTGACAAACATAAGTGTTTGTGTAACTTACTTACAATTTCAACTTTACTTTGGCTTTAGTTGAACACAAATCTAACTTCTTAGTTAAATCAAAAAATATGTTCTTTTTCTTTATTTCTAAACTTTCTGGGATAATTTGAGAATCATCTTCAAATTCTTGAACTACTTTCACAATTTTAAGAGCCATTTCTCTCACTTTTAATTGAAGCAACCACAAGTCAAAAAATTAATCAAATGCTCTCACCTAAATTTTATTGAAACATCCAGGGCACTAACTTGCAAGTGTTCAAATCTGCTGGTATTATTGTCGTTCCTTCAAATCTGTCTCAACCAGTTTAAATCTCAAATGAAAGACCACAGGCTGATAAATTCCAGCACCGAGACCCAAGTTAAGACATGGGGTTAGCCCCAAGCACTTCCGCCCCTATCCCCCTGATTTAAACCAGAAACACAGAAATTATTTAACCAGAGTCGTAATCTGTGAAAGTTCGAGAGGCCAAGACCATTCAAAATATCACTGTTTCAAATAAAATCTAGCAATACTTGTCAGGTCTAACAGAGAGCAATTAATTACTCCATCTAATGCTCTTTTAGGGAAATTATTAACCCTATTGTCCCTGCACGTCTCCCCTCTTACCCTGCATATTTATTCCATTACTTCCAGTTGTCTCTTTGGGGACCTGCAGTACAAACCCGATAACGTCACCATCCCGTACTTATTTCTTAGCTCACCCACAAAGCCTCACTTCGGTTATTTTATCCCTGATCACTGCTGTGATGCTCACCTTAACCAAATATGCAACACCTCCACCGCTCCTTCCTAGACGACTGGCCCTCCTTAAGCACCTGTACACTGGTTCATTAAGTTGTCAGTCCTGTCTCTCCCTTAGCCATTTTCCTGTAATGGCCATGATATCCCTATCCAATGTATCTGTCCACGCTCTGAGTTTATCGGTCTTACCTATCAGCCGTCTTGCTTTGAAACAGAACCAATTTAATCCAATAGACATTCCTTGCTCACTGTTGTGTTCCAGCCTGACCTGTATGCCCAAATTGCTATTTTTTGATTACTATGTCTCCTTCCTCCTCGGACTTGCTTCCCAGCTGTTTAGGATCCCACTTCTCCGACCAATTATAGTTTTAACCCTCCTTTGGAGCCTCGGTGCGATGATATGCTCCCCCCCACCTCCAATCCAGGTACAGATCGTCCGACTTGAATAGGTCACCTCTGCCACAGAGGAGATCCCAGTGATCTAACAATCTGAATCCCTGCACACTACACTAATTCTTCAGCTACGCATTTATCTGCCATATCCTCCTGTTCATGCCCTCACTAGCACGTGACACTGGAAATAATCTTGTACTATCATTGTCATGGTCCTGGTTTTTAACGATTTCCCTCGCTAACTGCAGCAACTCCACGGGACCTCATTGATATTTCTATCTATGTCATTTATACCAAATGTACAATGGCGTCTGGCTGCTCACGCCCAACACCCACACCCACACCATCCGAGGACGTTCTGCAGCCACTTGTAGATAACGTGTACCCTGGCACCTGGGAGGCAACACACCATGCTGGATTCCCATTTGCGGCCACAACGTTTCCTGTCTGCCCGCCTAACTATAGATTCTCCTATCTCTAAGCAAACCCCCTTACTTTTACCCTTTCCTGCCTTGCCCCAGAGCCAGTTGTAGTGCAAACCGACCTTGCTACCGCTGCTTTCTCCTGAATAGTCATCCGCCTAACATTATCTGCAACAAATTTACTTGTTTATGAGGGGAATGGCCACAAGGGATTCCTTCACTCTGCCTTCTCCCTTTGCCTTTCAGGGTGGTCACCCAGCTACTCTCTGCATGGAACACGACAAGTAGCAAGGAACACCTGGTGGATTAAATTGCATCTATTTCAAAGCAAGAGGGCTGACAGGAAAGGCTTATGAATGCAGGGCATGAATTCGTATGTGGGACTGGAATACCACAGTCATTACAAAAGAAGGAACGTGGGTGTGATCACCTCAGTAAATCTCTTGTCTATGAAGTGCTCAGCATCTCGAATGATCCTGAATGCATCCAGCTCCAGCTCCCGAAAACGTTCTCCCCGGACCTGCAGATGGATGAACCTCAAAAACATGTAGTCATCAGTGATAGTGGCAGTCTCCCTGAGTTCCTACATTCAGCAGGAGGAACACACAACTGCTCTAATTGCCGTCTCAACTCCTGTAAGACGGAAGTTTAAAGGACTTTACATGAGCTAACCTGTACTTTTGGCTGAGCTGCCGCTATCTGAAATCTCTTGAACCAAACCCTTACTTCTGACAATGTTACCAAAAAATTTAGCAAAAGCATATCACTCCACCCCTCCACAACTCCACTCCTCCAACGGTCCATTTAGATTTGGTTTGGGAAGGAGGGAGACACTGTAGTGATGTAGGTTTTGGACCTTCAGCACTCTTCAACAACAGGCCCAGGATGTTCTTCTGCACACTGCATGTCACTGATTGACCTTGGAGGGTGTTTGCCTGATGTCTTCCATACCAATCTGCGTCATCACAGTCCTCTGCTTGTCCTTTCTGGCTATTAGTATTGCATTTATGAATTCCTTGAATCCGTTGATTGCATTCCAAACTGTGCCTCACTCCAGATGGAGAGAGGTTGATGTTCCAGTGAACACAGGGCGATTGGAAAGAGAATATCAAAGACATAGGAGCAATTACATTCCTACCCCTCACTGAGTATGACTTTCCTTTCAATAACATTGTATTTATTCTGACAATCCCCTTTTCCACTTCCCTGCAATTTTACCCAGAACCGTTGTTTAAAAAATATGTCTCTCTCAGCCTTGATTATATTTAATGATTCCATAAGTCCATAAGAAATAGGAATAGAAGGAAAGGCATTCGGCCAGTCGAGTCCACTCCGCTATTTCAATCATTGCTGATGGGCATTTCAAAGCCACTTACTCGCACTGTCCCAGTATCCCTTAAGCCCTGGTGAGATTAAACATTATATTAAACTCTACCTTGAAGACATTTACTGTCTGCTGCGCTCTGTGGCCATGAGGTCTCCAGGCCCACCACTCTCTGGCTGAAGAAATGTCACCTAATTTCCGTGTTAAATTGCCCTCCTCTAATTCTAAGGCTGTGCCCACGAGTCCTGATATCGTCACCTGATGGAATCAATTTCCAGTGTCCACCCTTTCTAAGACATGCATTATCATATAAGCTTCTATCAGATTTCCCCTCTAACGAATACAACTCCCGGATCTTCAGCCGTTCATCATGTGTCAGGCCTAACATTCCAGGGACCATCCGTGTGAATCTCCGCTAGACACGCTCCAGTGCCTGTATGTCCATCCTGAGGGGGTCCAGAACTGGACACAATATTTTAAATGGTGCCTTACCAGAGCTTTATAAACTTTCAGTCTCAATTCACTGCTTTTACATTCCAACCCTCTCGAAATAAATGACAACATTACATTTGCTTTCTTAACCACGGACTCAATCTGCAAGTCATCCTTCAGAGAATCCTATACAAGCACTGTTAAATACCTTTGTAGCTTGGATTTAGAGATGCCGGTGTTGGACTGGGTGTAAAAAGTTAAAAATCACACAGCACCAGGTTATAGTCTAACAGATGTAATTGGAAGCATGCTAGCTTGCGGAGCAATGCTCCTTCATCAGGTGATTGTGGAGGGCTCAATCCTAACACAGAATTGATAGCAAAAGTTTACAGTGTGAAGTAACTGAAATCGTGCATTGAAAAATTGATTGTCTGTTAAGCCTTTTATCTGTTAGAATGCAGTGATAGTTTCACTTCTTGCATGTGTAAATCACAAAAACTTTTTAAATAAAAGTTGCATTCTCAGGTTAGATGTGAACAATGGTGATAGCTAGACAATATGTTGAAGGTGTTAGAGCCCTGTGTTCTCTGTCTATGCCATGACGTTTAGATTGATTCTAATCTAAAAGGTGAGATAACGGAGTTTTACATAAATTCATGCCGTTTTTGAGCTCAGAGGTCTACATGAATGTATGCAGTTTTTCAGCAAAGTACAATGCAACCCTGCAAATACAAATGCACCTCACAAAATATATGTGTGCATGTGGGTCTTTCTCTGTGTGTGTGTGTCTGTCTGTCTAGGATGGGGTTGTGACTGTGAGAAAGTGTATGAGTGTGTGTAGTGATGCAGAGTGTCTTAAGTCTGTGAGGGGTGCATGTGTGAGTGTGGTAGTGCGTGTGTCTGTAAGCGTGTGTGTGGGTGTCTGTGCGCGCGTCTGTGTGTATGCATGTCCGTGTGTATGTGTGTAAAGGATTGCCTGTGTGTGTGTGACGGTGTGTGTAGGAGTATCTGTGTGTGTGTATAGTGCAATGGTGGTCACCTGTAATGTGACATCAACCCAATGTCCCAGTTGAGGCCCTCCCTATGGGTAGCTCACGTCGAACACCATGGGCCCTCACTTTACTCAGCAGCCTCCAGTCAGGCATCTTACCAAAGGCGTTTTGGAAGTCTAGTTAGGTAACATCCACTGGTTTCTCTGGTCGAAGTTACTTGTTATTTCTTCAAAGAATTCTAACAGATTTGTCAGGCACGACTTCCCCTTACTTAATCCATGCTGACTTGTTCTAATTCGCCCCTCTACTGCCAATAATTTTGAAATCTCATCCTTAACGATGGATTCTAGATTTTTTATCGCCAACCGAAACTAGTCTAATCGGTCTATAATGTTCCATCTTTTGTCTTGATCCTTTCTTGAACAAGAGGATTACAACAGAGATTTTCCAACCACCTGGGACTTTCCATGAATCCAGTGATTTTTGAAAGATTAAAAAATACGCCTCCACTATTTCTTCAGCCACATCTCTCAGAACTCTACGGCTTAGCCCATCCAGGCCAGCAGATTTTTCATTTTTAGACCTTTCAGCTTATAAGTACTTTCTCCTTTGCAATGGCCACCATACTGAACACTGCCCCTTGACTCTCCTTGATTGGTGGGATATTACTCATGTCTTCCACTGCGAAGACTGACACAAAGTATTTATAAAGTTCTTCAGCTATTCCATTTTCTCCCATCACTAGACTTCCTGCATCAATTTGGAGAGGCCAATCTCAACTTTTCACTCTCGGTTGTTTCTTATGTATTGAAAGAATGTTTAAATTTAATTTGAATATTACTGGCTAGCCTACCTTCATATTTGATCCTCTACTTCCTTATTTCTGTCTTTGTTATCCTCTCTTTGCTTTTCTAGCCTTCCCAATCTTCTGATTTCCCAGTGCTGTCGTCCACTTTATAGGCTCGTTCTTTTTCTGTCGTACTTTTCCTGAGTACTTCGTCAGCCATGATTGTCTAATCCCAACCCAGGTAGTCTTTCTTTTCTTTGGGATTCAAACTGAACAGCCTTCAGAATTTTCTCAATTGTTTCCCAGCAATTAATGACAGAATTGATAGTCTTTATTTCAATGGCATATTTCTCACAATCTGAAAATTGAACCTGCATTAGATGTATCTGTCCTATCAAACCCCCTCAGTGACCAGAGGCAAAACGAAAAGGAAAAAAAAAATGCAAGAGCCTGTCATCTCCTCGCTCATCTCCCACATCATCCGAAGATACAGCTCATCCAGATCTGCGGATTTCCCTACTCTTTATCCCGCATAAACTTCCTATTCTTCCTGAGCTTTTGTATCAGTCTCTTCGAGGATCGCACTGTCATTCTCCCTGAATCCAGTCACTGCTTCTCCAAAGTGAAGACAGATATGAATTGCGTGTTTAACATATTTTCTAGCTCCGTGCACATGCTGCCTCCTTCGTCCTTAATACAACCAATTCTTTCACGTGTTATCCTCTTCCCCTTCACAAGCCGATGCAATATCGTTGGATTGTTGCTAATTTTACCCGTTAATGTTTTATCACATCACCTTTTTGCTTTTCTACTCACTTTCTTAAGTTCAGCCCCACACTTTCTGTACTCTTCTTGTACCTCCACTGATCTGCTCACATTATACTTGCTTTAAGCTTTCATTTATATCTTTTATTCCATTTTGAAAATTTGTCGACATTCTAGGGTCTCTGTGCTGGTTTTCCAAACTTTCAGCTTCGAAGTAACATGTTCGGCCGGCACTGACATCATTTCCATTTAAATCATGTGATCCCATCTCACCCTGTTCTGCTGCAATGTTAAACATTTATAACAGCACTTTCGCCAGCTCCTGTCATTTAAAAAAAAATAAAATCTGCCTCCGCAATCCAAAAACATCTTATTTCTCAGCCCTTTTGTTTTGACTTTTCCTGGACAAATTGAAAATGTATGAGACATGGTTACTGGTCCTATAATGGTTTCCAAATCCTGCCTAGAATAACTGACTGGCTTCACTCCCCACAATGAGGTCCCAGTATTCCACCATCCCTTGTTGAGGCTTCTACATTTTAATATAAGAAACTCTCTGCAATAAATTTCAAACCATCTGGCTACTCTGAAAAAAAGATATCATGGCCCCAATAAGGGATGGGAGTTTTAACTATCTCAGTGTAACCATCATATTACTGTTTTACACACCTCAATGATTTGTGTTTATATCTGCTCCTGTATTTTCATTCATCTGTCATCGTTTTAATCCTAAACTCCAACCACAAAGTCTCGCTTGAAGATTCTTCCAAGATATCATCCCTCCTTAAATCAGTAACTCACTCCATGATTAATAAACAAATCCACCTCCAGTTTTACCCCCTCTTCTCTCCTGGCTATGGTTCCTGTACAGGAGAATACTGAGTAACCAGTCGTGCTCTCCCTCAGCCACATTTCTGTGATGGCAAAAATGTCACTCCTCCACATCTCAACGAACAAAGAAAAAAGAATAACAAAGAAACCTTACAGCCTAGGGACAGGCCCTTCGGTTCTCCAAGCCTGACCTGATCCAAATGTACTGTCCAAACCTGTCGTCAATTCCTAAGTATCTGTATACCTCTGCTCCCCACCTACTCATGCATTTGCCCAGACGCATCTTAGATGAATCTACCGTGCCCGATTCTGCCATCTCTGCTGGCAACACGTTCCAAACGCCCAACACACTCTGTGTAAATAACTTACCGCTTGAAACCCCCTTAAAGTTTCTACCTCTCAGCTTGAAAGCGTGACTTCTAGTTATTGAAACCTTCACCCTAGGGAAAAGCTTGTCTCTATCCATCCTGTCTTTGTTCTTCATGATTTTGTAAACCTTAATCAGGTCCCCCTCAATCCCTTTTTTCTAATGAAAATAACCTAACCTACTCAACCTTTCTTCATAGATATACCAGGCAACATCCTCGTAAACCTTCTCTGCACCCTCTCCAAGTCGTCCTCATTATTTTGGTAATATGGTGACCAGAACTGTATACAGTATTGAAATGCGGCCGAACCAATGTATTGTACAGTTTTAACATAACGTGCCAGCTCGTATACTCAATATCACGTCCGAAGAAGGCAAGCATACCATATGACTTCTTGATCACTGTATCTGCTTGTGCAGCCACCTTCAGGGTAACAATGGACCAGAACTCCCAGATCTCTCTGTTCAACGACTTTTCCCAAAGCTCTTCCATTTACAGTATAGTTCGCTCTAGAACTAGACCTCCCAAAATGCAGCACCTCACATTTGCCCGGATTTGAACTCCATCAGCCACCTATCCGCTCAAATCTCCAGTTTATCTATATTTTCCTGAATTTTTTAAAAGTCCCCTGTGGTTTCTGCTACTCCACCAATCTTCGTGTCGTCTGCAAACTTACCAATCAGACCATCAATGTCCTCTTCCCGATCATTTATTTATATTACAAACAACAGTGGCCCCAGCAGTGATCCATGCGGAACACCACTTGTCACGTTTCTCCATTTCGAGAAACTCCTTTCAACTACTAGTCTCTATCTCCTGTTGCTCAACCAGGTCTTTATTCACCTCGGTTGAAGACAGTGCGCACCATGTGACTTCACTTTCTTCATTAGTTTACCCTGGGAAAACCTATCAAACTCTTTACCAAAGTCCAAGTATATCACATAGACATCACATCCTTCATCTATGAACTTGGTCACTTCCTCACAGAATTCTCATAAGTTGGTAAGGCACGAACGCCCCCGCACATAACCATGTTGCCTATCACTGTTAAGATCATTGCCTAACAAATAGAAATGGATCCTATCCCTCCGTACCTTCTCCACCAACTTTCCCACCACTAACATCAGGCACACAGGTCTGTAGTTACCTGGAATATCCTGAGAACACTTCTTGAACAGGGGAACAACATTAATAATGCTCCAGTCCTCTGGAATTTCACCTGTGTTTAAAGAGGCGACAAAGATCTCTGTCACAGCCCATGCTATTTCCTATCTCACCTCCATCAGCAACCTGGGATTGATCCCATCCAGTCCTGGGGATTTGTCCACCTTATTACCATTTAGCGTACCCGACACATCCTTTCTCCGTATGTCCCTCATGATATCAGTACTTTACAGAATTTGTAATGTTGCCTTCTTCAACAACCCTCCCAGGCAATGCATTCTGGCTACATACCATTCTCTTTGTTGAAAGCAGATTCCACAAATACTTTCACAATGTCTTGTTTTTCACTTTAATCCTGTGTCCCCTAGTTTTCAACTCATTTACTAAGTGGAACAGCTACTGTCTGTTCACTCTATCTGTACCTCTCACGATCTCTGTCAGGTTTATTCTTCAACCTTCTCTGTTCAAAAAGCAAATGTAGCTTATCTTCATGGTTGAGTACTCTCTATCTTGTTTTTTCTTCCAAAGTGCAGCATTCACATATTCCAGCGTTAAGTTCTTTGTGGATCATTGATCTGGCCATCTGAACAATCTGTTTCTACCATCCTGTAACCTAACACGGCCCTCCTCACTGTGAATGACCCGGCTAAGCATTGTGTCATCCACGGCATTGTTTATAATCCTACAACACCCCTCCATCGCGCACATTCTAACCATCAACATTTATGAATATCAGAAGCAAAACTTGATTTTCTTCCTGTTCTACACAATCTGTTAGAGAGGAAGAAGTCATAATTCCATTCTCCCTTATTTTTCTCCCTTCCTGAATTTGTAGCGTGTTGCCGTTGAGGTCTTTTGTGAGGGAGCCACAAATAGTATTTTGCACATGGAGCAGAATTCTGCCTTTATACTGCTCTGCGTTGGCACAGTGGTAAGCACTGCTGCCTCACAGCACCAGAGACGAGGGTTCAATTCACCATCTCAGGCTACTGTCTGTGTGGAATTTGCACATTCTCCCTGCATCTGCTTGGGTTTCCTCCGGGTGCTCCGATTTCCCCCCACAGTCCAAAAATGTACAGGTTAGTTAAATTGGCCATGCTAAATTGCCCGTTTTGTTAGGTGACGGGATAAAATGTTGGGGAATGGGTCTTGTTGGGTTGTTCTTCGGATGGTCGTTATGCACTTGTTGGGATGAACGGCCTGTTTCCATACTGGAAGTAATCGAATCTAATGTATTGTGCATAAGACTAGTACATCATTACTTTTAGACAAGCTTTTGGCACTTGCATTGTAACATTTCCATTTTATGCGCACCTGCAACTTATTCTTTATGTCATTCATTGAAATAGTCAGATCTGAAGATCTTTTTTCATCTACAGGCTGGACACAGACTCTTTTGTTAAGTTTGCTTGAAAGAGCGAGAGTGATGAGAATAAAGGTTGCATGAAATTCTACAGTTAAACACTCTGTAGAAGATCAATTTTCTCGTTCTCATCCCTTGGTTGAGTTGGAAGCAAATTCATAGAAGAAACATACACGGTTCTGAATATTGTTTTAAAAAGTGACGTCATGTTGAAATAATGCATTTAGGTGAAAGGAAAATGTTGTGTGCACTTGACAGACATACAGAAATGCAGAGTGAATGCACAATATGAACAAGAATCTAGTGTTAATTTTAAAAGTAGGAGAAATCTTTTCTTAGCTTTCAAAGGAAACAAGACCCCAGATTTCATGAACAGTGCTAATTGATTGTCCATCAATCTCACTTTTCCAAATCCAGGCTTTACTTTGCCACTGATGTTTTTACAGCCACACTTCCTCTTCGCCTTCCGACACTTTCTTTTAACATTTACTTACCTTGCATAGCGCCTTTAGCTGCTACAGACGTTTCCACTGACCATTTCCCTTAACACTTCCTGCACTGTATGTCATTCCACATCCCCTATTACTCCCACTTTCCCTGACTATCACTTTCGCTTTTTGCTCTCAACTAGCTGCTGAAAGTTTCTGATTTCTGTGCTACTACAGGGCTTCAGTGAATGATGAGTTTGAAATTATCAATTTCCAACAGCGACAGACAATAATATGTTTCCAACTACTGCTGCACCGTGAACTGAAGATTTTGGTCAATACTGATACAAAGTGGAGCTTCTTTCTGTCCCTCTTTCACAAAGCTTCACCAAAGAGTCTTATTACTAATAGGACAGAAATCTTCAGACAGAATTAAAAGTCCACGCCCAATTTACTTTTGAAAATTTTGAGGACATAATTGAATAAAACAGTTCTCTCATCTTTTGCTCTTTATTCTTTCAATGGATCTTCCAATGTAATTAGAGGTGAGATAAGAGTAAACTCCCTTTCCATCGAAGCAGGACTTGACGGATGGTAGCATCAAGGACCCTGACCACATTATGACAAATCCGAATTAGAGAATATTCTGCACTAGTAATGGGAATAGTGAGAGAAAAAAAACAACTTTAGCAAGTTATCTTCCAAGTTACATGTCATTCTGTCTCGGGACTAATTTGTTGTTAATTCACTATCAGTTGTTACAAACATGTTGGAATGTCCCTAAAAACATGTTGAAATGTTCAAAACTCATGGATGAATATGTCCTGTATAAATATGCCAAGATATTTTATGTTTCATAAAGTTTGAGAACTGGCGAGATGAGTGCGACCCCAGTGACATCAGGAAAAGACATGACATTGAGGTAATGCGGATCGGGGTTTTTACTTCAATCGATTACTCTCAGACGGTTGATAATGCGACATCAGGACCACTGATTTCAACATTTTCATGGCGAATTATGACAGTCCATGACGTTATCGATTTTGAGAAATTTGTCAAACAGAATTTTTTTTTAAATTTTACATTCAATTACTTAACCAAATGCTTGAGAGCTTCACTATCTCCTTTCAGGTCATATATATATCCAGTCCAAATGAAAAAAGACAGTTGAAAGCGCAGGAAAACTTTAGCACATCTGTTAGCATCTGAGCAGCGAGAAACAGGATTTACGTTTTGAGACCAATATGAGTTTTTCAGAACAGAGTCACATCAGACACAATATGACAATTCTGCTTCACTCTTCAATCCTGACTCATCTGATACATTTCGCCACCATTTTCTGTTTGCATTTCAGATTTCCGTGTTCCCCAGTATTCCTTGTCACAGTAACGAAGTTGGGAGCATGGCACGGTGGCACGGTGGCTCAAGGGTTAGCGCTGCTATCTTATAGCATTATGAGCCTTGGTAAAATTGTATCCTTAGTCCAGTACCTGCGTTGAGCTTTTACATTCTTCCCTTGATTGTAAGTGTTTCCTTTAGCTGCTCCTGATTCCTCCCACCGTCCAAACATGCAAAGTTTAAGGGAATTGACCATGTTAAATTGCTCATCGGCAGCTACTTGAGTTGGCTCTGGGAGGAACAGGGATAGGGGAGCTGGCAGGATAGCCATAGGAGATACATGGATAGGGTAGCAGGTGGTTCTGGGTGCAGTGCTCTTCAGAGGTCAGTGTAGGCTCGATGGGCCGAATATCTCACTATTACAATTTAGGATTCCATGTGAAAATTACAACAAAGGCGGCAGTTACTGAGACCATCATCCCTGCACCAGCTCAGAATAAGTTATTTCTTGACTTTGTTGTTCTGTATTCTCACATGGCCCTGCGCATGGCGTTCTCTGTGTCTGTGTTTTTAATTCCGAATATCCTATGCATATATTCTTAACCTTATCGATCTGTATATCCAGTGATTAAAGTTTATACATAACATACTCTTCTCTCCTTTTAAACTTATCCTGTTTGGTTCAGATTGTGTTACGTCCTATCTGGCAGAAAGAGAGAAGATGACTGGGGCGATATCTCCACAGCCACTGTTCGCACTTCTTTCTCTCTCCTAGTTAATGGTATATCGACTCTGTCCCTGACACATGAATCCATGGTTTTTAATGCCAAGTTTGACTTTGGTCTGAAGTCAAGAAAAGTCAATTATAGTTTTACAACGTGTAATACAGCAATAAGATGCTTACAATTTTTTTTTAAAAAGTGTATCGTGACCAGCACTGTGGGTTGACATTACAACGTGGCCTTCTGAGGGCAGTGAGAGGAACGTCCAGACAAATACAAGCTCCTTCTGAAAAGCCAGGGCAACACTGCCATTTGACAATCTTTTGGTTGGCATTTGTCACAGCGGAGGAGAGAACAGCATAGTAACAACAACTTGAATGTGTGATTTTTAGGGAGGCAAGCGGTTACAGCATTGTATTTGGACACCATTCTGAATGATAGGAGATTAACTCAATAGTTATTGATATTGACATCCAATCTAGTCCAGTTGTTAATGTGAGCTGGAAGTTCTGTATTTAATGAGTTAACTGGGACTGTTTGTTCAGAGACTGTGATTGATGTTAGCCTCCATGGATCCTAACTGTGTCACTGGAGGGTTTCTCTCTCCTATTAATACGGGGCTTCATTCAATGTGTTATGCCATTGTAGCAAGAGATGCATCAACTCCTTCATGAACAGAGTTCAGCAGCTCCAGAGACAGGGCAAGGAGAGATAAGAATCTGAGAAGATTCGAATGCTCCAACAATCGATCAGAATCTGAGAACAATGGACTGGAATGTTGAATCAATGGATCCGAATCTGAGAACAATGGACTGGAATGTTACAATTACGCACAGGCGTTTATCCGAAGGTCTTTACTGGTTCCACAGATCTAAGTCAGATTTACCAAGACTGATACTATGTATACTCTTGATTATTCAGGCAGGTTATTATCCAGTCCTCGCTATTATTGGTGTTCCTGGAAAGTCCCTCTAATTCTGCTCATTTATTAATTTCAGAAACCATGTTAATTTTTTTTCTGTTTTGTATATCTCATAATTATACAAACTATTGTATTTAGTTTCATTATAACCTCCATTCATTATCTGCATAATTCAGAACATTTCCTCACAAATATCTGAGAACAAGACAGCAAGCACCGTTTTTGTCTTGAACTAAGTTATATATTGAATTATCTTCCATCACCAAACCTGTCCACTACCTGTTTCATAATACCCCGAATCCCCAACTCTGCGTCAGTGTGGTTGCTGAATAAACCATTATCTAAGCCAAGGTGAACATCAGACTTTACAGTTCCAGTTCTCTTCTGGTCACTGATCCAGTTCCACATATTTCAATCACAAACTTGTGCGTGTCTTCAAATTTGCTTCATAATGGGGACAATGTATCAGAGTAGGAAAGTCGCTGGATGGATAAATCAGAACCACAGGTCATTTCACGAAAGACACTGTTTTAAGTCCTACCACAGCTGGTAGCAGAACTTAAATTCAAATAATAAGAACCGAACTTAAAAAATCCAAATTGCACGAACTGTGACCATAACATCAGCAGTATTTTGTCCAATAACATATCCGTTTTACTGATATCCTTTGGTAATGAAATATGACATTGTTACCGAGTTTGGATTAAGAGTGACTTCATACCCATAACAATGTGCTTGGTTCTGTACTGCCTTGTGGAACGATCACAGTCAACGGAAATTAGTGATGGTCATCAAATGCTGCCCTTGCTGAAATCCCGTAAAGTAACAAAATAAAGGGTAGACCAAACAAAGAAAAATACAGGAGATCTGAAACAGAAAGAAGCAGAGTGCTGGGGAAAAGGGACAGGTTTGGCAGACTCTTGACAGACAAACAGAGTTTTGAGTACACTGATCACGGGTCAGGTCTGAAATTATTTGGGAAATAGTGTAATGCGTTTTGGTGGAGTGATCTAAAATATGAAGAAATAGAGAGAAAGAAAAAGGAATCAGCAAAGAAATTGTTGATAATTATCTGGGATGGAATTAAAATAAGAGATTAATATCACTGATTTTTCACTTTTTCCCATATTCCTGAGTATCATGCCCAGGTCAGGATATGGCCCTGTATAAAGTCAGTTATGTTCCTTCTGTTTCTATTCCTTGAGTGTGGTCATCTTCTTTTATTCACTCATGGTGCATCAGTGTTATTTCTGAGTCAGCATATGTTTCCCTTTTGGAGTTACTTTTGATAAGGTGTTGGTGAGCTGCTTTCTTGAACCACTGCAGGATGCCAGTGCTTAGCCAGAAATGCAAACTAATGATAGGATGGCATTTCTAACATGAGCGGGTGTACCATGTACATGAAGATTTTAGTTGTTCCTTTCATTGGAAATTCAGAGGAAGTTCACTGGATGGTAATCTTGGATTTGTGTTGTCAGTTGCTCTGATTGTTCAGGGTGATCTGAGGGTCTTGTATCCCCACAATGAACAAGGTGTAGGTACTGAAATTACAAATTGTCTGGGTCTGCAGAGACTGCACAGGGAGGGCCAAGGCACTCCACTCTCAATTTAGCTATTTCCCAATGTTGTGTCTTATCCAGGTCCAAAGTGGAGGTCATAGAGCTTTATCACGTCAGTCAGCACAACCTGTAGTTCCATACAAGATAGAAGACTGTAGTGACAATACCGAACAAATGTTTTGATTCTAGAACAATCCGATCATGTGGGGGTGATGTATCCAATATGCCACAGTGTCATCCTCTCACGTGTTCGCTACGTGACAGAGGCCATCTCTGTTCGAGGTAAAATGTTGGTTAGTCTCCACAGAGAAAGCAACAGAAAATCTTTTGGAAATGGGTTGTAGGTTTGCTCGCTGAGCTGTAGGTTTGGTATCCAGACGTTTCATTACCTGGCTAGGTAACATCATCAGTGGCGACCGCCAAGTGAAGCGAAGCTATTGTTTCCTGCTTTCTCTTTCCATGTTTGTTCTGGATGGGGTTCCTGTGGTTTGTGATGATGTCATTTCCTGTTCGTTTTCTGAGGAGTTGATAGATGGTATTTCGATCTATGCGTTTGTTTATGGCGTTGTGGTTGGAGTGCCAGCCCTCTAGGAATTCTCCGGCATGTCTTTGCTTAGCCTGTCCCAGGATAGATATGTTGTCCCAGTCGAAATAGCGTTTTCTTTGATCCGTGTGTAGGGCTAAGTGGGAGAGAGCGTCGTGTCTTTTTTGTGGTTAGCTGGTAGATGATGTTGGTTTTGTCCATGGGTTGTACTGAGTCTTTTAAGTTTGTTAGCTTTTGTTTGAGAGCGTTGGTGCGTTTTTGTTCTATCAGGATTCCGAGAGGTCTTAGTAGTCTGGCTGTCATTTCTGAGACTTCTTTGATGTATGGTAAGGTGGTTAGGGTTTCTGGCTGTGTTACGTATCCTGAGTAGCCACACACGCAGATGACAAGCAACATGAATTCGACTGGGACAACACTACCATTATAAGGCAAGACAAACAGAGAACAGCCAGGGAATTCCTAGAGGCATGTCACTCATCCACAGATTCAATCAATATGCACATCGACCTCCACCCAATATATGGGCCACCGCAACGGACAGCTGGAACTGACAACCGGAAGCGGCAGAGACAGGCCACTATAAATGCCGGAGGAAACATCACAAAAGCGCGTCACAGGAGACTCCCAAGCACTGAGGATGTCACCTAGACAGGGGACGAAACGTTTGCAAGACAAATTCCCAGCTCGGCGAACAGAACCACAACAATATCATTCTCCCATTTGATGGTCCTGAAAGACTGAAGTCTCCTGATCTAATTGAAGAAGCTTAAGAACAGGATTTGGCTACCGCTGGTTCCTGTTTAACAGCTCAACATTTTGACTAGTTTCTTTCTCTTCCTGTTTAAATAGCAGGAGGGAGAGAATGGGCTATCACTCTTAGCTAATATTTTGGGAGGCTGATTAGCTTCAATCTTGAGGTGCTCAATGATCTCCTTAATTTTTCTGGGGAAATATGCACTGTCTAGCAGTACTATTACATGTATTTTATTCACACTTTAACAGCAGAAGCCTGAATGTTGTCCGATTCTTGCCGCACGTGAACATACACCACTTCAGGAGATGAGCGAGCCACATTGTTGTGAACATTGTGTAATCTTCAGTGGCCATCCGCACTTCTGATCTTATGATGGGCGTAACATATTGATGAAGCAGCTGAAGATGTTTATATTGAGTAATCTATCCTGAGGATCGCCTGCAGAAATGTCCCATGACTGAGATGGTAGATGTCCACGAACCTCAAACATTTCCTTCCTGCTCTAAATCACTCCAACCAGTGGGGAGATTATTCCTGGTTGCCATTAAGTTCAATTTTCTTCAAGTTTCTTGACACCAGCCTCAGTTAACTCTTGCTTGATATAAGAACCTGACACTCTTCCCTTGTGTGCATATATTTTATTCATGTCAATAGGTCACGGTGTACGTGCAGTGAGTGCTTCGTTTTTACAGAGGGTAGTGATGGACGGGACATCTCCTCTCCAGAGAGTTAGGGGAGATCGATCACTAAGAATTTCGGAAGATAGGTATTGATAGATGTTTGACATGTCAGGCAGTTCAGGAGTTGGGGCCGAAAGCTGATCAGCCATGGTCTGATTGAAGGGAACGTTAGGCTTTAGGGGCTGAGTGACCTACACCTGCTTCTCATGTTCTTTCATTCTGTTATTAGTGGTTTCACTGTTTTTATTTTCCCAGAAGTCCTGTGAAGGAATTTTACAGTCAGAGCGACCGAACGATTTTACGAGTAATGACTGGGTGCGGCATCAGGCATGTATTCATAGTGAATCTGGGTGTACAACATGGCTAATAAATGGAGACAAGGGAACTTCTGCAAGAAGAAACGAAACGAGGGGAATGTTTCACTGTAACACCTGATCTTCCCTCAAGAACGTTTTCCAATCCATATCAAACCATGCTTTACTGTGAGCAGGGGCTGAATTTTCTCCGCTTTTTTTTCTGTGCATCAGTTACAAGGAGAAAGTGATCTTCAACTGCTCCTGTCTAGCAATTTTGAGGAGCTGACTGAAAGAAGGTGACGTAGAACTGAGGAGCAGGAGTTGTTCTATGTTCCACCTGTCACAAAGATTGTGGCTGATCAAATTGTGGCTTCACTTTCCCATCTGTGGTTCATTATATCATCGAGTCACTTTTTCCGAAAAATATTTAACTAACGCACAGATTTGAATAAATGTACACACACAGGTACCAGGGGAAAGGAGGGAGTGAGGGTGGGAGTGGGTGGCCGTGCTGTTTGTGTTAGCAAATGAATTGGCATAGTGTCAGTACGTAGTCAGCCCGCAGTGTTGAATCCAAACAATATTATTAATGTGGGAGGATAGCAGAAGGTTGTTGGGGGATTGAAGAGAAAGAGAGAGAGATAGGAAAGATGCTGTATGCAATAGAGAGTGGTGGAGAATGAGTTGTTCATGGGGCAGGTGCTATAACAGATGTACATTGAGTATGAGGGAGCAGAGCGAATACGGTGAAGGTCGTTGATGCTTCTCTTGTATTGCTGGGCATTTCTTCAGACTGCAGATACTGCACTAGGCTGGGTGGAAAGCTCAGACCATGCTTGGTGGGTCTGGTGGTGTGGCCCCCTCTGGGAAGAGAATGGTCCTCTTCTATACTAGCCCATCCACCAGGATTTCTGTGCCCCCATCGACAAAACCTTGTGTAATTTCCGCTTATCTGGAATGCTCACGGTAAACTGTGCAGGATAGCTCCCAACTGAGAAACCTCCATTGTCCTTTTAAGGATAACGCTCGTGCCAGGGATTGCGGGATATCCAGGAGCATCCAGGAGATGGTGAGAATCACCAGCCATTTTGGGTGGGAGAATTGAACTGTCATTGAATGAGAAGGACACCATGGAGTGGGGTATGTAGTTACTGAAATGTGTTCGAAAGGAAACTAGCGAGGCCTCCTGCAGACGATTCCCTGTCACACTCAATGAAAATGTGACTGAGACAAAGTATTGTTAGCTTCAGCCCAAAGAAACTTAGACTTTGCTGAGCCCATCCCCCGTTTCAAAGCTGCAGCTGCTTGTCCATTACTCGCTATCACAGAGAAGTAGCTAAACGTGACTTACCTTTGGGGGGGCACTATTTGTGGCAAGTCATCATAAATTTGAGTTTTAAAATAGAGGTGGAAACGGACGAACTATATCTAAAAGGTAAAGTTCGAAATTGGAGGAAGGTCAAACTTGATGATATTAGGCACGAACTTTGAAAATACGATTGCACCTTATAGTGGCAGGTAAGTGGCCAGCTGGGAAGAGGGACGCCTCCAAAAACGAGCTGTCAAGAGTTCCGAGTCAGCATGCTCCTGTTAGTGTGAAGGGTAAAGGTGGGAGGTGTGAGAAATGCCGGATGACTCGAGAAGTTGAGATTCTGTCACTGGATAAGTGGGAATCATATGTCAGATATAGACAGCTGGAATCCAGTTTTTTTCAATGTTCAGTCACGGGTTGAAGGTGTCATTGGGTCGGCAGAATTTATTGGCCATCTGTAATTTCCCATAGGGCAGTTCAGAGTTAAACAAATTGCTGTGTGTCTGGAGTCACATGTAGACCAGACCAGGTAAGTATCGCAGTTTGCTTCCTTAAAGGACATTCGTGTATCTGATGGATTTTCCAAACAATTGAAAATAGATTAATCATCGTCATTAGACTCTTAATTCCAGATTTAAAGTGAATCACCACAGGGGTCTAAAGGCAGTTGGAATGCACCTCAGAAGGAAATCAGGAGGGCAAACAGGGTACATGAGGTAGCTATTGCAAGTAAAGTTAAGGAGAATCCAAAGGCATTCTAGAAATGCGTTAAAGAGAAAATAGCAACTAGGGAGATCAACAACGTTACAGATGTGCAGAACTGCAAGAAATGACGGAGGTATTAAAAAAACACGTTGTATCATATTGACTGTGAAGGAGGATATTGAAGCTAGAGAATTCCGAAATAATCAATGACATCTTGGAAAGTGTCTGGATTACAGAGGAGTTCTTAAAACGTATAAAGTTGGAAAAATCTCCAGGACCTGATCAGATGTACCCTCGAAGTCGTGAAAAGATAGGGAACACAATGCTGGGCCCCATGCTGACATATATGAATCATGGATAGCCACAGGTCAGGTGTTTGAAGAATCGAGTTTGGCTAACGTGGTGTCATTACTAAAAGAATCTAAGAAGGGTGATAAGGAAAAGCGGTGAGCCTGACGCCAGTGGTGGGCAAGCTGTTGGGAGAGGATTATGAGGCAAAGGAGTTGCATCGATTTTGAAAGGCATGGATTGATTAGGAATAGTCAACGTAGATTTTAACATGGGAAATCCTGTCTCGCTAACTTGACTGAGATTTCTGAACAAGTGACTAAGATGCTTCATTGAGGCAGAGAAATGTACATTGTTGAAATGGACCTCAGTAAGAGATTTCACAACTTACCACATGGTAGACCGGTTAACAAGATTAATATGGAATACAAGGAGAACTAGCTATTTAAAGAGAAAATTGACTTGAAAGTAGGAGTTGAAGGTTGTGGTGTAGAGTTGTTTTTGACCTGCTAGGCCGTGACCAGAGGTGTGCCACAAGGATTGCTGCTGGTTCCACTAGTTTTCATTGCTTATATGAATATATTGGATGTGAGCATAGGAGGACCAGTTGGTAAGGTTGAAGATATCACCAAAATTTATGGTGTAGTGGATAGGGAAGAAGGTTACCTCAGAATACAACGGAATTTTGAATACATAGGCCAATAGGCTCAGGAGTAGCAGATGGTGTTTACTATAGACAAATGTGAAGTGCTATATTTGGAGAGGCAAATCATTGCAAGACTTATACACTCTATGAGCAGGTCCTGCGTCGATAAACAAAGAGACATGGGAGTGCAGGTTCATGACTCCTTGAAAATGCAGTCACAGTTAGACAGGATTGTGAAAAGGCTTTGGTGTGTTTTTCGTTATTGACTATAGGGCTTTGACTATAGGAATCGGGACGTCATGTACAGGACAGTAGTTCCATCACTTTTCAAATAATGCATTCAATTCTAGCTCTCCTCCTGTGGGAGAGAACTGTGAAACTTGAAGAGGTTAGAAAATATTTACAAGAATGTTGCTGGGACTTGAGCTTTAGAGAGAGGTTGATTAGTTTGGGGATACGTTGCTTGGACCGTAAGGGGCATGGACAGGGTGAATATCAAAGGTCTTTTCCCCAAAACTAGAGGGTTACAATCTAAGGTGAGAGGGGAAAACAATTAAAAGGGACCTAAGGAGCAACTTTTTCATGCAGTGGGTGGTGTATGTTTGGAATGAACTGCCACAGGACGTGGTGGAGACGGGTAAAATTACAACAATTAAAACGCATTTGGATAGGTATATGACTACAAACGGTTTTGTGCGATATTGGTAAAATGCTGGTAAGTGTCACTAGATTGTTTTAGGATATCTGTTCAGCAGGGATCAGTTGGATAGAAGGGTTTATTTCAATGTTATACATCTCCATGACTCTCTGACTCTGTCTGAGCTCACACCAAAATTCTGTTTATGCATCATTACTGGAAATATTGCAAAATTCTGTTCAAATGTCTTATTTTTAGCATACTGAAACCTGTGAACACATCCTTCGACAATGCTCTCTCCCAGTGTCTCTCCCGCTGTCTACTTTCCAAACCCTCACATTTGTTGTTAATCAAACTGACATTCAGTTTTAAAGTGAATAACTGTCCTGTAGCATTCCATGGCCTTTAGTGATGCTTACCATCGTGATTCCACCATTACGAAGCTGAGGAAAAGTTTATTTTTTAAAAGCATAGCTTGCGGTTTCTTTGCTCTACACGGTGCTTCATGTTGGACAGTGGGATTTCAGCAGCTTTCAGAAACGTCTTTGTAACTTGTGCTGAGCCTATTTACTGAAAGCCCGTGATAACCACTATTTGCTGATCATTTGCTCAGTCACATGAGGAATCCCTTCAACTGTGTTTGGTTCAGACTAGGATTCTAACTTGTCATTCAGTGACATCTAATTTAATTGGGTTATTGAAAATTTACTAGAAATGCTGGGGATTGTTTCCGTGGAAGTTGTGATTTAAGCTGCTGTGCACATTCAAGAAACTTAGAGCGTTTGATGGCACACTCTGGAGAAGTTTTAAAGTGATGAAGTTGAAAGCATGAAATTGAAAGAATACCTTTAAGAGAAAGTTGAAAAGCTGTCATGTGGCTGACTGCAGGCACAAAGTGTCCTGAACAATTTGAAAATGAAACATTTTGGCTGTTGTGTAAGAAACCTTGTTGCCTTGTTGTTTTCACAGCATTTCGAATTCAACCAACCTGTTTACATTATACCCCAATAATGCACCAATACTCTAAAAGGCAATCGAATTTGAATTTTACTGTTTTGACAGTATTAAACCAATGAGACGATCCAGTGTTTTGGGGTATAAACGCCAACATTACCGACAGTTAGCAATAAAAAGAGCACCTTCGGCCATTGAACGACTGCAACTCTCTCTAAAAGGAACCATTTTACCCATTTTAAAAAAAATCTGTAGCAGAAGACCGTAGATGACCCGGGGCCTGCAGAGGAGGATCAACACTGCTAGCTGGTTTTGAAAATTATAGGCTGTAAATTTAATAGGGGCTATATTGGATCAGTATATTGTTACAGAGTAGAAGTTAGCTAAATATGTAATACAAAGGAGGCTCGGAGTTGGAATATTTTGTTATTTAATGATCACTTTTGGAGTTAAAGAATAGCATTTTAAGTTTTTTTCGTTAAACAGTTAATCTGCTTCAACAGATTACGAGGCAAGATGAGCTTTGCTGTCTGCGTGCTTTAATTTGCAGAAGCTTTTACCGCCGTGTTGCAACAACGGAATGGATGACAGTTGCTGAGGGAGAGACCATAAATCTTTCAATTATTTTAATTCTTGTATGTGTGAATAGTGCCAGATCAGTGCAGGGTTGTATATTTCCCAACCTGTTTATAAAAACAAGACAGAGATAAAACAACAGACCAGCTGTATAAAATGTCTGATGGGGCCATGTCTAGAGGCCACAAAGCAACGTAAAAATGTTTCTTGTTCGCTGACTTTTTGCAATGCTGCTCAATGTTTTAATGACTAGTTATTAAGGCCTTTCAGAACATTGAAACATCTTTCAGAGCACCGAGACTGCTTCTCAGGAACTGGGAGAAACTAATTTGACACCATATGCCTGTAACAGAGGGATATGAGGAGGTTATTCAGCCCACACGGGCTTTATACCACTGAAAGAGGTGGAAAGCTGAAATTTGGCACATTTTGCAAAATGAATTGGTCAAAACGTAGGGAAGTGGTGCTGCAGCTGTACGAGGTGTTAATGAAAGAACACTGGAGTAAATAGTGCTGTATGTTTTTCCATAACTGAGAAGGGTGAGAGCTCCAGCAAATACTGTTTACTGGCTGTTCATCATCCATGGGTTGCTGCGTCATTTAATGCCGCCGGCCTACTATACACGATTAGGGGAAGACCATTCAGCCGATTGAGCCTGTTACAGAGGGATAGGATAAGGCCATTCCATCCAGACCGAGTAAATGTTCCCTTTTATTGTGATATTATAAATCTGTAAGGAAGGGGTTAACTGAACCCATTTGTTCAGTCATGATTTGAAGACGCTGGTGTTGGACTGGGGTGTACAAAGTTAAAAATCACCAAGTTATAGTCCATCAGAATGTATGGCAAAAGTTTACAGTGTGATGTAATTGAAATTATGTATTGAAAAAGATCCAGATTATTTCTTTCATATGTAAATCGCAAAAAAAAATAAAAAGAAACATTCTCTGTTTATTGGTGCTTAGTATCTCTATGTTGATTACCCAAACCTTTGCCAATTGTTCACATTTAAAATGATTTCCTCCGTGTGTATTCTATCTCATAAAACGGTTTTCATATCGATGACCAAAAACACACCCACACAAATGCACATAATGTATTACCTTATCCTGGTGCAAATGAGATACAGAACCATACATTTATGGGAGTTCATTTACTGTCACTCGATGGATTGCATATCCCCCCCATGCAACGCAACGCATTTCTCAAATGCAAGCATATGAGTGATATATGGCAATGGTTTGCAATGTTCCCCATGCTGGGCAGATAGCCCAATTTATGTGGTACCGCAGTAGAACGGTCTGCACAGCTCTCCATTCTGGCTGGTACCTTGCCCCGTTAATGGTGTCTGGGGCGGTTCTATGCGGCAAATTCAGAATTTGATGTGACAAACCATTTCTACTGATCTAACAATGTCTTTATTGAATTTTCTCATCGTTGTGATTGGGCCAACCATTGTCTCACTTTTCCAGTTAGTTCTATTCTTCTGCCTCCTTATCCATAAGGTCACAACATGTCAGTCATTAATTAATCACTTGTCTTTCTGTGTCTTTACCTGACATTGGCTTTTGACTCCCCATTGTGTCAAGTGTTGAACATCAGAGACAATGAAATGGCGTGTGTTGGGTCGTTGTTCACTTCCCAGTGTGTCCCATATGGTGTTCCATGTTGGACATAGGGCATTCAGCAGCTTTGATTTATGTTTTTGTAGCTTGGTCTGTTCCTGTCCACGGACCGCTTGTTTATCCCTCTCAGCTGATTGTGCTGTCAGTAACACGAGGAAGTCCCTCGAGTATTATTCTAAAGCGTCAAGCATCTATCTTGCAGCTTAGGGACTCCTGGCTTTTTCCTGTTATTGAAAAGTTAGTGCAGGTGCTGGGGATGTTATGTTGGAGGTTGTACTGTGAGCAGCCTCAGACATTCAGGGAGACAAGCAGAATCTATAAGGGGAGACAAGACGCTCTGTCTTCCCTTCTTGTGGACCATTTCATGGAACATCTCTAGGTCACCCGCACCCACCAACCACACTGCCCTGTTGCTGAAAACTTCAACACCCGCTCCCTCTACATCAATGACATACAGGTCCAGCCAACGATTGCTACTCGACGCCTGGATGAAGAATGCCTCATATTTCGCCTTGGGACCCTACAAACACACGGGATCAATGTGGATTTTAACAGCTTCCTCATTTCCTCTCGCCCTACTTTATTCCAATCCCAAGTCTCCAACTCGACACCGCCCACCAGAACTGTCCACCCCTCCTCCCTCAGACCTATCACCTTCTCCTTTACTTTAAAACACATATCGCCTTCTCAACTACCTTCCCCTCAACCACAACCCCGTCACATTTAACTCTCAGCTTTGTTCCACAAACCTCATTCCTGCTGAAGGGCTGATGTCTGAAACGTTGATTCTCCTGCTCCTAGGAGAACGTTGCTGCCTGACCTGCTGTGCATTTCCAGCAACACACTCCCGACAACACAATGATGTTTGTAAATAGAAGGTTTGGGAGAAACTGTTTTGTGTTGCAAGTAATAGTTATCAACAAAGTTAACACGACTGTCCGATGCAGTATAGAGAAACAATGGATGCAGTGCATTTGAGATTTTAGGAATATTTTTCATAAAGTCCCAAGCCTAGAGTGCAAAGTCAAACTGAGTGGTAATGTGACTAATACATGAACATAGTTTTAGAATGGGCGAGCTGACAGGAAGCAATGTATCGGTTTAAAGATATCCTTTTTTTAGTATCAGAAGCATCAGGGGATACCACAGACAGTGGTACTTCGGCCACAGCTATTGCCAGTACATCTCAAACATTTGATTGAGAGGAGCAAATGCAATATTTCCAAATCTGCTGATGGCACTAATCGATGTTGGATGGTAGTGGGTGAGGAGGATGTAATAATGCTCCAAGGTGATTGAGACAAGTGAGTGATTGGGCAAATACGTGGCAGATGAAGAGTATCGTGTGCAGATCTGATGTTGTGCTCTTTGGTGGGAAAAATAGAATGGCAAAATACCATTTGAAAAGGCATTGGTGAAAGAATGTTGTTCGAATAAGGTGAATTATGATCAGTTTCCTGTTTCCTGCTGCAAACCCCTCCGAGGACCATGCAGGACAGTGAGTTCTGAAGCCAGAAGTCAATACTGGGAATGGCATTGGCACGCTGACCAGTGTATATAGATCCACATGGGTAGCTGTAGCACAGAAAAGGATCTGGATCTCTTTTCACTACAGTCAGCGAAAGCAATATTGCAGGAACAGAAAGCAGTTAAGAAGAGAAATGTTGTGTTGCACTTCATTTCCAGGGGATTTGTGTCCAGCCGTGGTGGTAGCTCACTGCAACTGTACAGGGGCTTGATGATACCTCCTCTTGAACATTGTGGAGGATTGTGTGAAGTTTTGGACTACTTAACTAACAAACGACACCAGACATTGAGGGAGAGCAGCGAAGTAGAGCCGGACTGATCTCTGGGATGAAAGGATTGTGTAGGAGAAGAGTATGGGACGAATGAGCCTGTATTCCTTGGGGTTTAGGAAAATGAGTGGAGATCTCAGTGACATATATAATTCTTTCATAGGGTGAGACCGCTTGGAAGCAGGGATGATAATTCCCCTGGCTTGGACGTCTAAAACAAGTGCCCAAAGGATTAGGTATAGACAGGTCACTCTGCATTGAGATGACAATAAATGTCTGCGCTCAGAGATGGGTGAACCTGGGGAACTCTCGCATATATGGCTGTGGAAGTCAAGGCACTGAATATAAATGAGGATTTTTATACACGAGAGGGAGAGAACAGGTGTATGTTGTGGAGATAGAGCATCAGCTATTATTTTTGGATTATGGTAGAAAACTCAATGAACCAAAGGGATTAATCAAATGTCTAATTTTATAGTTTTATACTAGTTAATAATATTAAGGAATATGCACATTGTGTGGGTAAAGTGTATTGATGGGATATTCTCAAATGAACTAGAATGGGTGGAGGCTCAATGTGTTGGATGACCTACTCCTTTCCCGATGCTTCTGTGCAGTCTGTGGGAAATCTCGGTAAATGTTGTCACAAGCAGCCACGTGTTCGCAAGGAGGGCTCTGAAGGTCGAAAGGACTGTGTATTCGGATGTTTTTTTTTCTAATTCTGAGCCTGGTGATGGGTGTTCTATCCGGTGTATCCTTGAAGACCTCAGAGCAATGTAATACAATTGATGTTCTTGCTTGGCCCTTTCAGAGACTATTGAAGAGTTCAGCATATGGCTGTGTGTCTGACGTCATGTTTAGGCCAGACCAGGAAAGCAAGCGAGATTTGCGTCCTGAAAGTACATTGGGGAATAAAGTGGTGCTTCCAGTCGACGCTGAATTCAGGGTCACTGTTACTGACACTAGACTTTAGATCTCAGTATTTTAATAATTGTTTTTAACTTCCATCAGCTGTCAGAGGATTAGCCTGACCTGGATTAGTAATCCAATGACATTTCCACAACAGCACCTTCTCAACATGGGAACCTATCAGAAACCACACTGAGCAGGTTATTTCTGAGCTGCTTGACAGCTCTGTCAAAAAGAACTCCCACCAATGTTATTGTCTTGATGGGACTGAAGCGGTGGTATTGGTCAAATTGTAATTACCCTCCTCTTAGGGGATGGCACACAGCTAAATAATTTTTCACGTTGTTAGGGTGCTGTGAGAGTTGGAGCTGGAATGAAACAGTTTCCCCAGAGACAACATGCAACAGAAGTTTTCAGTCCTATTCCAGGAATGGTGTCACGGCCCATTGTCTTTGTTATACCTATTATGTTCAGCTGTTTCTTCACGTCAGGTGCAGTGAATCAAATTGGTTGAAGACAGAAATCTGTGATTCTGTAGGTATCATGGCGAGGGTGAGGTGGATCATCGACTGAACACTTCTGGCTGATGATAGTTCAAATACTGCATGCTTTGCTTTTATCCTGATGCGCAGGGCTATTCTATTCCTAATAATAGGATATTTTGGAGGCATCTCCTCCAGTAAGCTGTTTATTTTTCCCTCACCATTTACGAATGGATGGGGCAGGACTGAAGAGTTTCGATCTGATCTGTTGGTCTTGAAAGCATTTCACCTTCTCTTTCAGATGTTAGTTCTGCTGGTTGGAATGTAACCAGTCCAGTTCAGTAACATTAACAGATTGTGATCAGGTTTCAGTCCACACGTTTCTAACTTGCATGTGCAACACACTCATCGCTGAATCATAGTTCGGCTCGTTGGTAATGGTAGACTGAGGGAGTATACCGGGCAAAAGGCTTCAGGTCGTGGTTCAATATCATTTTGCTGCTGCTGCTGCTGTGGCTTGCGGTACTACATCAATGTTAAGAGTGTTATTATCAAAGTAAGAGGAGCACGATCTTTGAAGTGGATATTTGTCCTAGAAATGAGCTGAGAACAGCAAAGCATTGGTGTAGAAAGAGATTTATAATGTCATAGGGTCTTAGATTCACACAATATGCAAAGAGACCCTTCTGCCCAACGTGGCCATGCTCACCAGGTTTCTTACCGTGAACTAATCCTATTTGTCTGCATCTGGCATATAGCCTTCCAAACCTTTCCTACTCATGTATCCATTGAATAGTATTTTAAATGTTGTAATTGTATTTCCCTGTACTGCCTTCTCTGGCAGCTTATTGCATATACATAGCAGTCTGTGCGAAACAACTAACTCTTCGATCTGTTTTACGTCTCTCCCCTCTTCCCTTAAACGTGTACCTTTGATTTTGGACACCTCTTCTCTGGGGAAAAGACCTTGGCTATTCACCCTATCAATGTCCATCATTACAATAACACTTTGCAAGTTCACCACTCAGCCTGCCATGCAAAAGGGAAAAAATTCCCAGACTATGAAAGGCACTGATCTCGGGATTACTACCGGTACCACATGCTAGCCAGCATACAAATGAAAGAATAGGCAGGATGAACTCGTGGCTTGGGGGATGGTGTAGGAGGTTCAGGTTTGTTGGACATTTGAACTGGTTCTGGGGAAAGTTGGATGGTCTCCACCTGAACCAGACTGGAACTAACGTCCTTAGGGGAGTTTTGCTACTGCTGTTGGGCAGGATTTTAACTAATGTGACAGGGGGCTGGAAACCAGAATTGCAGAGAAGAAGACAACAAGGTGGAAACTGGAGACGATAAGCATCATGAAGTTAACATTAATAAGGGGAAGAGTAGGCAGAGAGCAGATGAACGCAAAGAAATGGTGGCCTCAAGTGCATATACTTTCATGCGAGGAGTATAGTGGGGAAGGCAGATGAATGTAGGGCTTGGGTTGGCGCCTGGAATTATGTCGTTATTACAGTCACAGAGACTTGGTTGAAAGAAGGGCCTGATTATCAACTAAATGTTCCAGAATATAAACGCTTCAGACAGGGCAGGGAGAGACGTAAAAAGGGTGGGGAGGAGTTGCATTGCTGGTCAGGGATGATATCACGGTTCTGCAAAAGGTGGGAATTATGGTGGGCTTTAACAGTGAAGCATTATGGGTGGAACTGAGAAATAAGAAGGGTGCAGTTACATTGTTGGGGCTGTATTACAGGCGTCCCAACAGTGAGTGTGAGGTAGAAGGACAAATAGGTGAACAGATTATGGTAAGGTGTCGAGCCAACAGTGTCATGGTGGTAAGACATTTTAATTTTCCCAAAATTGACTGGCAGACAATTAGTGTCTGAGGTCTGGATAGGATAGAATTTATAAGAAGCGGCTAGGAGAGTTTTCTGGAGCAGTATGTTAATAGTCAAACGGGGGAAGAGGCCATATTGGAACTGGTGTTGGGGAATGATCCAGGCGAAGCGGTAGAAGTAGCGTTGGAGGATATTTTGGGAACAGTGACCACAATTAGTATACTCAAAGCCAAAGATAAAGATTAGAGTGGTCTTAAGGGAAGAGTACTAAACTGGGCCAAGGCCAATTGTATCAAAATTAGGCAGGAGCTGGGAAATGCGGATTGGGACCAGCTATTTGAAGGGAAGTCCACATTTCATATGTGGAAGGCTTTCAAAGATAGTGCAAAGATAGTGCAGGATAGGCATGCTCCTGTTCCTTGGATGCTGCCTGACCTGCTGCGCTTTTCCAGCAACACATTTTCATACCCTGTTGAAAGCAAAGGATAGGAAAGGCAAGATTCGTGAACCGTGGATGACAGGAGTAATGGAACGAGTAGCCAAGAGGAATAGGGAAGTGTACATAACGTCCAGGTAGCTAAGAATAGAACGGGCCCTGATGGAATATCGGGAGAGTAGGACCATTCTTAAACGAGGAATTAAGCGGACTAATAAGATTGAAGAATTCATTGGCGCCTACGCCTCCTGGGAATACTCGGATTTTTACCCAATCGTGGGGTCCCGGACGAGCCCCCAAGTTTACAGTCGTGGAAATTAAATTGACCCGAATCAAATTCTAGCAAGAGCAAAGAGAATGCTTTGTTGTAACTTCTGCAGGGGGCTCAATACATTTGGCAATTGCCGTATGTGAGGGGCTGCACAACTTTCACATATTCTTTTTGTACTATTCTTTTTGTACTACATTTCGTTCATCCTTCTCGAGGACAGGAACTGGGAACATTCGGCTGTTGATATGAAGTTTATGTTTTCCCTGACTATTGCGGATTCTGACAGTTTTGCAAGACTTGTAAGGGCAAATAGTTCCAGCAAAATTTGGTTGTCTACTTAAAATTTTAGCAAAGTGTTAGATTTAGCAAAGTAATCTCTTTCAGATTACACAGCAAATGTTAATTTTGTTAATTATCTATTATACATGCTTCCTGTGTTTGCAAGTAACAGCGCTCCCACCCCCATAAACTAGGCTTGTCCCCCCATCAGACAATGTTGTGTTCAGTTGAGGTGATTGTGCGCTTCCCTATGCAGCCAGAAATGGAGTAATGTCCTCAGGAGCTCAAATCAAATCCTGTTCATGGGTTCAGTTTTGTGTGGCGGTGTGGCCGAGACATGTAAGGTGCTGTTTGTAAGCTTCACTGTGAAAGTCGCTGAGGGCTTGAATCCCATCACTGCCATTTGTACTAATTGCGTGTTATGCTGAATCTTGGTGTGAGTGAGAAACGTTTAAATTGAATATGTCAAAAATGTAATCTGTTTCTTGCAAAGTGATCTATGATGAGGGACAACGCAGAGCCTTCAGGAAGTCAGCGGCCACACTGTGATTCTGTAAAGTGGGAGTTGTTACATTCACCTCCCGTGGGAAAAGACCCAAGATAGAAACAAGTGTGTGCTGCTCCTTTATTATGTAGGCAAGCTCTAACACCGACAGAATGTAGCTCAGTCGTTAGCACTGCTGCCTCTCAGCGCTAAAGACCCGTGTTCAATTCCCGCCTCAGTTAACTCTCTATGCGGGGTTTGCACATTCTCCCCGTGTCTGTCAAAGGTTTCCATTGATATTCCAGCTTTGACGCACAGTCCCAAAATTTGAAGACTAAGTGGCTTTGCTATGATAAATTAACCAGGATGTCCGAGAATGTGCAGGTTCGATACACTAATCATGGAAAGTGCAGGGTTTTAGGGAATGTTTGAACGAGAGCAGTGTTTCAGATTGGGATGTGTTGGTCTCCTGAGGTTCAATGCGGAGTCCATGAGTCAAATAACCAGCTTCCACACTATAGAGATTCTATGATTAAAATCTTCACCGTGGAAATAAGTTAAGGGAACAATCTCTTGGTTAATTCAAATATCCTTTACTCAGTGTGGAGTTTAAATCTGTACACGCTACTCCAGGTATGATCACACTAAGATACTGTACAGCAGCAGCAACATTTTACCTGCCTGCTGTAAGGTTCCCACCAAGGTTAGAGCGGTGTCAGTTGTCTGGGGAAATGCACAGCATTGTTGAAATAATTTGCTCTTCTCTACTTCACGAGCATAACGGGAGAATTGGTGAAAATGTCAGATGACACTTGTGAAGAACGTGTGGGATGCGGCGAGATAATATCAATGTTCAAACATGCCTTGGCCAAACATTTCGCTGAATCGGCTATTAATTTTCCTCGATCCCACGTCGCTCAGATTCCACAGAATCTGCTAAAGTGGAGTTTAGAAACAGCAAGGATAATCAAATATTGATGGGAGGTATTTATCAATGTTAATGTTGTGACATAAATGGTGCATATGTTACAAAATAGGAAAATAGAAATACAAGATTTTGGGTACAGCAGTAATTATGGAGAAATTAAAATCGCATCTAAACAATGTGAATCAAAGTTAATGTTAATGCTGGGAAAATTGGTTTCATGAGTGTGTATGAGCTGCTTTCCTTGAACAATATGTTGAACAGTGAACTCGAGATCAGGCTGTTTAGAAGTTGTTGTGTGATCAGAAGACCTATTTGAAAACCATGCAGAAAATGAGCCTTTGGAAATAACCATCTTAATATATTAAATTTTAAATGACGTTTGAATACAAACTTTTTTAAAATTAAAATGTGTGTATCTGACTGGAGTCATGAATGCAAGAGCAGCAAGGTGGCAATTTTAAAAGTGCGTCATAAAGATACACTGGAAGACAGGCTCTTTCTGTTGATTAGATTCCCTACAGTGTGGAAACAGGCTCTTCGGCCCAACAAGTCCACACCAACCCACCCAGCCCCATTCCTCTACACCTAACACTATGGACAATTTAGAATGACCAATTCACTTAACCTTCACACATTTAGACAGTGGGAGGAAACCGGAGCACCTGGAGGAAACTCACGCAGACACGGGGTGAATGTGCAAACTCCACACAGACAGTTGCCCGAGGCGGGAATTGTACCCGGGTTCCCTGTGCTGTGAGGCAGCAGTGATTACCACTGAGCTACCGTGCCGCCCTTTATTTATCGAAACACTATCAGTTGCACAGTATACATATATCCTCAAGGCGCATATGGCAAAAGGATAAGGTGACTCAACCATGATTAACAGACAAAGTTAAAAATTGTATTATATCAAGGAAAGTCGATCAGAAAAATGGAAGACGGTATGGATTCATTGGAACAAAGGAGGAGTAAGAAATTGATAAGGGCATTACAAAGACATCAAGAATGCAAAATATAAAAGAAACGTAAGGACTAATGAAAAGCTTCTGACAATATTTGAAAGGAAATTTTAAATCCACTTGAAATGTTAAGCAGTGGGGAACAAATATGGATCGGATAATTTATTGCTGATAAAAGAGAAATTGCAGGGAAACGAACTCGTTATATTGTGTCTGTCTTCGTGGAGGAATACATAACATCTCCCAGAAATACAAAGTGACCCTGAGACTTGTGTAACTAAAGACTAAAATCGTTCATATGAGTAACGAGGCGTGTTTGAAAACATAGCCGGGTTAGTGATTGATAAGTCTGACAGAACAAATGTACTTCATAATGAAATTTCAGAGAGAGAGCCAATGCACAGATTGATTGCATTGGGTAACACATTACTTCTCCTGTGCAATTTGGAAGATTATAAATGCATTCCACGATCCAAAAAGGGAAGAAGAGGACAAGTGGAGAAGTATAGACCAAGTAACTTGTCATGCACAGGAGGGAATCTGTTTAAATCTGTTATAACAAATGTGGTATTGGTCATTTAGAAAGTAATAGCAAACTTCAAGAGAATGCATATATGAAAGGGAAGTTGCAATTTTCAGACATTTTTTCTTGAAGATATCGCTTGCAGATATATACAATGGAGACCAACAGATATGATATAATTGTATATTCAGGAGGATTTCTTTTAAAGAAATGCCACAGCATGCTATTAGAACGAAAATGAAGAAATGTGTATTGGAGAAACATGTGGAAACATGAAGATAGATTTTCGGTTTACCTTTATTTAATGGGAATCAGAATGTAGATAACGAACAGTCATCCAGACTGGAAGCATTAATTTGCTCTCTCTCCGTTGGTGCTGTCTGAACAGCTGTGGTCTTCTGCATTTCTTGTTTTCAGTACTGATTCCAGCATCTACAGTAATTTACTTTTATTAAAGGTAAATGTGTCTTCCCTCGCTTACACCGAGTGTTGCTGAGACTGTGCCTTTAATACTGCATAACGTTGCGGTGTCCTGATCTAGGGAAAAATATACTGGCAACATATACTGAAAGGACATTCTCCAGATTAATCCCACAGATGGCAAGATTGTCTGGCGAGGGAACTCGGCCTGTGTTACCGAGAGTTTCAACGATTGAAAAGCAATCTTAATGAAAACGAGAAAGTTCACACAGAAAGGGCTGAATAAAACAGGGACTTGGAGAATTGGTAGCAGGCAAGATTGGGGAGAGTCCTAAGATTTTCCACAAGGACATCAAGCAGAATAATATTACAAGCGAACAGTGAGAACCCATTAGAAACCATCTGTGTGTGAAGGAGGAGGCATGGACAGAATTTTAGAAGATGGAGTGGGAAGCTATTTAGCAAATTCATATAAGATGTGAATTGATTGATGGTTGATTGATGGTTTTAGCTGGTCTAAAAATTGGATAAAAATTATCCGGATGCGTTTTATCCCAGGCTGCTGTTGGAGATAAGGAAGAAAAGACCTGACCAATTTTCTTATGTATATATAGAATCTGGTGACAGGAGAGAGAGGCTAGAGGATGGATGTGGTTACACCGTACTGGAAGGGTGGTGCAGAAAGACCAGGGCACAGTAGATCAGTGAGTATCAGATCACTTTCAGGGAAGCTATTGGAGAATAAAAAGAATGATAAAATGGATCTCCATTTGAGAGGCAATATTTCATCAAGGACAGTCACCATGGCTTTATCAGAGGGAAGTCATGCCTAATGATTTTTATTGGAATTTTTCAAGTTGTTCTTTTAATGGTTTTCTCACCAAATCCATTGTCAAAGCCCCACATGGGAAACTAATAAAGTTATTATAATCTTATTGTATCAAGGTTAACTAGCAAGTTATATCCAAAACTATCTCAGAGGAAGGAGAAGGAGGGTGGTGGCAGAAGGCTGTTTGTGTGACTGGGATCGTGTGACACAAGGATCAGTGCTGTGTCACTTCCTATTTGGGGTACTCTAAAATATTGGAGTTGTGGATGTTGAGGGTGGTGAGGGAATGTGGTTAATAAGTGTTTGACGGTGAGGAGGAAGGTCTTATGTAACAGGAACATGTAGATAGAATGGCCAGATCAATGACAAATGCAATGTAACACTGATAAATACGAGGTGATTCACCTCAGAAGTAAAAACGCAGACAGGGGAGTACTCAATGAAGGGCAGCAAACCAGGAAGTCCAGAGGGGGCTTCTGCACTGATCCCTGAGTGTGAGAACACTTTTTTGGGGGTGGACATATCGTGGTGTGTGACAGGAATTGGGCCTTGGGCCTCAGGTATTCCCAGTATACCTCAAACGTAGGGTTGTCGGACCCAAGTGCAATATTTCCAAGCCTGCTGACAGCACTAAACGGTGTCTGACTGCGAGTGGGTAAGAAGGATATCAAAATGCTTCAAGGTGACTGAGACAATGGCGTGAATGGACAAGTACATGGCAGATGAAGACCAATATGTGTAAATGTGATGTCATGTACTTTGGTGGGAACAATAGGACAGTAGCCTGCTATTTGAAAAGGGATAGGTTAAAAATATTGTTTTTTATGGAACTTATGCAGATTTTCTTGTTTTCATCTGCACAGACCCTCGGGGTTCATCCACAGCTGTGAGTTCTGGCGTCAGAGATCAGTACTGGGAATGGCATTGACACAGTGACTAGTGTACATATACCCACTAAGTGGTTAGCTGTAATATTGGAAATAATCTGGATCTTCTTGTACACTCATCACTGAAAGCAACTTTTAGGTAGTAAATGGTGTATTGACCATCATTTCAAGGGAATTTGAAAAGAGGAGAAAGGGTGTCTTACTGCAGCTGCAATTTGGTGAGAACCCTTGTCTAACATTGTGCAACATTATGTGCAGTTTTGATTTCTGTCCCTAATAAAGAACAAAACTGACCTTCAGGGAGTGCAGTGAAGGATCTCTGGGAAATCAGGCTTGTTGTGGGAACATACTTTGTGTGAACTGAGCCTGTATTCCAAGGGGTTTAGGAAAATGAGTGGAGATCTGAGTAAATAATATGGACCTGTGACGGTGAGACAGATTCGAAACAAGGATGATAATTCCCCTGGCTGGGATGTCTGAAATAAGAGGCCACATTATGAGGTACAGCCAGGACACTCTGCATTGAGACGAGAATAAATATCTGCACCCAGAGACTGTTGAACTTGGGGAATTCTGTCCCACTCAAGCCTGTGAGATCAAACGCACTGAATATGCATAGACACTAAATAGGAAGAGATAGCGCAGGACCATGGTTTGAAGACAAAGGATCAGACATCATTACATTGAATGGGGGTACAAAACGATGGATCGAAGGGACTGCTGAAGTTAATGTTTAATATTTTTCCATTGGTTGATAACATTGAGGGATGCATACATTTTGGGGGAGAAGTGCATGAGGGAGATGTTCAAGAACTGGAATGGGGGATGCTTAACGTGTTGAATGGCTTACTCGTTTCCCGATGATTCTGTGCAGTCTATGGGAAAGCTCTGTAAATGTTTGTTACAAGCTGTCAGATGTTAGGAAGAAGGCCTCGACAGAGTCGGTAGGACCGTACTTCCCCTTCCTTTTTCCGATAGGGAGGCTGTATCCGGGGGTAAAAGCAAAAACTCCAAAAGTACAAAACTCGATGACGGAGCAGTGCTCCAACAGCAAGTGCTTCCAATTAAAACTGTTGGACTATAAGCTGGTGTTTTGTGATTTTTAACTTTGTGCACCCCAGTCCAATACCGGCATCTCCAAATCATGAATTCCATCTGGGTCTATCCTTTCGACCTCGGAGCAAGTTGATACAATTGATCACCTTGCTTGGCCATTTCTGTGCTGTCAACCACGATCTGCAATGTTTTCTTCTGGGGATAATCCCTCAATCTGCCATTAATACCGAGGCGATCTATGGTTCGGTGATAAGTGTGGGTGAACATTCCGGACAGAACCATGTGTACCTAAACCTGATGGCAAACCTTTAACCTACGCACTTACTGCTTACATTCCAAACAGTTGGACTGACATCTGACAGAGCGGGCACAATAATCCCAAGACCAACAGACCAACAGTCAACAGACAGCTGTCAAGAAGAACTTCCACGAATTTCACTGTCGTGATGAGTCTGAGGGTATGGTACATGTTCTTATTGAATTATTGCCCTCTTGGAGAATAGGACATAGTTGAGTAATTTTCCACATTGCCAGGGAGAAAGCAGATTTGGAGCTGGAATGAAACAGCTTCCCCAGTGACATTGCAGGAATGATGTCAGGGCCCATTGACTTTGTCAGGTTACTGTGTTCTGTCGTTTCTTCACGTCACGTGCAGAAAATCTAATTGATTTAAGACTGGCATTTGTGATGCTGTGGGCATCATGCGAGGGTTAGGTAGATCAATGATTAATAACTTCTGGCTGGGGATGCTGCAGATACTACATCCTTGTCTTTTACACTGAGCTACAGAGCTGTTCCATTATTTTGGATGGGGATATTTGTGAGCCATCTCCTCCAATGAGTTGTTTAACTGTCCATCACCACTTATGACTGAATGTGGTCGGACTGTTGGTCTGTTGGTCTTGGGATTATTGTGCCCGCTCTGTCAGATGTCAGTCCAACTGTTTGGAATGTAAGCAGTAAGTGCATAGGTTAAAGGTTTGCCATCAGGTTTAGGTACACATGGTTCTGTCCGGAATGTTCACCCACACTTATCACCGAACCATAGATCGCCTCGGTATTAATGGCAGATTGAGGGATTATCCCCAGAAGAAAACATTGCAGATCGTGGTTGAATATAAGTATGCTTCTGCTGCTGCTGAGGTCTGTAGCACAACATCAGCATCAGGAATTCTCTCTATCATGTTTCTTAAATGGAACTTGTTCCATTTTTTCTGCTTTTGGCACATACTCGGCCAAATTTTTCCTGTACATGTACCCATCCAATTGCCTTTTAAATGTTGTAATTGTACTCAACAATACCAGTTCCTCTGATAGCTGCCTACATATACATACAACCCTCTGTGAGAAACAGCTGCCCCTTAGATCCCTTTTAAATATCTTCCCTCTCACCTTAAACCTATCCTCTCTGGTTTCAGATACACTTACTGTGGGGAAAAGGCCTTGGCCGTGCATCCTATCTGTGCCCCTTATGATTTTATAAACCTCTGTAGGGTAACCTCACATCCTACGGAAAGGGAACAAAATCACAGACTTGCCATATATCTCAAAACCTCCATCTCCGCCACATCATTTAAAATATTTTTCTCCTTTCCAGTTTATTACAACCTTCCCATTGAAGGGCGACAAGAATTGTACTCAGTACACCAAATGTGTCCTAACCATTCTCTTGCATAGTCACAACATGATGTCCCAATTCCTATACTCAATGATGTGTCAGTTGAAGGTAAGCATGTATAATAAACTCTTCCCTACCCTGTCTACCTGCGACTCCACTTTCAAAGAACGATGTGCCGGCAACCTGGGTTTCTCTGTTGGAAAACACTGCCCAGGGCCCAACCGTTAACTGTGTAAATCCTGCGTTGGTTTGTCGAACAAAATGCAACATTGTTGTCGTTCTGTTCGCCGAGCTGGGAATTTGTTTTGCAGACGTTTCGCCCCCTGTCGATGGGCTTCCTCAGTGCTTGGGTACCTCCTGTGAAGCGCTTCTGTGATGTTTCCTCGGGACTTAAAGTGATTTGTCTCTGCCGCTTCCGGTTGTCGGTTCTAGCTGTCCGCTGCAGTGGCCGGTATATTGGATCCAGGTCAATGTGTTCGTTGATAGAATCTGTGGATGAGTGCCATGCCTCTCGGAATTCCCTGGCTGTTCTCTGTTTGGCTTGTCCTATAATAGTAGTTTTATCGGACTACTTTTATAGGACAAGCCAAACAGAGAACAGCCAGGGAATTCCTTGAGGCATGGCACTCATCCACAGATTCTATCAACAAACACATCGACCTGGATCCAATATACCAGCCACTGCAGCGGACAGCTAGAACTGACAACTGGAAGCGGCAGGGACAAATCACTTTAAGTCCCGAGGAAACAACACAGAAGCGCTTCACAGGAGGTGCCCAAGCACTGAGGAAGCCCATTGACAGGGGACGAAATGTCTGCAAAACAAATTCCCAGCTCGGCGAAAAGTACCACAACAACGAGCACCCGAGCTACAAATCTTCTCACAAACTTTGAAAATGCAAAGTTTTCACATTTAACAGAAAGAAGCTCCATCTGCCATTCCTCAGGCCATTGGCCCAGTAGATCAAGATTAGGTTACCTATGGTGTGGAAACAGGACCTTCTGCCCAACAAGTCCACACCGACCCTCCGAAGTTAACCCAACCCAATCCATTTCCCTCTGATTAATGCTCCTAACTTATGGGCAATTTGGCATGGCTATTTCATCTGACCTGCACATCTTTGGATTGTGGGTGGAAACCAGAGCACCCGTAAGAAAGCCAGGCAGACACGGGGAGAATGCGTGAAATCCACACAGAAAGTTGCCCGAGGCTGGCATCGAACCTGCGATTTTGGTGCATTGAGGCAACAATACGAAGCACTGAACCATTGTTCTTTTCCGGAAGCTTTTTCACTACCCACTATAACAAATAATTTTGGGGGGTTTCATCGTCAAAATTACGTTCCAAGGTTCCTACATTCCCATCCAAATCATTTACAAAAACAATGAAAAGAAGCATCCTGCTCCTTGTGACCACACCACTGGTCACCCGCGAGCAGTAGAAACAACAAATCTCTCCCAGCACCTTCTGCCTCCGACTGTTAAGACATTGCTGTATCAAATTGGCTAGCTCTCCCAAATGTTAGGGCTTGCTAAGGTCCACTTAGACAATGTATGCTGATTGCCCTTCATCTATCTTCTTGGTCACCTATGTAAGTTATGTTTGAGACCACAAAAAGCCATGCTGACTATCTCTAATCAGTCCTTGTTTTTCCCAATGCATGTAAATCCTGTCTCTAAGAAGCTCCTATACACATTTAGCCACATCTGACGTCAGAGTCACTGGTCTGCAGTTCCTGGCAGCCTTTTTAAAAATAATGTTGCCACATTAGATGCCTTCAAGTACTCACCCGTGGCTATCAATGATACAAATAAAAAAAAATTGAAAGGACTGCAGATTCTGTAAATCAGTAAGAAAGACAGAAGGTTATGGGAAAGTTCAACAGGTCTGGCAACATCTGTGCAGAGAAGTCGGAATTAACGATCCAGTAACCCTTCACCAGAATTCGAAGGAATGATACAAACATCTCAGCCCGTGTGAGCACAGTTCCCTCCCCAGCTTCCTGCAGTGATTCCGGGATACATTTGAACATGTCCCGGGTTTTTAACCTATGGTTATGCATTTTAAGACCGTCAGCTCTTCCGCTACTGTAATGTGGTCTCGTTTCAAAGATCACTTATTTTTATTTTTGTGACTTTCCTCTCTTCCGCATTTTCCTTTCGAGTAAATACCGACATGAAGTTTTTGCGTGGGACCTCACCCTTCGAGCAGAAACAGGCGATAAGGCAGCGGAGTGGGGGAGGTCGAGTCCTGATGTAAAGTGTGAATTCAGCATGGCCAGACGCTTATGGACTCTGTTGTTGAACAATGTACTGATTTTCTGTGTTTTTCCACTACTGCAGGAAATGCCGTAATGTTTTACACTTAATTTTATATTCTTTATTTTTCTGATTTCTACCAAGATTTTGTATCTTGGAGGAGGGGGGGGGGGGTGTGGGAGGGAGGGGGGAGGGACAGGAAGCTTTGTATCTAAGATTGTGTCACATGTGGCGACTTGTAAACTTTTCACTGTCCTCACGAGAGTGCATGTGACAATAGACCTAATAAACCTCATTCATCTGCTCTCCTGTGGAGCCAAACATTAGATGGCTGATTGATTTTTATGGGGCCCTAATGTCTCTCCAGTTTCTCTTTTGTCGAATCTCTTTCAAATCTCCTTCACCTCATCAGCCAAAGCTACCTCATGCACCCATTCTGCCCTCCTGATTTCCCTGGTAAGTGTTCTCCTATACTCCATATAAGCAAGGGATTCCTTTGATAGCATGTGCCTGTACCTGACGTAAGCCTTCTTTTTCCCTTGTCCAAAGCCTCAATATCCCCTGACATGTCCTGCGCCCTACTCCTGTTCGCATTTCCCTTCACACTGACGGGAACATGTAATTCCTGAAGTCTCACTATCTCACTTTTGAATGACTCCCACTTCCCTGAAATCCTTTCACCTTCAACAGCTTCCTCCAATCATCTTTTGAAATTTTTTGTCCAATTCCTTCACAATTACTCTTGCACAAATTGTAACATAATCTTGTGGAGGAGGTATATCCTTTTTCAGGACTATTATCAAACTAATAGAATTATGTTCACCGGTCCAAAATGCCCTCATTCTCACGCGTGGAGATAAAGGTGCGGCCATGTTCAGATCAGCCATGGAATGTCAAGGCACGCATGAAGGGCTAAATATCTCCATGTGTCTACGCGAATACGGTGTGTGTGTGTGTGTGAGTGTGTGTGTGTGCACGCGTGCGTGCTTCAGCATCTCTGAGCATTTGGGTCTCTGTTCTTTGGGAGTAAATCCATTGAAATGGGAACCAAAATGTCCCCCCCTCCCCTCACTCTCTCGCTGTCTGTCTCTCCCTCTTGTGTTTAAAATAAAGTCATAAAATTCTCTCCGGAAGCCCCATGTCACTGCACAAGCAGCAGGTGTGTTTGGAAGGAGCATCAAAGACAGTGACTCTCTCACATTTGAATTGAATTGGCTTCATTGTCACGTGCAGTTTAATGATTGCAGTGGAATGTTTGCAATGACTTCACTTACGCGCCATTATAGGTACAAGAAATCTAGATGTAGATTCTTAGGTATTTGGTACAAACTTGAAAGAATAATAAAGGAAAGTCCAGCAGAAGAATAAAAATGAAAGAAAGAACTGACTCGAATTACAATCCAGTCTGTGCCAGCAACAAGTATCCAGACAGCACTGGGCCCAGTCTCCAGACTGCACCAGGCCCAGTATCCAGACTGCAACATGTCTAGTCTCCAGGCTGCACCGGGCTGACACTCATAGAACATAGAAAGTTACAGCAGAGAAAAGGCCCTTCGGCACTCAATGCCACCAAACGGTGAAAATAATCTGATTCACGTTTAACCTACACCGTTCCATTATTATCGATATGTCTATCTGTGGCCCATTTAAATGCGCTTAATGTCGGCGACTCTACTACTGTTTCATGCAGGTCATTCCTGGCCCCTATTGCACTCTGAGTGAAGAAACTACACCTGATATCAATCCTATGTCTATCACCCCTCAATTTAAAGCTTTGCCTCCTCGTGTTTGCCTTCACCATCTGAGGATAAAAGGCTCTCACTGTCCATTCTATCCAACCTTCTGATGATCTTGTACGTCTCGGTGAAGTCACCTCTAAACATTCTTCTCTCCAACAGATACAGTGTAAGTCCTCATTCACCCTTTCCTCGTAAGACCTTCCTTCCATGACAGGCAACATTCTCATAAATCTCATCTGGAACCTGCCCAAAGCTTCCACATCGTTCATATAATGCACTGAACAGAACTGCAGGCAATAATCCAGGCGCGGCCTTACCAGTGTCTTGCTCAGTTGATCCTTGCCCTGTTGGCTCCGAAACTCAGTTCCCCCTACAAATAAACGTCAACACAACATATGCCTTCTTAACGACCCTATAAACCTGAGTGGCAACTTTCAGGTATGTATGCACCTGGACAACGAGATCTCTCTGTTCATCTAAAATTCCAAGACTTTTACCATTAGCTCAATAATCTGCATTATTGTCATTTCTTCCGAATTGAACTACCTCAAACTTGCCTGCATTAAACTCCAATTGCCACTTCTCAGTCTAGTGCTGCATCTTATGTATTCATCAGAACGATCCACGACTTTGCCTCCCATCGTGTCGCCCTCAAATGTACTAACCAATCCATCCTCGTCCACATCCAGATCATTTATAAAATGACAAGCCGCAGTGGTCCCAAAACAGGTCCTTGTAGCACATCACGAGTAACTCACCTCCCGGATGAGTATTTTCCACGAACCACCACCCTCTGTCTTTTTTCGGATAGCCAATATCTGATCTAAACCGCTGAATCACCTTGAATCCTAAAACTCCGTATTTTGTGCAATACTCTATCGTGTGGAATCTTATCAAATGTTTTACTGAAGTCCTTGTACACCACATCAACCACTTTACCTTCACCCACCTGTTTTCTCACCTTATCGAAGAACCCAAAGGTTGGTGAGGCACGATCTACGTTTCACAAAACTATGTTGACTATCTCTAATCAAATTATTCCTTTTCAGATAATTACAAATCTTATCTCTCACAAAATTTTCCCACGTCTTACTCACAACTGATATAAGGCGCACTGCCCTTTAGTTACCAGGGTTGTCCCGATACCCCTTCTTAAGCAAGAGAAAAACTTTTGATATCCTCCAGTCTTCTGGCACTACTCCTGTCGACAATGATGACAGATATTTTTAAGTCAAAGACTCTGTAATGCCTCCCTGGCTTTCCAGAGAACCCGAGAATAAATCCAGCTGGCCCAGGGTTAATACCTATATTCAGATCTTCCAACATTCCCATCTAATCTTGTAGCCTGTATCTCCGTATTCTGAATGACATTGCCATTTTCCAATGAGAATACTGACGAAAAATAATAACGAAGTGCTTCCCCATGTCCTCAGATTCAACTAACACTTCCCACTACTATCTTCCATTGGACCAAATATCACTAGCAACATTATACAATATCTAGTCTCGAGACTGTAGATCACACCAGGTTCAGTCGGCAGACCGCACCAGGCTCAGTCTCAAGGCCGTACGGGGCCCAGGCTCCAGACTATACCAGGGCCAGTGTCCAAAGCACACTGTGTCCAAGTGACAAGGCCGCAGCAGACCCAGTCTCTGGGACACACTGGGCCAGACTGCAGATCATTCCGGGACCAGTCTCCAAACTGCATCGGGCCTAATGTCCATGCGACACCGGGCCAATTCGCCAGGCCACACTTGGCCCAGTCTATAGACTGCACCAGAAACAGTCTCCAAACTGTCTGGGGCCCAGTATCCAAACCGCTCTTGGACATGTCTCCAAGCAGAACTGTTCTTTAACCCTTGAAGCCTTGATTCCCCTCACGATCCTCTGATCTGGGACTCACTCCCTCCTTTCCCAAAGGAGTCACGTTAAAAATATAATAGTTTGGCAACAAAATACTCTCCAGAATATAGAATAAATAAGAAAGAATCAAAGTGTCGGCGGAGCATAGGTGTTCAAACTGGAACATTCTGAACCCTGCCACCATCTTTACGACATTCCACGCTGTTTCCTTCTTCAAAGAATACCTTTGAAGACTCAGAGCAGTTTTCTACCATTCCTTGCAACGTTGTCCTTGAGATAATAACAGAAAGAGACAGACATGCCCTTTGGTGGTCCATATGCTGTCATTGGGGTTGTTTCACGACTTTACAATCTATTCTCACTATACTTTTGAAGTGTATTTCCAAAAAAAATTTAAAGTTGGAGAAAGTGAACTAAAATTAAACTCAACCTCTCCTAAATTACTTCACTCAGGGTGACCTCAATGCAATTTAACAGCTGTGGTCTGCATAATTCCCCGTGTTGTACAGATATCGAGTCCACGTGTGTCGGTAAATGCACTGCTATGGTCTGCATAGATTCTGGTGCTGAACAGATAAATTGTACAGGTCTATAGATCAAATTTACTGCGGTGGTCTGCGTATCTCCCCATGCTGGATAGATATCTTTTTTAGGTTTATAGATCACTGCAGTGTTGCGGTCTCCCTAGCTCCCAGTGCTAGACAGAGACCAATCAGAAAGTGAGGACTCAGATGCTTGAAAACAGAGTCGTGAGTGTGCTTCTGGGAATGTACAGCAGACCAGTCAATAACCAAGGAGAAGGAGAATCAAAGTTTCTGGCATAATCCCTTCATCAGGAATCTGATCAGGCCTTATGCCCGAAACTCTGATTCTCTTGCTCTTTGCATGCTGCCTGGCCTGATGTGCGTTCCCAGCAGCACACCGTGGACAGATATCTATTCTGGGTTTATAGGTCAATGCACTGCTGTGTTCTGCATAGGTCCGCGTTCTGGACTGATTTTCATTTCGGCTTCGTAGATCAATGCACTGCTGCGGTCTGCATAGTTCCCGGTGCTGGCAAGACATCTAATCAGGATTTGTAGATTTGTGCTCTGCATAGCTCGGTGTACTAGACTGATATTTAGACTGTGTTTAAAAATCAATGCACTGCTGTGTTTTTCATAGCTCCCAGTGATGAACATACATCTAGTCCGAGCTTAAAGATCGAAGCAATTCTGTGGTCTGCTCAACTCCCTGTGCTGGACAGATGTCTAGTTTAGAGTAATGCACTGCTGTGGTCTGCACAGTTTTCTGCACTCGGCAGATTGCTGGGCTGGACTGAGCAGATCTTGGTCGACACAGTATTGTGTGCTGGTGAGATATCTCCTCTGATTTAATGCTTCTCTGTTATGGATTGAAAATGTATTGGACCTATCAATTTCAGCTGATCTGTAATGCCTTTAATTCTCATTTTGTGATAGGACCCTCCGTCTCTCACTCCATTAATGTTGCAGCGTGATTATGTACAGGACATCATTTTGGTGAATACCCACTGTCCTGGCAGTAACCACAGCTTCTTCATTCAGAAGCAGTCAGCTATTCCTATTGTCTTCAGGTATCTACGTAGCCAGAAATGATAGCCATCAGAATAAAGGCCATCCCCTTGGAACACGGCTTAAAACACAGTACCGCTCACTACTCCACACCGCCAACCAACCACTACAAAATATTCTGTGTGTAAGGAGAGCTGTGGGGCCACTGGGAACATTAGGGAGCAGACCATCAGAGAGATGGAGCAACACTTCCCATGTCTGAAAAGGTCAGACTGAATGCAGCAGGACACACTGTGTCTATAAGTCCTGTTATCCCTCTACATTTATTTAACATACAGCCTGTTATTCTTGCTGATAAATATCATAGTTTTCATATACCCATGTTACATTCCATCTGCCAAGCCGCTGTCCATTGCTTATCCAATTAGAGATTCTCTACCTCTTCTTGATAAATTAATTTTCTGACGATCTAAGTTAGAATACATCTGTTGCATTTCTCTAAAACCTTGCAAATCGTTGAGATCCCAGTACTGGTCACCGTGTCACTGCAGTCGTTAATTTGTGTTGAACTGATAAAGACACATTTATCCCTAACTTATACCTTCTCCCGGCTCAATAACCAGTCCTCCCATATTCCTGTGTGGCTGTTTTGAAAGGATGAATGTTCCCTGCAATTTCCAATGGACCAGGAATGAGATATTAAAAGATCAGCTTCAAAAGCTGAAAAGCTCGAATAGCTGAATAGCCTCATTCTGTTCCTGTTTAAAACACTTGATGGGCTGAATAGCCTGCTTCAGCATAGGTGTAGTTATGAATATTACTGAACATTTTGGAACCATGGCTGAACAGTCCACTTCTGATTTTATGATGGAGGGAACGCCATTGATGCTGCAGCTGCTGATAGCCCATGATGCCTCATGGAGGACCAGTTTCCATTTACTTGGTCCTTTCGAAGTATGTCCTACTTCACAGGAGGGAATGCCACATAACAGTATGGGCAGGACCTTCAATATGAGGCGGCTGAGGCATTCCCCCCTCCAGAACTGTGTGCTGGCTGCTCCAACAGATACTGTTAAGGACTGATCCATCCGGAAAAAGGAGTTTGGTGAGAATGTTTCCTTCTTATTGATTCCCCCATCACTTGCCCCAGTCTGGTTTTTGTGTATCTGATGTCTCTTCCTGCTCAGTCAGTGGTGGACCTGTGGAGACACAATTGGTGATGGCCATGAAGTCCCAGACCCAGAGTATGTTCTATGTCCTTCTCACCCGTAGTGCTTCCTTTGATTTGTTTTCAAAGTCAAGGGGAACTGAGTTACCACAGAGAGGTTGGGTGGAGGGGGGCAGGATATATCCATCCTCAGGCGATTTCCTTGACCATCTTTGACCTGTTAGCATGAGATTTCCCGGGTCCTGAAATCAATATTGGTGAATTGCAGGGTAACCCCTTCCTTAAATGTACTCCAGGGAACCCCCATTACTTTTGGGTCTGTCCTGCCGATGGGTAAAGATATACCCAGGGATGGCGACAGTGCTTCATGAAACATTAACCATCAGGCCTGAATCTTTGAGTAAGATGGTGTCAGACTGATTTCTAACTGGGAATGTAATGCTCGAAAAACAGCATCCGAGGAGAAGGGGAATCAACTTTTCGAACATCAGCCTTTCCTCAGGAATGAGCCTTCTGGGCTGGGTGGCTGAGAAACAAATGGAAAGGGGTTGGCCTGAGGGCAAGGTAGCTGAGAATGTGATAGACCGGTTGAAGGGGGGGGGGGGTAGAAAGTGATAGGTCAGAGAGGAGAGCGGACCAGAAAAAGGGAAATATGAAGGAAAGGTCAAGGATGTGGTGGGGAGGTGGAGCCTTCGGATTGTGATAACGTAGGGGGAGAGGAAATGCGGAAAATAATGAAATCTACATTGACCCTGTTCAGTTGCAATGTCCCACGGCGGAATATGAGGCGTCTTCCTCAAGGTTTCGGCTGGTTATTGTTTGTAGATGAAGAGGCCAGGTCCTGCATGTCATTGACGGAGTGGGAGGCGGAGTTGAAGTGTTCAACATGGGGCGGTGGTGGTGATTGCTGCGGGTGCCCCAGAGATGTAGTCTGAAATGATCTGCAAGATGGCATTCAGTATCCCCGATATAAAGGTGACCAAATTGGGTGCAAAGGATATTGTAGGTAACATTGGCATAGGTACAGATAAATTTCTGTCAGATGCGAAAGGATCCTTTGTGACTGTAGATGGATATGAGGTAGGAGGTTTGGGCACATATTTTGCAGGTCTTGTGATGGCCGGGAAAGTGTTGGGTGTGGGATGAGGGATGGTGGAGGGTGTCAATCTGATGAGGAAGTTGCGAAGGGAATGGCCTCTGATCAGGGTAAGGAGGGAACTATATTCCAAGTTGTGGGGTCCGTTTGTAGGTGGCATAAATGGCAAAGTATGATTCGATGTATGCAGAAGTTGGTGGGGTGGAAGATGAAGGGTTTCTGTCCTTGTTGCGTTGGGAGCACTGGGGTTGGATGGCGCATGTACAGGAAGTGGACGAGATGCGCTGGACGGCATTATCAAACATGTGAGAAGGTAAATTGTAATCTGTGAAGAAGGCGGCTGGGTTTTGTATGCGGTGTAATTGGTCCTCCGAGGAGCAGGTAGGACGGAGATCAAGCAATTGTGACTAAGGAATCGCGTTTGTACAAGAGGCAGGGTAGAAGGAGGTGTAGTATCTACGTAGGTCACTGCGATTGTAGGAAATGTCCATTGTTAATTGGTCGCCAGAAATGGAGATGACGAGGTGTCAGAAGGGATTTGGTGCCCAAAATGGTCCAGGTGAAATTGAGGTTGACTAGATTATATTTGTGAAGGTGATGAGCTGTTCAACCTCCTCGTGTGAGCACAAGATAACTCCAATACAGTCGCCAATGTAGTGGAGGAAAATATGGGGAATGGTGCCAAAGCAGCTGTGGAAGATTTCCCTGAATATTCTGTACCCAATATTTTATAACGGACAGTCCCTGAAGATTCTATCCCGGAGACTATTTGTGAATGGTCGGACATTAATGAATTGCACAAATGGTCAGATGCCAAGGGAAAGGATCCCTTTCCAGGGAAAAAGAGATTGCTCCGAAGTCCCTCAGGCAGTGAAAGTGTTGAGTACGTTTTCCCTGCGTTTACATTCCTTTACGACACAGGATCGACCACAACTTAGACTAAAAACCAGAAATTTCGAAACTCCGTTTCTCTTCAAGGAACTGGGAATGAATCCTTCGGAACAGCAAATTTTTCACCCTCCGTATTAGGATCTGGAAAGAAGTGACCTGTGCATGCTCTCGAGTGATCAAGTGTGTGGGAATGTTTCAGGAACCATCTGTCCTTATGGACGTGTCTCTGTGTGTTTGGGGAGGGAGGGTTTCTTGTGGCTTGTGACATTTTTGTCAGTAATTCAGAATTTCCCATTTGTTATTGCAGCTCCAATTCTTTCAGTAATACATCCCTATGTACAGTGACACATTCGATAATCTCACTGGGTCCTCAGTTAGATGAGGAAATTTGCGTCCAGTCTGATGGATAATCTGCTTGTTTTCCTTCCTCACAGTGAACGCACTGACAATCTACGTCCTGCGTGAGAAAGATTGTGGATTGTCTCCATGTGTGAGACGTTACCTGGTGGCCATGGCAGCGGCAGATCTACTGGTCATTACTTTCGAACTGATACTGAGAAGGATTCCCGTTGTTTATGAAGAGTTGTTTTACTTTTACACGTCCATCCCCATGTGTAATATCCACGCCGTCCTGGTTTATGCATCCATTGACTGTTCTGTCTGGTTCACCGTCACTTTCACCTTTGATCGGTTTGTGGCCATTTGTTGCCAGAAGCTGAAAAGTAAATATTGCAGTGAGAAAACGGCGGCTGTGGTTCTGGGAGCAGTGACTGTGCTGAGCTGTTTAAAGAACATTTCCTGGTATTTTATGCTCACAACTCAGTATGTGATGATAAACCGCCACTGGGTTTGTTATGCAAAAGATGGTGTTCAGTCCTCCCATGTCTGGGTCACAATCCAGTCCATCCAATACACTATAACCCCGGCTCTCCCATTTCTCCTGATTCTGCTGCTCAATGGTCTCACCGCCACACACATTATCGTGACCAGCAGAGCCCGCAGGAGACTCCTAGCTGCCAACAATGGGGATGCTCAGTCCGACCCAGAAATGAAAAATCGAATTAAATCTATCATTTTACTGTTTTTGATCTCAGCTAATTTCATCCTGCTGTGGTCAATATTTATGCTGTATTCTATGTGGGCCCGGTTTCAGGACATTGGGAATACCCCTATATATCTCCATCCTTATCTGCGGGAATTGGGCTTCATGCTGCAGCTCCTCAGTTGCTGCACAAACACCGCGATTTATGCCGTGACACAGAATAAGTTCAGAAAGCTTCTGAAGAATGCGCTGAAATATCCATTTACCTAAATTCATCACTCAACCCTATTCAGTCGTTAATCAGTCCATCCAAGATTTCCTCACATCAGTTCAGAGTTTCAGAGATGAAGTAGTCTGTCTCGATGTTAACAAACTGAGGGTAGCTATTGTCTGTCCAACATTACCCCAAAGTGGTGTTACAGGGACAAATGAGAATGTTTCTCACAACGTAGGGGCCAATGAGCAACAGCAACATCCCACTGACTGTACTCCACCACTTCCATTTGTAAACAACAAATAATGTTCATTAAAAAGCGCCAAGCAGCAGAGTGAATGGTATTGTTGTTTGCTTTTGCTTTGAAGAAGCTGGGCTGGAGAGAGACAGACTCAGCCCAAGTTCTGGTCCACAGGAAGGGGAGGGAATGGGCCTGAACTCAGCAGGTGCGTTTAAGTCACTCTGTCCTTGCTTTCACCTCTGCATCCCCCCACTTGGACCTGCACTTCTGCACAATTCATCTCTCTGCCTTTTTCCCTCTCCCTCCCATGCTCACACTGTTCCTCTGTGTCTCTCACTCCGTCTTCCATTTACAATCTATTTCACTTTACCTCCATTCCCCACTCTCCTGAGCTCTCTGCGTTCTGCACTCATTATCTCCCAAACTCCCACTCTCCAATTCTCTTTTCCTCAAATCCTCTTTTTACATTCCATTGCTGTGGGGAAAGGAAGAGAGGTGTGGATATTCAGGCCGATGCTGGGGCAGGAAAGATGAATGAGGTGTGACAGGCTGTTGCTCACTTAATACCTGGAGCTTGGGACAAACGTCTTTGCTCGGTGAATGTGACAGCATTAGTCGTAAGAAGGAGGTAATAATGGGGGAGGCACCATCGGCTGTGGCAGGGGCAAAAGGGTGGGTCTTGGAGAATAGGCTGCTTTACAGGAGGAGACTGTGTGGAACCCATTGTTGATGCTCACTGATCTGAGTGGGAATGTGATCAAAGGCCAGTTCGAGAGAATGAACGAGGGATGGGTACATGACCAATGCTTAGGGTAGGGAGTGAGCATAATGGAGAGGGAGAATCCAGACGGATGAGCGTGATGGTGTGGACTGTGCAGTAGTGTAGGTGTGTGGGTGCTGGAGTGTACAAGGAGTGAACATGATGGTAGGAGACTGTGCGGGGAGAGTGAGTGGGACCGTGGGGTAGTGTGCGGAGACTGAGTGCGATGGTGGCGAAGTATTCTGGGGAGTGAACATGAGAGTGTGGGCGTTTGTGGGGGAGAGAGCGTGATGAGGTATGAGTGTGTGGGGAGGGAGAGTGATGGCCGGGGAGTGTGTGGGGAAGTGAGATTGACGATGATGGTTCATGATGGTGGGGAAATGTGCATACGAGTAAGGGCAATGGTGTTGACGTGGGAAAGGTAGAGCATGTCACAGTGGAGTAGAGTGTAGGGGAAGTAAATGTGATGATGAGGAAGTGTGTGGGGGAGTGAGTGTGATGTTGGGGAGTGTGCAGCATGGTAGGCGTTATGGTGATGAAGTGAACGAGAATTGAGCATTAGTTGGGGAACTGCGCGGGGGAGTGAGCATTGTAATGTGGGCATGTGGGAGGAGAGAGAGCGTAACGTTGAGGGGTGAGGGTGGGTGAGTGCGGGGAGTGAGCATGACGGTGACAGAGTTTGCGGGGGAGTCAGCTTGACAGTGGGAGAGTGTGCAGGAGTGTGAACATAATGGTTTGGGCGTGTGCGGGGAAGAGAGGGTGACAGTGAAGAAGAGTGTAGAGGGAGCGAGTGTGATGGTGAGGGAGTGTGCAGTGAAGTGGCGATGATGGTGCAGTCGTATGCAGGGGAGTGAGTGTGACGATGATGGAGTGTTTGTGGAATGAGTGTGATGGAAGCAAGTTTGCTGGCGAGATGGTATGACAGTGGGAGAGAGATCTGAGGAATGAGTGTGTCAGCGGGGTTGTGCATGGAAGAGTGAGTGGGACAGTGGGAAGGAGTGCAGGGGAATGTGTGTGATGGTAGGACAGTGTGCGGGGTATTGAGCATTACGTTGTGGCGGTGTGTAGGGAAGTGAGCATTCGATGGGGGCGTATGCTTGGTCATGAGTGTGATATTGGGAGCGTATGCAGGGGAGTAAATGGGACCATGGCGAATTGTGTAGGGGAGTGAATGTGACTGTGGAGAGCATTCAGGGGAGTGCTCATGATGGTGGAGAGTGTGTGAGTGAGTGAGGGTAATGGTGGGCATATGTGTGGGGAGTAGGCTTGTTGGTGGGGCAGTGTGTTGTGGAGCGAGCATGATAATGGGGGAGTGTATGGGGGTGTGAACATGATGGTGGAGAGATTTGGGGCTGTGAGTTAGATGGTGGGCAAACATGTGGGGAATAATTGCAATGGTAGTGGAGTGTGTGAGGGTGTGAGTTTGACAGTGTGGGAGCTTGTAGGAGAGCAAGCATGATGATGTGGGTGTGCAGGTGGAGTGAAAGTGACCTTGGCATATTTGTGCATTTGAGCGAGCCTGTCCATCGGGGAAGAGTGTAGCAGAGTAAGTGTGACAGTGGGGGAGTGAATGGGTCCATGCATGACATTGGCAGAGAGCGCGAGGGACTGAGCGAAATTTTGGGTCAATATGTAAGAGAGTGAGTGTGATGGTCGGGGAGTGTGCAGGTGAGTGAGTATGATGGTGGGTGCATATGTAGAGGAGTGAAAGTGAAGGTGGAGAAGTGTGTGGGAGGAGAACATTACAGTGAGGGAGAGGAAATAGAAATGAGCGTGATGGTTTTGGGAATGTGCAGTGAAGAGACAGTGATGGTGGGGGAGAGTACGTGAGAGTGAGTGTACAGTGCGGGAGCGTGTCGAAATGAGTGTGAAAGTGGGGACGTGTGCAAGGCATTGAAGGTGATTGTGGGTGATTGTGAGCATAACAGTGGGCAAATATGTGGGGTGGTGAATGAGAGTGTGCAGTAACATTGGAGTGAATGCAATGTTGGAGTGATTGCGGGAGTATATGTGACCATGGGACAGAGCGCAGGGAGTGAACATGATGATATTGGAGTAAGCAGGGGAGTGAGTGTGATGTTGATGGAGACACATGCTGAGTGAGTGCAACATCGCGGGAGTGTGACGCAGTGAGTGTGACCATGGGGGAGTGTGTCGGGGAGTAAGCATGACAGTGCAGGAGTGTGACGGTGGGAGCATATGCTAGTGAGTAAGTGTGACAGTGGGGGTGTGCATGGCAAGTGAGCGTGATGATGGAACAGTGTTTGGGAAGGGAGTGTGACAGTGGCAGAATGCATTGAGGAATGAGTGAAACGTTGGTGGAGTTTGTGGGGAGTCGGCATGATGATGGGAAAGTCCGTATGATGGAGAGGAATATATGGGTGAGACTGACGGTGGGGGAGTGCGCGGGGGAGTGGGCATAACAGTCGGGAAGCAAGAGGGCCAGAGTATGATTATGGGAGATTGTGTGACGGATTAATTCTGACAGTGTTGGTGTGGGCGGAGTACTGAGCGTGATGGTGAGGGAGTGTGCAGCAAGTAGGCATGACGGTTGAGGAGTGTGTCAGGGAGTCAACGTCAGGGTGGGAAGTGTGTGAGGAGTGAACATGAACGTGAGTGCATGTTTAGGGTAGTGACAGTGGGAGAGTGTGCAACTGCGGGAGTCTCATGGTGGGAGTATACATGGGGAGGGAGAGTGACGTTGGAAATGTGTGTGGGGGCGTAAAGTATGTAGGTGAGTGAGTGTGACGGTGGGGGAGAGTGAAGGAAAGGGAATGTGATGGTGGTGGAATGTTCGGGGAATGATCGTAACGCAGAGTAGTGTGCAGGTCAGTGAGTGTGATGGTTGGGAAGTGTACATGGTAATGAACGTTCTGTAGTCGTGTGTGTGGGAGGGGAGTGAGCGTAACAGTGGGGCAGTGTGCAGGGGAGTGTGTCTGATTGGGGAATGAGCACGACTGTGGGGAAGGATCTGGGACACTGATTATGGGGACCATGCAGAGGAGTAGGTGTGATGGTAGGGGTGTGCAGGGAGGTGAGAGTGACTGGGTAGTGTCTGATGGGGAGTGAGCATGATAGCGGCAGTGTGCACGGAGACGTGAGTGTGATGGTGGCATGTGCGGTGGAATGAAAGCAACACTGGGGCAGTGTGCGGGGAGTATGAAAATAACAGTGAGAGAGCATGCAAAGGTGTGAGCATGACATTGAGGTGTATGTGGGGGGGAGTGAGAGGGACTGTGGGGGAGTGTGTGGTGAAGTGAGCAGGATGGTTGGACATGAAGTGCGGGAGTGAGCTGAACGGAAGTGGACTGTGCGGGTGACTGAGTGTGATGTCGGGTGAGCGTGTGGGGAAGTGTGCATGATGGTGGGGAGTGTGCAGACAAGAATGTATGAGGGTGGATGTGTGTGTGCAGGAGTCAGTGGGATGATGCGTGAGTCTGTAGTGGTGTGAGTGCAATCGTGGAGGAGTATGCCGGGGAATGGATGCAAAGGAAGTGGTGCGTGGGGGGAGGGAGTGTGATGGTAGGAGAGTGCGTGGGGACGTTTGTGTAATGGCGCAAAAGTGGGAGTGACTGTGACGGTGGGTGAGTATGGTGTTAATGGAGTGTGACATTGAGGCGGTGTGTGGGAGAGTGAACTTCATTGTGTGGGAGTGTGTGGGAGAGTGAGCGTGAGGGTGGGAGAGTGTGCACGGTTCAGGAGTGTGGGGGTAAATGAAAATGACATTGCGTGAGATTGCAGGGGAGTGAGTGTGAAGGTGGGGGATTTTGTGCGAGAATGAGCACGTTGCTGTGGGTGTGTGTGGCGCGGTGAGCATAATGTTAGGGGCGTGTGTGTGGGGGTGCAATGGTAGGGGCGTGTGGGCAAGTGCGCGCTACGGTGGGGTTGTAAGAGTGTGAGGGTGAGGGAGAGTGTGGTGGAATGAGCATGACTGTGGGTCAGTGTGCAGGGTAGTAAGCGTGACAGTGTGGAAAGTGTGGGTGAGTGAGTTTGATAGTGGGTGAGTGTGTAGTGCAGTGAGTGGGACATGGATGAGATTGTGGGGAAGTTAGCTTGATGTTGGGGCAAATGAGGCAGTTGCTCGGGGAGTGTGCAGCAGAGCGATGGTGATGGAGGCGGACTGTGCAATGGAGTGAGCATTGTGTTGGGGAGTGTGCGGTGAAGTGAGTGATGGTCGACGAATGTGCACAAATATGACCATAACGCTGGGGGTGTGTGCAGGGAAGTGAGCATGACGATGGGGGAGTGTACAGGGAGTAATCGTGATGGTTGGGGTGTGTGCCAGAAAGAGAGTATGATGGCAGGCCAACACTTGCATGAGTGAGAGAAAAGGCTGGGGAGCAAACAGAGAAGTGATCTTGATGGTGAGGAATTGTGCAGGTGAGTGACTACGACTCTGGGTGCATGTACAGGAAAGTGAGTGTTATGGTGGAGCAGTGTGCAGGGAAATGAGTAAGAATGTAGGAGAGCGTGTCAGGGGATGACTTCAGTGCTAAGCAAGTGTGCAGGAGAGCGAGCGTGAGCTTGGGGAAGTGTGAGGGTGAGTGAGCTTTACAGTGGGGGTATATGCACGGGAGTGAGCGGCACATTGGTTGAAGGTGAGATTGAGGGTGACATTCGGAGATCATTTGGGGTACTGGTGAGGGAGCACAGTAGTGAGTGTAATAGTGGGGGATTGAGTGAGGAAATGAGTGTGATGGTGCAGGGGCATGAGGGCAGTTGGGTCAGGGTTTTATAACTGAGTGAGTTTGAGGGGTTCATGGTGACAGTGACGCAGCGAGTGTGAGTTGGCCAGGGTGACAACGTGAGTCTGAGTTGGCACGATGACTTTGAGGGTTTGACTGGGAGGCAGCCAGGTTGGCGGGGCGGACTGTGTGTGATTGGGTTTGTGTGACAGAGTGAATGTGTGGGGTCAAGGTGACAGTGACGAAGTGAGTGTGAGGTAATCAAGGGTACAGTGATGGAGTGAATGTGAAATTGTCGGGTGACAGTGAGGGATGGAGTGTGAAGTGATCAGGATGAGGGGAATGGTGTGAGTGTTAGGGGTGAGGGTGATGGAGGGAGTCTGATGGGGACAGGCTGAGTGTGACAGACTGAGTGTAAGAAGGTCAGGATGAAAGTGATAGAGTGCATGTGAGTGGGTCAGGTTGGCAGTTACAGAATGTGTGTTCGTCTGACGGGGTCAGGGTGATGGAGACAGAGTGAGAGTCAGCGAGTGAGGGTGAAAGTGACTGAGTAAGTGTAATCTGTTTAGATGACGATGACAGAGTGAGAGAGAGGCGTTCGGGGTAATGGTAACAGTGAGACTGAGGGGTTCAGGGTGACAGTGATGGAGTGTGACTGAGGTCGTCAGCGTCATGGTGATGGAGTGAGTGTGTTGGCGTGAGGGCAATGGTGATGGAGTGAGTGTGAGGTGGTCAGGGTGATGGTGATGGAGAGATTGAGGGTGCCAATTTTACTGTGATGGAATGAGACTGAAGGGTTCAAAGTGACCGTGATGGACTGAGTGTGAGGGACTCGGGATGATGGTTACAGAGTGAGTGTAAGGGGGTCAGGGTGACAGTGATGGAGTGAGAACGAGGGGGTCAGTATGATAGTAATAGAGTGAGTGTGAGTGGCTCAGGTTACACTGATGGAGTGAGTATAAGGAGAAATTTGTGCTGGAACGGACTCAGTGTGATTGGGTCAGGGTCACAGTGACAGAGAGGGTATCAGTGTGTGCGTGCACCAGTGAAAGACAGAGTGTAAGGCGGTAAGTATGACGGGGGTGGAGTGATAGTTAGTGGGTCAAGGCAACGGAGTGAGTGTGAGGGCGTCAGGGTTGCAGTGATGATGTGAATGTGATCAGATCAGGGTGAGGGCCGTGGAGTGAGAGTGAGGCAGGTAAGAGTGATAGTGACAGAATGTGTATGAGGGGGTCAGGGTGATGTTGACAGGGTAAGTGTGAGAGGGTCAGACTGACAACAACAGAGAAAGTGGGAGGCGGTCACGATGACAGAGTGTGAGGGGGTCAGGGTGACAGAGGGAATGTGATGGGTGATAGTGACGGTTATGGAGTGAGTATGTGAACATTAGGGTGAAAAATTGAATATCAGGGTTTCGGGGTGATGGTGAAAGAGTGAATGTTGGTGAGTCAGGGAGACAAAGGTCGAGTGAGTGCGAGAGAGTCAGTGTCTCAGTGACGCAATAAGTGTGAGGGTCAGTCTGATGGTGATGGAGTGGGTGTGTGGAAATTAGGGTGACAGAGAAGGAGTTATTGTTACAAGGTCTAGGTGACTATGATGGTTTTAGTGTGAGTGTGTCAGGGTGACAGAGTGAGTGTGAGGGGGTCATGGTGAAGGTGACGGAGTAGATTGAAGGTGTCAGGGTGACAGTGATGGATTGAGTGTGAGAGGGTCTTGGAGACAGTGATGGAGTGAGTGTAAGGGATCCCAGTGATGAAGGCGGAGTGGTTATGAGGAAATCGTGTTGATGCAGTGAATATGATGTGGCAAGGATGACAAAGATGGAGTTAGTGTGATATGGCCAGGGTGACGTCAATGGAGTGAGTCTGACGGGTCAGGGTAATAGTTCCAGAGTGAGTGTGGGAGAGGGGAGTCAGGGTGACATTGACCAAGTGCCTGTGAGTGGGTCTGAGTGACAGTGACAGAGTGACCGTGAGGTGGCCAGGGTGACATTGACAGAGTGAGTGTGTGTGGTCAGGGTGATAGTTTCGGAGCGAGTTTGAGGGTGTTAGGGTGACAATGATGGAGTGAGCATGAGGTGGACTGGTTGACAGTGATGGAATGAGTGTGTCAGATTCAAGGTGACTTTGGTGGAGTAAGTGTGAAGTGGTCAGAGTTACAGAGATGGAGTGAGAGTGTGTGAGTAGCCAGGGTAACATCGACACTGTGAGTGTGAGGGTCAGGGTGGTCGTTCCAGAGTGAGTGTGATGGGTTCACGGGGATGGTGAAGGAGGGTTCTGATAAGGTCAGGTTGATAGAGATGGAGTGAATGTGAGAGATACATTGTTATGGCGAAGATGCGATTCTGAGGGGGTCAGGGTGACGGTGAGGAAAAGAGTGTGAGCGGGTTAGGGTGACTGTGCGAGTATGACGGTGGGCAGGGTAGGGATAATGAAGTGATCAGCGGGGAGGACAGGGTGCCAGTGAGGGCGTCAAGGTGACTGGCGAAGTGTGAGGGAGCCAGGGTAGAAGTGATGGAGTATATGTGATCATGTCAGGGTGAGGGTGACGGAGTGCGTGTGAGGCGGGTCAGTGTGATGGTGAGCTAGTGACTGTGAAGTAGTCACCGTGACAGCGACAGAATCAATGTAAATGGTCAGGGTTACAGTAACAGGGTAGTGTGGAAGGGGATCAGGGTGACAGTGATGGAGGGTAACGGTGACTAATTGGGAGGAAGTGGGTCAAGGTTACCTGTGACAAATTGAGTGTGAGGGGGTCGGGGTGACAATGGCGGACTGAGTCTAATGGAGTTAGTGTGACTTGACAAGGTGAGCGTCAGGGAGTTGAGGGTGACAGTGACTGAGTGAGTGTGAAGGTATAGTGTGATGGACATTGTGTTAGTGCGAGGGGTCAGGGTGACAGTGAGGGAATGAGTGTGATGGGGACACAGTGACAGTGACTGAGTGTTTATGAGGGGGTCAGGTTGCCTGTGACTGCGTGAGTTTGAGGGGATCATAGTGACAGTGACTGTGAGTGTGAGGGGGCCTGGGTGACAGTGACAGGGTGTTTATGAGGGTGGTCAGTGTGATGGAGTGAGTGAGAGGGCTGCGGGTGACAGTGACAGAGGAAGTGTGAGGCATTTAGGGGGATCCTTGGGGATTGAGTGTGAGGGAATCAGCGTGACACTGACGGAATGATTTTGAGGGTTCAGGGTGATAGGGAGGGTGCATCTGTGTGACCGAGTCAGAATGACGGTGTGAGAGTGAACGATTCAGATTGTTGGTGATGGAGTGAGTTTGATGGGTTCAAGATGACCGTGATTGCGGGAGTCTGATGGGGTCACGGTGACGGGGACAGAGTGAGAGTCAGCAAGTGAGCGTGACAGTAACAGAGTAAATCTGACGGTGACCAATGAGAAATGGGCGTTCATGGTGACGGTAACTGAGTTAATGTAAGGGGGTCAGGAAGTCGGTGATGGAGTGAGTGTGCGGGTGTCAGGCTGGTGGTGAAGAAGTGAGTGCGAGGGTGTCAAAATGACGATGACAGATTGAGTGTGAGGGTGTTAGTGTGACAGTGACAGAGTGAGTGTAAGGGGATCAGTGTATCAGTGATGGAGTATGTGTGTAAGCTGTTAGTGTGACAGTGATGGAGCCAGTTTGAAGGTGCCAACGTTACTGTGATGAAGTGAGATTGACGGAGTCAGTATGAAACTGATGGAATGAGAGTGAGGGCTTCAGTGTGATGGTGACAAAATGTGCGTTAGAGGGTCAGGGTGATAACAGCGGAGTGAATGTAAGGGGTTTCAGGGTGATGGAGGGAGTGTGAATTCATGATGGTGACGGAAAGAAGGTGAGGGGGTACGGGTGACAATGACAGAGTGAGTGTGAGGGGGTCAGGGTGATGGTGTCAGAGTGTGTGTGAGGGGGTCAGGATGACAGTGGTATAGTGAGTGTGAGGGGATCAGGGTGACAGAATGTAATGGCTGTGAGGCTGCGAAGCGGAACAATTACAGAGAGAGTGTGAGATGTTCAGGGTGACAGTGACTGACTATGTGCGAGGGGGTAAGACGATTGCTGAAAGACTGATTGTGATGGAGTCAGGATGACGGTGATTGACTGAGTGAGGGGGGCCAGGGTGGCAGGGAGGACTGAATATGATTGGGTCTGGGTGACAAAGTGAATGTAATGAGGTCAGGCTGACAATGACGGAGTGAGTGTGCAGGGGTCATGGTGACAGAGATGGAGAAGTGTGAGGTGGCCCGCGGGGAGAGTAAGTTTGAGATGGTCAGGATGACATTGAGGATTTTAGTGTGACAGGGTCAGGGTGGCGGGATGCACTGAGTGTCATTGGGTCTGGGTGATAGTGATGGAGTGAGTGTTAGGGGGTCAGGATGAAGGAGTGAGTGCGAGGAGGTCAGGGTGACAGTGAAGGACTGTGTATGAGGGGGTCAGGGTGACAGTGAGTGAGTGAATATGAGGGGGTGATGTTGATTGAGTCCGAGTGAGTGTGAGGTATCAGGCTGATGGTGATGGAATGAGTGTGAGGGGATCAGGGAAACGGTGACAGGGTAAATGTGAGGAGTATACGTTGATTGTGACTCAGTGACTGTGAGGGGTCAGAGTGCCCATGACTGTGACTACAGGGTTACTTTGAGGGACTGAATGTGATGGGCTCAGCATAACAGAGACAGAGTGAGTGTGAGAGTGTTAGGGTAACGGTGAGGGAGTGAGTCTGATGGGATCAGTGTGGCGGTACCAATGTTCAGTTTCGGAGTGAGGATGACAGTGACAGAGCGATGGTAGGGGGATTAGATTGAAGGTGATGGAGTTAGTGCGAGTGGGTCAGGGTGACAGTACCTGAGTGTGTGTGAGGAGGACAGGATGACAGTGATTGAGTGAGTGTGAAGGGGTCAAGGTGCCTGTGACTGAGTTTGAGAGCGTCAGGGTGACCGTGACAAAGTGAATGTGAGTGTGTTCTAGGTTAAGGTGATGGAGTGAATGTGAGAAGGTAAGGATAACAGTGATGGATGAGTGTGAGGAGGTCAGGGTGAGAGGGATGGAATGAGTGTGAGAGTGTCAAGGTGACCCTGATGTAGTGTGTGTGAGATGATCAGGGTGAAAGTGTTGGAGTGAGTGTGAGGGGATCAGGGTGATAGTGATAGAGTGAGTGAGTGGGGCTCAGGATGAAGTAGTTATTGCGAGGAGCTCAAGGTGACAGCGAAGGAGTGTGTGTGAGAGGGTCAGGGTGACAGTGAATGAGTGAATGCGAGGGGGTGAGGTTGATTGTGTCCCAGTGAGTGTGACGTATCAGGGTGACAGTGATGGAATGCGTGTGAGGGGTTCAAGGAAACGGTGACAGGGTGAATGTGAGGAGTATACGCTGATTGTGACTCAGTGACTGTGAGGGGTCAGAGTGCCCATGACTGTGACTACAGGGTTACTTTGAGGGACTGAATGTGATGGGCTCAGCATAACAGAGACAGAGTGAGTGTGAGAGTGTTAGGGTAACGGTGAGGGAGTGATTGTCATAGGATCAGTGTGACGGTACCAATGTGAGTTCCTGAGTGAGTGTGACAGTGAAAGAGCGAGGGTCGGGGGATTAGCTAGAAGGTGATGGAATTAGTGCGAGTGGGTCAGGGTGACAGTACCTGAGTGTGTGCGAGGAGGACAGGATGACAGTGATTGAGTGAATGTGAAGGGGTCAAGGTGCCTGTGACTGAGCTTGAGAGCATCAGGGTGACCATGACAAAGTGAATGTGAGTGTGTTCTAGGTTAAGGTGATGGAATGAATGTGAGAAGGTAAGGATGACAGTAACGGATGAGTGTGAGGAGGTCAGGGTGAGGGAGATGGGGTGAGTGTGAGAGTGTCACGGTGACCCTGATAGAATGTGTGTGAGATGATCACGGTGACAGTGACGGAGTGAGTGTGTGGGGCTCAGGATGAAGCAGTGATTGCGAGGAGGTCAGGGTGACAGTGAAGGAGTGTGTATGAGGGGGTCAGGGTGACAGCGAGTGAGTGAATATGAGGGGGTGAGGTTGATTGTGTTCGAGTGAGTGTGAGGTATCAGGCTGATGGTGATGGAATGAGTGTGAGGGGATCAGGGAAACGGTGACAGGGTGAATGTGAGGGGGACACGGTGATTATGACTCAGTGAGTATGAGGGGTCTGGGTGCCTATCATTGTGACAACAGGTTTACTTTGACGGACTGAGTGTCATTGGGCTCAGCGTGACAGAGAAAGAGTGAGTGTGAGGGTGTCAGGGTGACAATGAGGGAGTGGGTCTGATGGAATTAGTTTGATGGTACCAATGTGAGTTTCGGAGTGAGGGTGACAGTGACAGAATGAGGGTAGGGGGAATACCATGATAATGATGGTGTTATTGGGAGTGGGTCAGTGAGGCATTACTGAGTGTGTGTGAGGAGGACAGGATGACAGTGACTGAGTGCATATGAAGGAGTCAAGGTGCCTGTGACTGAGTTTGGGAGCGTCAGGGTGACAGTGAAGGAGATATTCTGAGGGTTTCAGGGTAATACTAACGGAGTGAGTGTGAGGGTGTCATAGGTTATGGTGATTGAGTAAATGTGAGAAGGTAAGGTTGACAGTGACGGATGAGTGTTAAGGAATCAGGGTGATGGTGATGGAGTAAGTGTGAGAGGCTTAGGTAACAGTGATGTTGTGAGTTAAGGAGAAAAGCGCGATGGAACCTACTCAGTGTGACTGGGTCAGGATGACAGTAAGAGAGTGCATGTCACGGTTTGCATGGGCCAGTGACATTCTGAGTATAAGGCGGTAATTTTGATGGCAGTTGAGTGATTATTAGTCAGTCAGGGCAACAGAGTGAGCGTAGTTAGCAGTGATGGAGTGAATGTGATCAGATCAGGGTGAGGTGATGGCCTGAGTGTGAGGATGTCAGGCTGATGGTAACGGTGACAGATTGCGTGTCAGAGTGTGACAGTGACGGAGAAAGAATAAGGGGGTCTGAGTGTCTGCAATGTAGGGAGTGTGAGGGTGTCAGGTGACATTGAAGGTATGAGTGTGTTGCATTCATTGTGACGGTGATGGAGTGAGTGTGAGTGGGTCATTGTGACGGTCGCAGAGTGAATGTGAGGGTGCCAATGCTACTGTGATGGAGTGAGTGTGAGGGTATCATAGATTACAGTGATGGAGTGAATGGACGGAGGTAAGGCTAACAGTGACGGGTGAGTGTGGGGAGATCATGGTGAGGGGTTTGCAGTGAGTGTGAGGGGATCCAGATGACCCTGATGGAGTGAGTGTGCGGGTGTCAGTATGACTGTGTGAGTGCCTCCGCGTGACAAGGACAGAGAGACTGTGAGTGCCTCAGCGTGACGGGGATGGAGTGAGTGTATGTTTCCATCAGGTTGACATTCATACATTGTGTGTGAGCGTTTCAGGGTGATGGTGACTGAGTGTGTGTGACCCTGTCAGGGAAACAATGGCGGAGTGAGTATTAGGGGGACAGTGTGATAGTGACTGGGTGAGTGTGAGGGTGTCTGGGTGTCAGTAACTAAGTGAATGCGAGAGTGCCAGGGTGACAATGACGGAGTGAGTGTGAGTGCATCAGGGTGACAGTAACAGAGTGAGTGTGATGGTGCCAGGGTGCCAGTGACTGAGTGAATGTGTCGGTGGCAGGGTGACAATCATGCTGAGTGCGAGGGTGCCAGGCTGACAGAGACGGAGTGAGTATAAGAGGGTCAGAGCAATAATAACGGCATGAGTGTGAGGGCATCAAGGTGACAGTGATGTAGTGAGTGTGAGAAGTTCAGGGAGACAGTGCCAGAGTGAGTGTGAGGGTGTCAGGGTGACCGTGACGAAGTGTGTGTGACGGTATTGGAACAATGTTAATGAGATGATGGTGATGCACTGAGTGTGAAGTGGTCAGGGTGACAGCGAAGGAGTGAGTGTGAGGTGGTCAGGGTGGGAGTGAGCGTGACGGGGTCACGTTGATGGTAACCGAATGAATTAGAGGGGTTCCGGGTGGTGGTGACTGAGTGTGCGCGAATGGGTCAGGGATATGGTGATGGAGTGAATGCGAGGGGGTCAGCGTGATGGTGATGGTGTGGGTCTGATGGGTTCAGGGTGACCCTGATGGAGTGAGTGCAATGGGACCAATGCGACAGTGTGAGAGATGGTGGCGATGGTGATGGAGTGAGTGTGAGGTGGGCAGCGTAACGGAGACAGAGTGAGTGTGTCGGCATCAGTGTGGCAAAGATAGAGTGAGTGTGTGGGGGGGGGTGGTGACCGGGAAAAAGACAGTGTGAGGGCCTCAGGGTGACAGGGGCAGGCAGATTGTGAGGGGCACAGGGTGAACATGACAGGGTTACTGTGAGCGCCTCAGCATGGCAGGGATAGAATGTGCGTTTGTGCACCAGGTAAACAGTGACAGAATGAGTGCGACGGTGTCAGCGTGACGGGGACATGGAGAATGCGAGGAGCTCAGAGTGACGGTGAGTACCTCAGCATATCAGGATCGGAGTGCATGTATGTTTGTCAGGTTGGAACTGATGCAGTGACTGCGAGGGTTTTAAGGTGATGGTGACTTAGTGATTGTAACCCTTTCCAAGGAACAGTGACGGAGTGAGCGTCAGGGGGTCATGGAAACAATGGCGGAGTGAGTGTGAGTGGGTCAGGGAAAGGGTGACTGAGTGAGCGTAAGGGTTTCAGGGAGACAATTACGGAGTGAGTATGAGGGGTTCAGGGAAACGGTGACGGAATGAGTGTGAGGGGATCCAGGTGTCAGTGACTGACTGTGGGGTATGCAGGTGTCAGTGACTGAGTGAATGTGAGCGTGTCAGGGTGACTGACAGAGTGAGTGTTGGGGTGTCAGCGTGACAGTGATGGAGTGAGTGTGAGGGAGTAAGGCTGATGGTGACGGAGTGAGTGTGAGAAAGTCATAGTGATGATGATGGAGTCAATGTCAGGGTGTGAGTGTGACAATGATGTTGTGAATGTGAATGGCTCAGGGTGACAGTGACAGAGTGACTGTGAGGAGGTCAGGGAGGGAGTGAGTGTGACGGGGTCAGTTTGATGGTATCAGGGTTATTGTGATGGAGTCAGTGTGAGCGGGTCAGTGTGATGGTGTGAGAGTGAGTGTGTGGGAGACAGTGCGACAGTGACGGATAAGTGCGAGGCAACAAGGAGATGGTGACAGAAAAAGTGTGAGGGGTGATTGGTATGGTGATGGGGGAGTGTGACGGTGACAGGACGACTGTCATTGCAGGGAGTGTGTCAGGGTCTGAGTGCAGCAGAGAGTGGCGGTAGCTGGGAGGAAGTGAAGTCAGAGCACAGAGGTTATTTGGGAAGTTGAGCGACTGTTATTTAAGTAGGTGTGTTATAAGTCCCAGGTCCTATGGTGACATGGTGGTTCGCACTGTTGCCTCCCAGCGCCAGAGACCCGGGTTCAGTTCCCGCCTTGGGCGACTGCCCATGTGGAGTTTGCACATTCTCCCCATGTTTGCGTAGGTGTCCTTGACTGCGAAGCTGGTTCAGTGGGCTGTGTGCATGATGTTGGAGGTCAAGCACTCTGGTGTATCTGGCTCATATAACTGTGGAAAGAGTGTACACGTTCAGCTTCTGACACAGCATATTGAAACACTGATAAAGAACTCGATGACCTCATGCTCATCCAAGTGAACGAGATCTTTCTGGACATTACCTTCAGCGTGGTGATTACACCGAGCATACCAGAAGGGAAGAGACGGTGAGGAAGGCAGAGAGGAGACAAGTGCTAGAGGCCCTAGTCAAAACATCTGTTAGGAACAGGTTGAATCTTTTGGAAACAGGAGAGACAGATGACACTGCCAGTCCGCGAGGCGGTCAGGTCTGCCAATCAAAAGTTGGCGTAGGAGGCAGACCCGAGGAGTCAGACATCATATAGAGCCGTGGTAATAGGGGACTCCATAGTGAGAGGAACTGAACGGGGTTTCTGTGGCAACAGGCGGGATTTCAGGATAGTGTGTTGCCTTCCTGGTGCAGGATAAAGGATGTCGCAGACAGAGTGTTCAAGGGCGAAGGTGATGGTACATGTCGGCACAAATGATGTCAGGAAGAGGAGGAGGGACATTCTACAGCGGGAATTCGGACATCTCAGAAGAAAGCTGAAAAGCCGCACGTCTCGTGTGGTTATCTCTGGTTTGCTTCCAGTTCCTCGGGTTGGAGAGGACAGGAACAGGGATATAATTGATTTGAATGTGTGGCTGGGGAACTGGTTCAGGAAGCAAGGATTTAAATTCTTGGATCACTGGGGTATGTTTTGCGGTAAGGATAAATTATACAAGAGAGACGGCTTACGGCTTAATAGATGGGAGACCAGCATTCTGGCAGGCAGGTTTGTCACTGCAATACAGTTGTGTTTAAACTAAATAGCGTGGGCGGGGGGACAAACTGGAAGTTTAAGAAGGAAATTGAAGGGAAAGTTAGAACAAGAGAAGTCAAGAAAGACAACGGAATCAATGGAGCAGAAAACTCACAAAGGGATCATGCCGTAAGGTTAAGTGAAATAGGGATTGATAGGAAGGGTGAGGGCAGTAACAAATTAAAAACATTATATTTGAATGCACAAAACATTAGAAATAAGATGGATGAGCTTGCGGCTCATTTGGAAATTGGCAATTACGATGTTTTGGGGATAACGGAGACGGGGCTTCAAGTGGACAGGGACTGGGAAATGAATATTCAAGGCTATACGTGCTATCGTAAGGACAGACTGACGGGGAAAGGAGGTGGGGTGGCCCTGTTGGTCAGGAATGGTATTCAGTCCCTTGCGAAGGAGGACATTGTTGGCAGAGGATGTGGAGTCAGTATGGAGAGAGCTGAGAAATTCTTAGGGTAGAAAGACCCTCGTGGGAGTTATCTACAGGTCCCCAAACAGTAGTCTGGATGTAGAGTGTAAGTTGAATAAGGAGCTGAAATTGGCCTGTCGCAAAGATATTACTACAAAAATATGTCGCAAAGATATGGTGGATTTCAACATGCAGGTATACTGGGAGAATCAGGATGGTACTGGAACACAAGAAATGGAGCTTGAGGAGTGCCTCAGAGATGGATTCTTAGGACAGTTGGTGCTGCAGCCTAACAGGGAGAAGGCAATTCTGGATCTGGTGTTGTGCAATGAACCGGATTGGATCAGGGACGTCAAAGTGAAGGAGCCATTAGGAGGTAGTGACCATTCAAAGTTTGGGAGAAGATTTGTAGCTCGGGTGCTCGTTGTTGTGGTTCTGTTTGCCGAGCTGGAAATTTGTCTTGCAAACGTTTCGTCCTCTGTCTAGGTGACATCCTCAGTGCTTGGGAGCCTCCTGTGAAGTGCTTCTGTGATGTTTCCTCCAGCATTTATAGTGGCCTGTCTCTGCCACTTCCGGTTGTCAGTTCCAGCTGTCCGCTGTAGTGGCCGGTATATTGGGTCCAGGTCGATGTGTTTGTTGATAGAGTCTGTGGATGAGTGCCATGCCTCTAGGAATTCCCTGGCTGTTCTCTGTTTGGCTTGCCCTATAATGTAGTGTTGTCCCAGTCGAATTCATGTTGCTTGTCATCTGTGTGTGTGGCTACTAAGGAAAGCTGGTCATGTCGTTTCATGGCTAGTTGGTGTTCTTGGATACAGATCGTTAGCTGTCTTCCTGTTTGTCCTATGTAGTGTTTTGTGCAGTCCTTGCATGGGATTTTGTACACTACATTGGTTTTGCTCATGCTGGGTATCGGGTCGTTCGTTCTGGTGAGTTGTGAATGTGGAACCTGAAAGGGTTCAGAAGAAATGACCAAAGATGTTGCCAGGGTTGGAGGGTTTGTGCTTCAGGGAAAAGCCTGAATAGGCTGGGGCTGTTTTCACTTGAACATGGGAGGCTGAGGAGTTAACCGATAAAAGGTGTTTAAAATCATGGTGGGCATCGACAGGGTCAATAGACAAGGTCATTTCCCCAGGCGAGGGAAACTTTTCAAAGGGATCAAAAGGACAACTGGCTCCCGCAGAGTGGATGGAATAAGCTGCCAGAGCAAATAGTTGAGGCTGATAGAAATACATTTAAAAGGCATGTGGATGGGTGGATGAATAGCAAGGGTTCAGAGGGATATTGGCAAAATTGTGGCAAATGTGACTGGAAACGTCATGCAGGAGTTGGTCCGAAGGGCCTGTTTCTGTGCTGTACGTCTCTATGATTCAATGTCTTGAAATGAGTCCACATTATAGAAAAGGAGGTGCTGGAGGTTTTAAAACACAAAGGTAGAGAAATCCCCAGGACCTGATCAAATGGAGCTTAGGACATTGTGGGAAGCTGGTGAAGAAATTGTAGGGCCCCTAGGAGAGATATTTGTACCATAGAGAGCTATGTGTGATAGGCTGTTAGACTGGAGGGTGGCATTGTGGACAGTGAAGAAGGTTTTTTGAGATTACAAAGGGATCCTGATGAAATGTGTGAATGGCTGAAAAACTGTCGATGGAGTTCAATCTGAATAAATGCGAGGTAATGCATTTGGAACAACAAACACGGGCAGGGCTTATACAATTAATGGCAAGACCTTCAGTGGTGTTGTAGAACAGAGGGACCTCAGGGTTCAGCTACATAATTCTTTGAAGTTTGCAACATGGAGAGACAGGATAGTTTAAAAAAAGGTGCTTGCCTCACTTGCTTTCATTGCTCAGTCCTTGCTTTATCGGAGTTGGGAAGTCGCATTGAGATTATACAGGCCATTGGTGAGTCCTCTTCTGGAATACTGTGTCCAGTTCTGGTCGCCCAGTTATAGGAAGGATATTATGAAGCTGGAAAGGGTTGGGAGGAGATTTACTGGGATGTGGCTGGGTACGAAAGGCTTCAGTATAAAGAAAGGCTGAATAGGTTGGTATTTTTCACTGAAACCTGAATGTTGACAGATGACCTCATAGAAGTTTATAAAATCATGAGGGGGATAGATAGAGTTAATGGGAGTTATCTTTTCCCACGGACAGGGAAGTTTCAAGACAAGGCACGACATTTTTAAGTTTAGAGGAAGGACATTTTAAAAAAAAGACACGAGAGCCACATTGTTACACAGAGGGTGGGCTGTGTGTGAAATGAACTTTCCAAGGAAGGGGTGAACATAGGGACAATTACAATGTTCAAAAGACATTTGGATTAGTACAGGAATAGGAAAGGTTTGAAGGGATATGATCCAGGAACAGGCAGGTGGGATGAGATCAGTTTTAGAGTATGGTTAGGTTTAACCGAACAGTGCGGTCTGACTCCCTGACTATGATTATAATGTTGTGTCATTAATTAAGAAAGGCTGCAAGAGAAAGCCAGGGAACTACTGACTGATGAGTGAGACATCAGCGTGGGTCAGTTGTTGGAGGTTATTCTGAGAGGTAGGTCTTCCATGCATTTGGAAAGATAAGGCCTGATTACGGACAGCCAGCATGGCTTTGTGCGTGGGAAAACATGTCTCACAAACTTGACTGGAGTTTGCTCAAGATGAGACCAAAAAGATAGACGAAGGCAGAACAACAGACGTTGTTTCGGGCTTCCACAAACCCTTGTTCAGGGTGTAGCATGATACATTGGTTCGTAAGGGTAGATCACAAGGGATCAGGGAGAGCTCGCCAACTGGATACAACATGGGATGACAGTGGGAGACAGAGGGTGGTGGGAGAGGGTTAAGTTCAGACTGGGGCCTCTGACCAGCAGTGTGTTGTAAGGATTGGTGCTGGGACCACTGTTGTGCACCACTTACATAAACAATCTGAGTGAAAAGATAGGAGTCCCTGTTAGTATGTTTGTGGATACCAAGATTAGTGGAAGAGTGGGCAGGGAATATAGTTATCGAAGAGGATGGTAATCAACTGGGCCAGTGGGCCATGGAATGAAAGATGGAATTTAATTCAGGTGTTGGATTTAGTTCAGACAAACCAGGGATGACTAACACAGTTAATGGTCGGGCCCTGGATAGTGTTGTAGAAAAGGGAGAGACCAAGGAGTGCAGTTGCATTGTTCCTTGGACTGGCATCACAGGGTGACAGGGTGTTGAATGTGGCAATTGGCACCCTTGTCTTCATTGGTCAGAGCATTGAGTACACGAGTTGGAGATATTGGTAACATTGTTGTCAATATTTCTCCTGGGCAGAGGAGGCCACGGGGTGACCTTATAAAGGTTTATGAAACCATGTAGGGCCGAAGTAAAGTGAATAGCCAAGGGTAGGTGAGTCCATAGCAGGAGGCATAAACATGAGGTGTGAGAGCAAGGATTTAAAGAGGGAGCTGAGGGGCAACATTATCCACAGAGGATGGTGCATAGACGGAATGGACTGCCAGAGGAAATGGTAAAAACAAGTACAATTACAACATGGAAAAGACACTCGGGCAGGTACATGGAGAGGAGAAGATTTGAAGGGATACGAGCCAAACACAGGCAAATGTGACTCATTCCATTTAGGAAACCTCGGCCGAATGGTCATGCCGCACAAAAACAGACCCTATGTCTCCAGTTATTGGAGGAGGAGACTATCGAGATAAGGCATGTTGCAGAGACTGAAGCAAGTTACAGCGATACGGATGGTCATCTGGACTGGAGGTTTCAAATATGTGAAATAATTGGTGAGAGGGGAGGAGATAGGAACTGTTATAGGAGTTAGAATGATTGAAGACACTGGTCCTCAATACAAGTCATAGATACAGTGTTGGAGAGGGAATAGGAAACAGAAAGATCCCCGGCAGCATTACCACACTCTCGGGGGAGGCCTGCTTTCCCCTCAGTTGTTCTGATGCTCCCTTCGAAAGCACAGGCCTGGACTGATTCCTGGGAACTCGCGATGCTGTCTCATAACAACATAACTTGCAGCAGGCATGGTGATTCAGCCTGTACAGTGCTCCCCCTCCAGCACTTTCTCTATGTCACGTCTTGTTAGCTGATGTTTGGATCCCCCTTATTACTTTCTGCTCTGTGCACTGGAATGATCTTACCTGGTAGCAGGATTTATTGAAGACTCCCGACCTCCCTGACTTTGTCTTTCTGGCTGACCAACCATCGTCCCAACCAGCAGTTGGCAAGTCTATTGAGTCAGGAACTCCATGAGTACCTGTAGAAGACACAGAAATAGGCAGAATCGGAAATTATACTCATGCTTTGAGGGTTACACATATAGAATGGCACTGAGCCCCACAGAGATCTGGAAAATCCCAGTCTCCATTCCTGACCTGTGCTGCCTCATCTCTCTGGAGTGACGAATTCTGTTGGCTCATGGTCTGGAGTAGCTTCAAAAGTGAGAAACGCTGACAGAGGCAGCAATTAGACCCACACAGTGAGGGATACCACATGGAGAGGTACTGAGTCACATCAGTACTGAGGTACTGAGTGCTGAGTCAAACAATTGTGCAGGAAGAAAGGGTTTTGATTCATGTTGCACTGGGATATACAAACTGTGAGCAGGCGAAGTGATGGCCTAGTGGCATTATTGTGTGACAATTTATGCAGAAACTCAGCAAGTGTTCTCTGGACACAAATTCAAATCCCACCATTGCAAATGATTGAATGTGAAGTAAATGCTTCAAAAACGATGTAATTAAAAACCTGTAAGTGAGTTTTAAACAATTGCTGATGTTAAGAAAAATCCATCGGGTGCATTCCTGTCTTTAGTGAAGTAATCTAAGATGGGACTGGGATATCACAGGTATTACAGAAACAACAGCGGAGGGAGGGACAGGACAGGCAGCTCAATGTTCCAGGGGACAGATGCTGCAGGAAGGACAGAAGAGGAGCTGAGAGAGGAGGAGAGCTGCTGGTTCTGATTGGGTGAAACATCCCAGCAGGACTGAGAGAGGATATTCCTGCAGGATCGCCCAGTGAAGCTGTGTTCGTGGAATTAATCAATAACAATGGGTCTTCCCTTTCCTCTGATTGTTCTACAGACCCCGAGAGCCCCGCCCTCCTGAACCTTGACCTTCTCAAGATGGCGGCCCTCAGGCCCGCGCTCCCTCTTCCCTCAAACAAATGGCGGCCGTGACTCTGGGCCCCTTCCCTGATCAGAGACCGCCACCTCCTTACCCGGGCCTGGAGGGTCTTTTTCAGGTTTTTTTTTAACCTTTATCCGGGACTTGTGAATTCTCTCCGCTCTTTTCTCCCAGCGAGGATCCCGCACACCGGCTCTGAGCGCCGCTCTCTGGAGCCGATCGCAGCCGCTGCCAGAGAAAGCAGCTCCATATCTCTCTCTGACCTGACCAATGTGACACTGCGTATGCTCTGCATAGAAACCAAACCGCGCGTGCGCCAAAGGCTATCAGTGAGTTCATAGAGAATATTCATATCTGCACAGACTGATGGGTAAAATATTAGTCATTAACAATTGCTTTTTCGAGTTACAGTCATAGAGATGTCTAGCATGCAAGTAGATTGTCCTGTCCAAATCAACAATAACGGCCAGGTATGTAAATTACTCATCGTTCTGGGAGTTTGAAAAGAAGTTTCTTACTCGAGTTATGCAAATCGATTTGAAATATGGACGATATCAGATTTACATTTCAACTACAGGATTTCTTAAAATCTCACATTGATTTATGAGAGAGATTTAATGCTCCACTATGTAGTGAGAATGATCAATCCTGCAAAATTGTTTGCTCTCTAACCAATCTTGAAGCGTTCACTCCCCGAGAATACTTTGGCCCCGCTCCTCACTCACTCTGGTTGGAGGACCGGCCGCTACTCGGTCCTCCTGTTCCGCCCCTTCCTCCCAATTGCAGAGTTGATTCAGGCGAGACTTCGCAGGCAAGGGAAAAAGGAAGTTCGAGACGATGTTTTGTGACGCGTTAAAAATTTCCCGAATCTGGGACCGAGAGGCCTGGGTTCAATTCACAGCTTGTGCAGGTGTGTGTAACAACAAATGTTAGCAGGTTATTTAGGAAAAACAAGGGAAGTCGGGTACAGGGAAAACAATAGAAAATGCATGCAATGCGGTGGGGCTCTCAATGCTCAGATGATTTGACTCTTTACCAAGCGTTTCAGGGTCCCAGTACAGACTGTTGCACTCCTCTTAGTGCACAGCCAGATACCACGATTGTGGGGCAAAATGTTGTGGTGGGATATAGAGGTGCTTTTCTGGAAGGCGCTCGGTTTTTGTGGTGAAAACAGTTGAGAAGGAGTGGGGTTTTGTATGGAGCTACCTGTCCCCCTCCTGTTGCAGCATCTTATTATTGCCCTGACTCTACCTCGGACATGGAGAAAGTGAGGACTGCAGATGCTGGAGATCAGAGCTAAAAAATGTGTTGCTGGAAAAGCACAGGTCAGGCAGCATTCGCTACCTCGTACATGTTTGGTTGAGATCAGTGACACTTCGTAAGCTCACAATACAAGATCCATCACTCTGTTTAAGACAGTAAAAATCTCTTGTAGCACAATAGCCAGAGAACAACACAGCGCAGAACAGGCCCTTCAGTCCTTGAAGTTGCGCCGACCTGTGAACTATTCTCAGCTTGTCCCCCTATACTATCCTGAAATCACCCATGTGCTTATCTAAAGGACTGTTTAAATCTCACTAACGTGGCTGAGTTAACTACATTAGTAGGTAGTGGATTCCACGCCCTAACCAGTCTCTGAGTAAAGAACCTGCCTCTGACATCTGTCTTAAATCTATCACCCCTCAATTTGTAGTTATGCCCCCTCATACACACTGATGTCATCATCCTAGGAAAAAGACTTTCACTGTCTACCCTATTTAAGCCTCTGATCATCTTGTAAGTCTCTATTAAATCCTCTCTTAGCCGCCTTCTTGCCAATGAGAACACGTTCAAATTGCTCAACCTTTCCTCATAAGACCTTCCCTCCAGACCACACAACATCCAGGTGAATCTCCGCTGCACCTCTTCCAATGCTTTCACATCCTTCCCGAAATATGGGCACCAGAACTGCACACAATATTCCAAATATAGCCGCACCAGTGTTTTGTATAGTCGCAGCATGATATTGTGGTTCCAGAACTCAATCCATCTACGAATGAAACCGAACACACTGTATGCCACCTTAACAGTACTGTACACCTGGGTGGCAACTTTCAGGCATCTATGTACGTGGTCTCCAACATCCCTCTGCACATCTACATTACCAAGAATGTTTCCATTGACCCAGTACTCTGCCTTCCTGTTATTCTTCACAAAGTGCATCACCTCACATTTAGCTGCATTGAACTCCATTTGCCACCCTTCAGCCCAATTCTGCAGTTTATCCAAGTCCCCTTGCAACCTGTAATATTCTTCCACACTGTCCACTACTTCACTGACTTTCGTGTCATCTGCAAATTTACGAATTCATCCACCTATGCCTGCATCTAAGACTTTGATAAAAAATTACAAACAGCAGTGGTCCCAAAACAGATCCTTGTGGGACACCACTAATAACCACACTGGAGGCTGATTATTTTCCATCATCCACCACTCACTGCCTTCTTTCAGAAAGCCAGTTTCTAATCCAAACTGCTAAATCACACTCAATTCCATGTCGCTGCATTTTATCTAAGAGCCGACCATTTGGAACCTTATCAAAGGCTTTACTGAAGTCCATGTATACCACGTCAACTGCCCTACCCTCATCTATATGCTTGGTCACCATCTCAAAAATACTCAATGAAGTTTGTGAGATACGACCTGCCCTTGACGAAACCATATTGACGATCTGAAATCATATTGTTGTTTGCCAGATGATTACAAATAGTGTCTCTTGTAATCCTTTCCAAAACGTTTCGGACAACAGAAGTAAGGCTCACTGGTATATAATTACCTGGGTCATCTCGATTGTCCTCCTTGATCAAGGGCATAACATATGCAATCATCCAGTCCCCTGGTACTGAACCTGTAGGCAATAATGACTCAATATCAAAGCCGAAGTATTTGCTATCTTCTCCCTAGCTTCCCAGACAATCTACGGATAAATCCCATCTAGCCCAGGCGACTTGTCTACTTTAATCCTTCTAAAATTGATAACACCTGTTCGTAACTAACCTCGGTCCTTTCTAGTCTAACATCTTCTACCTCATTATTATCTACAATATTCTCATTTTCCTGAGTGAAAACTAATGAGAAATATTCGTTTAGCACCTCTCCAATTTCCACAGTGTCCACACTCAACTTCCCACTTCTGTCTTTGATTGGCTCTATTCCTAACCTATCCTTTATTCCTCACATACCTATAGAAAGCCTGAGGGTTCTCCTTTATTCTACTTGCTAAAGACTGCTCGTGTCCTCTCTTTGCTCTTCTTAACTCTCTTTAAATCCTTCCTAGCTGATCTGTATGTCTCCATCGCCTCATCTGTACCATTTGCCTCATCAACACATAAGTCTCCTACTTCTTCTTAACAAGAGATGCAATTTCTTTGGTAAACCACAGTTCCCTTACCTTATCACTTCCTCCCTGACTGACAGGGACATACCTATCAAGGACACACAATATCTGTTCCTTAAACCAGCTCCACATTTCCATTGTCTGTATCCACTGCATTTTGCTACCCCATTCTATGCATCCTAATTCTTGTTGAATTGCATTATAATTGCCACTGCCCCATTGATAATTCTTCACCTGTGGGATGTACCTGTCACTTTCCATCGCTAAACTAAACATAACTGAATTGTAATCACTCTCTCCAAAGTGCTCACCTACAACTAAATCAAACACCTAGTCCGGTTCATGACCAAGCGCCAGATCCAATGTGGCATCCCCTCTTGTCGGCCCTTCGATATATTGTGTCAGGAAACCCTTCTGTACGCATTGGACAAAAACTGATCCATCCGATATACTAGATTATCGCATTTTCAGTCAATGTTAGGGAAGTTAAAGTTCCCCATAATAACGACCATGTTACTTTCACTCCTACCCAGAGTAATTTTGCTAATCCTCTCTTCCCCCTCCCTGGAACTCTGTAGCAGCCTATAAAGAAAGTCCAAGCAATGTGAACTCCCCTCTCCTTTTTCTAACCATAGCCCACACTACTTCAGTAGACAAGTCCTCATCAAATGTTCCCTCAGCCACCGTTATACTATTCTTGACTAATTTGACATGCATGGGCCCATTGCGGAGCTTCAAACTCCATGAAACAGCCATACTCTCTATGACAGACAGACTCAGTCCAGAACCTCCTCTATCCTTTAGACCTTATGCACTGCCTGCACTCCTCGATTTCCCCTTTGGACGTTCCTTTTCCAACCCACCCCACCCCACCTGCATCACTCCACAATTGGAGCTGTCAAGGACAGAAGTCTGTGGAATAGCCTCCCGAACCTTCTATATCCTCCGTTAAGATGTATTTTAAAATCATTCTCTTTATTCAATGTTTTCATCATCCATGAAGCACCTTAGGAGATTTGCTATTGTGAAAGATTCCATACAATGCAAGCAGTTGTTTTTATTGCCATACATTAGGAGAAACAGGAATGATCCTTTCAAAATGTTAACAAGAAAGTCAGTGAAAGGCGCAGTGTGTAGGCCAAATAATAACGTCACGTTGGGATGGGCAATGAACAAAGAAATAACTAAAGCCTGTAAAAATGGCATGTCTATTACCATGGGTGATTTGAATCTACATGTAGATTGGTCAAACCAGCTCAGTCAGGGTAGCCGTGAGGAGTTCATTAAATGTATCCATGATAGTTTTTTTGAACAGTATGAAATGGAACTGACAAGGAGCAAGGTATCCAAGATCTGGCCCCTGTGCAATGAGACAGGAATAATTAATGACCTCAGTGTTAGGGATCCTCTTGGAAGGAGTGATCACTGTAAGGTTGAAGTTAGAACACATATGGAGAGTGTAAAGATAAAATCTAATACCTTGGTCCTGTGCTTGAACATGGGGAACTAAAATAGAATGAGGGAGAACCTGGATAATGTAGACTGGAAACAAAGATTTTATGGTGGGAAAGTTGATGAGCAGTGAAAGATTTTCAAAGACATTTTTGGAAGTGTTCAGCAAAGGCATATTCCAGTGAAAAGGAAGCACTGTAAGAAAAGGCGGTGGATAAAAGATAGGGAATTCTACACCAGTTAGTTTATTCTCTGTAGTTGGAAAGATGCTTTGGTCTATTATCAAGGAAGAAATAGCAGGGAATCTTGATAGAAATTGTCCCATTGGGCAGACAGAACATGGATTCATGAAGGGCAGGTCATGCTTGACAAATCGTTTGGAATTCTATGAAGACAATTCGAGCAAGGTGGACAACGGGGATGCAGTGGATGCGGCGTGTCTGGATTTCCAAAAGGCCTTCAACAAGGTGCCACGCAAGTGGCTGTTGCATTATATAAGCGTGCATGGGATAGAGTATTAGCATGGATAGAAGATTGGTTGACTAACAGGAAGCAAAGAGTGGGGATAAATAAGCCTTATTCTGGCTGGCAATCAGTAACTAGTAGCGTGCCTCTAGGATCAGTGTTGGGACTGCAATTATTTAGAATTGATACAGATGATTTGGAGTTGGGGACCACATGTAGGGTGTCAAAGTTTGCATATGACACTAAGATGAGTCACAGAACAAAGTGTGTGGAGGACTGGGAAACTTTGCAGAGGAACAGAGATACATTGAGTGAGTGGGCAATGGTTTGGCAAGTGGAATATTATGTTCATAAATGTAAAGTCATACTCTTTGGTTGGAGTAATATTAGTAAAAAGATTATTACTTGAATTTTAAAAAAATGCATTATTTGCTATGCAGAGGCACCTGAACATCCTTCTGTAGGAGGGTTGGTCACCAGGTACAACAATCAATTCAGAAGTCAAATGGAATATTGTCCTTCATTGCTGAAGAGATTGTGTTTAAAAGCAGAGGTGGGCTATAGTGGGTGCTGGTGATCCCACACCTGGAGTACTGCATGTAGTTTTTTATCTCCTTTCTTGCTCAAGGGTGTACTGGCACTAGAGGGGGTGCAGAGGAGGTTAACTATGTTGACTCCGGAGGTGAGGGGTTTGGTTTAACAGAGACTGAGTAGATTGGGATTATATTCATTGGAATTCAGAAGAATGGAAAGATATAAAATAATGAATGGAATGGGTAAAAAAGAAGTAGAGAGGATGTTTCCACTGGCTAGAAACGAAGCTAGGACAAGAGGGCATCGCCTCAAGATTAGAGGCAGCAAATTTAGGACTGAATTGAGAAGGAACTTCTTGACATCTATGGAATGCATTGCCCAGGGAAATAGTTGATGCTAGTTCAGTAAACGTTTTTAAAGCTAAGTTAGTTTTTTTTAAAAAAGAAATAATTAATTAAGGAATACGGTAAGAACGTGGGTAAATGGTTCTGCACCCACAAAATGATCAGCCATGATCTTATTGAATGGTAGAGCAGGCTCGAAGGGCAGGACGGCCTTCTCCTTTTCCAAGATCTTTTGTTCTTATATTTTGCATGCCTCCATCACTCGTGACTTGGAGGGGCTGGTGTTGGATTAGGATGGACAAAATTAAAATTCACGGAACACCAGGTTATAGTCCAACAGGTTTATTTGGAAGCCCTACTTTGCTGGTCCTTCATCAGGTGGGTGTGTGATTTTTAACTTTGTCCCTCACTCTTGTGACTGAGAAACAGCAACAAAAGCCACGAAGCAGTGCGCAAGCTCCAGCCAACAGTTGGTATTGTGGACAATGAAGAAGGTTATCTCAGAATACAATGGGATATTGATCAGATGGGCCAATGGGCTGAGGACAGGCAGATAGGATTTAATTTAGATAGATTAGGTAGGGATATCTGGTTGTCATAGACAGGTTGGACAGAAGAAGTGATTGATGTCAGCGGCGGACCAATGGAAAGGCAGGGGCGGAGCTGGAGGACCTGGCGGGGCAGTTGGTCCTCCGGCCAATCAGTGAATGAGGGCGGGACTAGACTTTCTTGGGGCGCGGATGTTCGGAATGTGTGCGCGCGGAGATCTGTCGGTAAGGAAAGAAATAAACAGCAGGAAGCGGGAGGGAAATGGTGTTGGTATGGTCTGAGAGGTTTTGCAATCATTTAGTACACATCGGAAAATACAAATCTGAAACTTTTGCAGCAAACGGGAAAATGCCTCGTTGAGTAATCGGCCCGAGTGAGTGCCGCCATCTTTATTCGGGGCAATGATTCACTGGACACGTGGGCGGCCGCCAGCTTTGTAGGGGGCAAA